>NC_050202.1:46499550-46813925 GCF_013141755.1 Anopheles stephensi
CAGCTGCGAAGTAGATCACTTGACTGTCGTCTCCGTTTTCTCGGTTGTAACCAGCTCGGACGCAGCTCGCCAACACATCACGAAACTAGCTTTCATTAGTAGGAAGTTGGTACCTTTCCTTTTTCCGTCCCATCTTCCAGCGCGGACATGGCGAATGTCTAATGGCCCGGCTTATTATCGTTCAATTTGCACCATTTAGTAGACGAGCTTGGTGTTTGGTGGCACACTGGTCAGAAATAATGGCCACTTGTAATGTGGAGCAGCTGCGTTTATCGCCGCCAAGCCACCACCACCGGTAAGTGCATTGTGGCCAATGCGCGGGGACAATTGTGAAAAATCACGACCCGCCGCTCATTTCTGGCAATTTCCATTACAACGAGATGTGATAAGTGTTACGTGTGGCACGTCAGCCCAGCATCGGAAGTACGCTTCCCATGTTAAGAGATTCGGCCACATATTCCCGCGGCTGCCGACATCTTGCCGCTCGTGCTACCTGTCGCGCACTCGTCGCGAGAATAGAAAATGGATTGTATAATTTATCATGTGCCTGCTGATTCAGATGCAGATGACATGATCGTCTCCAGTTGCGGTGTCTACGTGTTATTGCTCCAGGCATACGGTAAGTGCGTTGCGAAATCATATCGGTAATTGAATGCGCCATCACGATCGTACTTCTGCCGTTTTGCTGTTGTTGTTTTGGTTGTTGACTGGTTCCGGTGTAAACATCCACCGGTTCGGGGGTGTCAAACTCGTCCAAACAATTATGTTTTTGGCATCGCCTTCGCCCTCGGGTTATCGCATTGTACACTTCCATAATCACTCGCGTGCCGTTTGCTATTGATGACTGGCAATTCGCTAGGGCCAGTGTTGGTCAGTTTGATTACAGCATTCATTTGTGTACGATCGCTTCCAGTGTACAAAAATGAAGCGCATCTTCCAGTACCATCCACCGACAATTTGCTACGACAAACCAGCGGCCGCACTTGTATCCCAGGATGAGTACGACGATCGAAGACTACGAGCACTGGCCGGTACACAAGTGCTAGAACTCGTTGTGCCGAAAAAATCGGCCCGCACGTGGACAATGTTTGCCGGTGACTTATGCCGCGTCTCACTCCCGGAAGGATCACAGGTCGGTGATCTGAACTTGTGGAACCTGGAGAACCCACGGAAGGAACGATTCTACTCCGGTAAAACGAGACAGATTCATTCGACGCACCTTAAAACGTACGATCGTCTTTGGAGTTGCTTCCCGTACCTGCGGCCGATGGCTACGTTTGTGAAGGATTCGCTCGAAGATTATGGTATCGATCGGGATGGTGGATCGTTGCATGATGTAGTCGGGACGCGGTGTGACGATTACATTTACAAGCTCATTACCGGTGAGGATCGTTACGGGAGCTGCCACAGCTATCTGACGGCGGCGGTGCAAGAACATGGACTGACGGAGGAGGACGTGCATGATACTTGGAACATCTTTATGTGTACCGGATTTACGAGGGTAAGTTCTTGGATGGGGTTGCGCCTAGAGGTTTTTGATTATCATTCGCCTTTACTTTCCAGGACACACAGCAATACTTTTGCAAGCCAAGTCCCGCCCGCAAAGGAGATTACATTGAGTTTTTAGCTGAAATGAACCTGCTCGTTGCTCTCAGTGCATGCCCGCAGGGTGACGTTTCGATACAGGTGGGCCAGAAAGTGCCGGATGAGAAATGTTTCCCCATGAAGGTGGAGGTGTTCCGAGCAAAATGATGATACGAGCTGAAGTTTGAATTAGTAGTGTTTGTGATGCAATAAATATGTGTACTTTGGAAATTGATTATATTCAGCTTTGTATGCTCTCGTACTACTTGATTTTTTTTTCTTGGAAAACGGGAAAAATGTCCCCTTTACTCAACTGTACATTTGAATTTTAAAACACGAAACGTACGCAGCCATTTTCTCAATGCTGCCTGCAAGCGTTCAACTACATGTTCTAGATGCAACGGCTAGGAATACGTTGCACAGTGGTATAGCAGAGTAATAAAACAACAAGAATTTTCCCTAGTTTTCGTTGCACTAAATTATTTTCAGGGCATGATTGATTAAATAAGATTATTATTTTTATTTTGGAGCATTCATGAACTAATATATGCTTACTCGAAGTTTATTTATCAATATAAAACTTAAATTTATTCAAATTCTGTGTTCACAACTGTCATGTGTGTTGTCCTGCTGTCATCCCTGGGTGTTTCGGCCAGATTGAGCTGTTGTCATTTTAAAGATATTTTTCCGATCCTTTTTTTATTATTTCGGTGTCCAAAACGAAGTGAAAGTACGGTTCGTTTTTCCGTGCATTGCTGGCCATTCGATACGCGCTACAATACGTACCATTTGCAGGAACCGATCGCCGGTGGGACTGAGGAGATCAGGAGGTCGCTCCCGTATCGTATCGGAAGCTACGGTGACCCCGGAACCAAACCACCGAAAACACACACGCACCCGACATACCTGTGCAGCACCGGACCGCTCCTGAACAGTGCGAAAAATATCAACGATCGAAAAGGCATAACACCGACCGACTCCCGGCCCACCCCCTAAACACACGCACATACGATGGCTTCCCGCGGTGGACCGATGGTCTTGGGTACAGATGGAACCGATTTCGAGCACAGACAGCGCGTGGCCGCACACTACCAAATCAGGTGCTAATAATTATGCTTCCGCAAAGGATTACGGTGGGATACGGTGGTTTAAAACAATATCCATGCCCGCGGATGGATAGGTGCCGTGGAAACCAATCACATCTGTGAATTCGCTTGTTTTCCCTTTCAGTGTGTGTGGTCATTAAGAGTGCTCGAAGGCAAATTTCGAAAATATTTTTTCCCTTTTGGTAGTGTGATAGAATTTTGCTTCATTGTTAAAAATAGCCGTACAATCAGGAGCGCAAGCGGGTTTTGGTGAAGGGAAAGTACGGGTCGGCAGCTACTAGCACAACGACAGTTTGATGCGAGTTCAATTTTGCGTGCATGTGTGTCAATTCGGAACGGCGTGTTTGTGCATCCTTGCGTGAGTGAGCGGGCGTGATAATAGGATTTATAAGCCATGTGAAATGCTTTTCCTGCCAATCCCGCTCCAATAGAACTTCCCGCACAACCGCCGCAGAAACACACACGCTAGCGGTCCGAATATGGCCCACTTGGATTGGGTTTGCTATGTGCAACGTGTACGTGTGCGACAGAGATGGAGCACGTTTGTTTTGATGCGGCAAACGTCAGTTGGCGCGTGAACGAACCACCGGGGGTTGAATTTATTTTGACCCGGCCTCGAACATTCAAACATTTGAATGATTTTAAGGTCGTTTATTGCGGTTTCCCACCTAAAGACTAGTGTAATTTAAATCATATGTTATAATGACCCTTTTTAAAATAGTTCCCCACACATTATCATGAAACACGTTTCCCTTTTCTTTTTAGCGCCCTCAACAAATCACGGTTAAAGTACTGCATTTTCTTCCACTACCTCCTGTTCTTCGTGATGCTGATCAAACTGTCCGCCGACATCCTGGACCGGCTCGATATCTTCATACTGGAGATCGAGGAACTGCAGATACCGCCCCCACTGTGGTGGGAATACTTCTGGTGCCTGTCCGTCTTTCTGTCCTTCATCGGGTTGGGCGCGGCACGTGGCAATCGGGTGAACGATATGAAAAAGTATATGGTTGGTATAAGCACGATCGCGTTCGTGCCGCTGCTGTACTGTATCTTCTACTATTTGAACGATGTGCTCGAGTATCTGAACCTGGAGGAAGGTACCGATTTAGATGATACGGATATTTTCGTCTGGCAGGTAATTGTTAGTACCCCGATTGGCAACGTCATACATGCGGCTGTCGAACAGATATCTTAACTTCGTTTCCTTTCCTATTCTTTCTTTTTATGTTTTCTCTCCCACTTTATTTTTCATACTCATTTTTGTATCTTTGCTGTACAATGCTTTTTCTTTATACGTATGTCCCAACAATTCTGTTTGAATCCCCAACTGCACATTGTTTCCCTCTCGCTAACATGTATTTCTGGAACACGATTTTATGCTATGCTATGGCACACCATTCACTCACACATCACCACCGTTGACTATTTGTGTGTTTTTTTTCTCTCTCTCTCTGCTTTGAACACTTCAACGTGCGTAGGGCTATCCGTACGGATTGCTGTGGTACGGATTCGTGCTAATGGCGTTCCAGGTGCACTTTTTCTCGCTGTTCTTTGCCTGGAACCTGATCAAAGCCTGGAGAGCGCGCGGAGCACTCAAGAAGGGCCAGTAAAGGAAGCGTACCGACGATCCCATACAGCATCTTGCCCAAAAAACCGTCATCCTCCGCGTGGTGCGATCAAACTGATGAAGTTTAGTTCTTGCACACACCTTCTAACAGACGCACACACATAAAACATCCCTTATGCACCAACGCCACCACCGAATGCGATCTTCGATCTTCGAACCCCGAAACACGTGAAACACCAGGCGCCCGCTTTGCTCAATCGAATGCTACACTAGGCGGGAAAACGAAAAGCAGTCAAGGAACTCCGCTCGACAAAGACAATATACTTAGTGCGCGAACATGTATGTAGCACACCGCTAGTTCGCTCTTGCTGTAAATGGTAGAGTTTTTCGTTTTCTTTTCTTTTTTTATTGTTGTTTATCCCCATTGATTGAGCCTCGTTAGCAATTAACTGATGAGAGAGGCAATTTTCTTGTGCATGGCATGACACGATAGCGCTAACAGAAGTAATCCCAACGGAATGATTAAAACGATCTGGTTGGAAAAACCTGATTCCCACAACCATGGTCCTGCCCGAACGTTTTTTGTTTTGTCTTGTTCCTTATGTACCTAGTTGTCTAAGTAGGAGAAATGCAGGAATTAGATTTCAATGTAGCTTCCAAAACAGTAGTGGCTGTACGTTGTAAGGCATCTAACCACAAGATGGATGTCCGCCTTTTATACTCTGTTGTAGATAAATCTTCTGAATGTTTCTAGCGTTATCTTCACACCGTTAAACACCGTTGAGATTGAACGCAATTGTACTGTCATTTAAAATTGTCCAACAGTCATAAACAACAACCATACGACACGACACGATTTGTAATTGTATAATGTGTATTTAGTGGTAACAAAAGTAACAAAACCACCAATGTCACTCATAAATAAATACGGCGACTTTAATGTTTCTCTAAGCAAAGGAAAAGGCTGAATGGTGAATAGGAATGGGAAAAACAAGCGCAACGTCTGTCTGTGGACGATTACTGGGACGGCGGATTTGGGCCCCGAAAGGAAGCAATTCTCAGTTGTGTTTTTGAACATCATCGATTGCATTAGGTTTTGCCAACTGCCTCGTATCCTGACACGAATTTGACTGGATGGAACTAATGGATTGGGATGAGCGGCCACAGTTTTGTTTCGTTTATTTTGTTTCTTACTACACTGCATACAACAAAGGGAACGATTACGACTTCACAGCACGAGAGAACGAATTTTGTTTCTTTCAATACATTTTTTTATTGCATTGTTCGATGGTTTATGATATTAAAAGCGGACGGAATGGACGAAACAGGAAATCGATAAAGCAAAACCGAAATAGAGAAAAGAGAGAAATCACGAAGAAGGGGACTGTTAAGATGATTTTTTTTTTGTAGCAGAAAAACCCGTGTAAAACGTTATCGAAACATAAACTGTTCTTATGAAGTTTGTAGAGAAATTGAACTGTGCTTAAGAGTATATGGAATAAAGTGGTTTACTTAAAAAAAATTGTCTTATTTCGGAAGCGATAAATATCAATGCCTTTAGAAGAGAATACGCACGCAATACGATACCACCAAATAAGTGATTAACATGAGCGCGTTTTATTGGACTATTCGTATGCAAAAGGAAACAGGTATGGTTTACAACAAATAAATTAACGGAATAAATTAATCAGTGTATGGATCTCGCAAGCATTCGATAACTATTTAACTGAGACGATCGTTCGTACGTGGTCTGTTTGGATTATGCTTGGACCGGTGTGAGTGCGTAGATCCAAAGAAGACCGAACCGGACCGGCGATGAAGCAAACGAATCCCATTACAAAACGTCCATTGTCTTAGCTAGAGCACTAGAGTACGAGGAGGTTTTTGGGTTTGAAGGTTTTGAGCATCTCCAGTACCGATGGGAGCCAGATTCACATTCCTACACGTAACACTAGCACGATCCGTACTCATCCATCCACGTTTCGTACCGGGCGACATCGTTCGCCGAGACCGATTTGCGCGTTTTTACCATCGCGTCCTGGAAGTCCTGTGCCGTTACCGGTAGATCGACTTCCTCCCGGCGTATCATCTTGATCTCGGACGGGCTCAGCCCGTTGATGTGCCGTCTCATGGCCATCATTGCGGCGTCGCTATTGGGAAGTAAAAAAAAAAATGAAGGAAAATTATTAATGTATTTAAAAGATTTTTTCTGTTCTGTATGTGTGGAAAAACAATGGAGAACCCAATACAAGGAAAAGCTCTTATTTATAGGGACGAATTAGACTCGGTTGGCTGGTTATGCCATGAAGATGACATTGGACGACCATATTCACCAGGAGCTTTTCAGGTCGTCACCCAGACCCCTTGGAAGGTCCATTTGCGCTTGGAAGAAGATATCTGAACTCTGTTCAAGATTCAGTGGACAATTTACCGGAAGAACTAAACTTTGCGCCAGTATATTTTCGCTAAACATTTTCCTGCCTGGAGGAGATTGAACTATGATGAAGATTCAGCTAGAGAGGATTCGCATATATTCAGCTAGAGAGGATGGAGATCGCAGCTAGAGAGGATCGCAAGACAGACTGATGGACGACAGCTCATCGATTTGCTAACTTTATTGACAACCCAATCAACATTCCCCTCAAAAGGAAGTCTTAGAAAAACTAAGATCATTTAGCGATACAATATTTAAACTTCTGTATGGAGTCCATAATCAAAAGAGTTCTTAAAAACGTGCCTATAAAAGAAACGGACGTTTATAAGACTGTCTGATGTGAACATTTTGAGAGTTTCGGCGAAAATCAAGAGCGGCTTGCAAGTACCTTCATTAAATTAGGCAGAGGATTAAAAAGTCTTCATTAAGGAGTTACTCGTAAGGAAATATGCCTGCATACGTACCGACAAACGTTCGCAATATCGGATCCGGTGTACCCGCTGAGCTGCTCCGTTATCGAGTCCGTGTTCAAATCCGGTGAAATGTTCACACCCTTCAGGCACAGCTCCAACAGTGCCTTGCGAGTGTTATCGTTCGGAAGACCAATGTAGACGCGTTTCTCGAACCGGCGCCGGAATGCTTCATCGATATCCCAGGGATGGTTCGTGGCGGCCAGTACCATGATAACCTTATCATCACTGCAAAACGGTATGTACGTTTAATGTTACGTCCCCACAAGAATCTTCTCCCATCTACACTTACTTGGCCGCATTCAGCCCATCCATCTGTATCAACAGTTCCGCCTTGAAGCGCCGGCTTGCCTCATGCTCCGAGTCGCTACCCCGACACGCACACAGCGAATCGATCTCATCGATAAAGATCGTGCTCGGTGCGTAGAACCGGGCCATCTCGAACAGCAACCGTACCAGCTTCTCACTTTCGCCCCGGTACTTGGACGTCAGCGTGCTGGAGGACACGTTGAAGAACGTCGTCCCGCACTCCGTTGCGACCGCTTTCGCGAGCATCGTTTTGCCGGTACCGGGTGGTCCAACCATCAGCACACCTTTCCACGGTCGGCGAATGCCGCGGAAGAAGTCTGGCAGTATTACCGGCAGCACGACCGCTTCCTGCAGGATCGCTTTCGCCTCATTCAGCCCGGCCACATCGTTCCACTGCACGTTCGGGTTCTTCTGCAGCATGTCCTTCTCGAGCGTGTCGATCAGATGCGGTTCGTAACCGATCGCGTTAAACATCTTCGACTTTTCCACACGCTTGACAGGCGAGTGTTGCTGCTGTGGAGAGTTCTCCTCCACTGAGGTAACTTCCTGATCGTCCGAACCGCCACCCTCTTCGGAGGACGATTTCTTGGGCCGTTCCTTGATCTTGGAGGTGGCCAACTTGCGGGCCCGGATGCGCTCGACCGAGCGGCTCTTGCGAAGGGAGGACTTTTGTCCACTGGTCCGACTGCTGCGCCGATCCGTGTTGGGCGTGTTGGAGGAGCTGGTGTAGCCGATACTGTTTTGCTGGGTCAGCGATGAGGTACTGTGGTGATTGGAGTGATTGATCGAGGGCAGTGTCGGTTGGAGTTCCGGATCGCGTCGGCGAAGTGACGAGATCCAGCGGGAATCGGTCGCCGTTGGCGGTGAGGACGCGTTGGAGGCCAGATTCGCATGGCGCGGGTTCGGATGGACCTCTGGAAAGAAAACATTAGCAAAAAACATTGGTCACCGAAAAGTTGTCCAAACAACCGTGGTACGGGCTTTCGTTATCTAGAATTGAGGTAGGAATTGAGGTTAACGATTTGGCGGGCAAAGTAGCACGAGAGACCTCATAAGTGTGTCAGCGCTCATTATGACGCCCTCAACGCCCAAGAGCCCAAGAATGTTGGTCACACGTTCGGTCTAAGACTCCAGCCTTAGGGGACCGCCGTGGGACCTACTTTACCGATGCGGTGCTCCACTTTGACCACTAATTGGTGTTAAAGGAAGCTCATACCCACCACCAGGTAGCGGACCGCACTGACCTTGTGTCGGTATTTTGTTCTTCTGCAGGTTCACCCGAATCGTGGACGTGCTGACCGTCCCGGCACCGATCAGATTGCTGACGTTGCTCGTGCTGGTTGCCTTCTTCACGCCCATACCGCCGCCGCTTCCGTGCCCACCCGGTCCGTTCCGCAGCAACCCTTCCTGGCCCATGCCTCCCAGCGGTCCAACAGTACGAGCATGGTCCAGGAGACCACCGCCACCGACTCCTCCACCACCAGAACCACCACCGCCTCCTCCTCCTCCCCCGGGGACACCATTGCTGCCAGAACCACTGCCACCACTTCCACTCCCTCCTCCACCACTGCCACCGCCAATCCTTGTCGGACGGTGCGTGGTTGTGATTTTCGTAAAGGCGAACGGTGCCAAATTATCCAGGATCAAAGTGTCCATCATGCGGGCCATATGCTGGAAGCCGGACGTGGATGGTGCGGAACTGTCGTACGAAGTGGGGTGCAGACACGATTTCGGGCATGAAAAGAAAAAGTACAAAGTGTAGAAGAAAAGTGTCAGTTAGTATGGTGGGTGTTGAGTTGAGCTACTTAACGGCGGCGGCTATGTAGAGCATCTAATCGGACAGAAACGCAAAGCTCGCGAACTGTTACTTTGAGCTGAATAAAATGTGGGTCAGCAAGTTAGTGAGGAGATATTACATTTTTTTTACTTCAGAAGGAGGTCAGCTAAGATAGAGGGGTCATTCGAAGTAGGTAGAGCTTTTTAATTTCGAGAAACCTCTGGGAATATTCTGCTAAGGGTAATATAAATTCAATTCAGTTCAAACACTAAAACTTTATGGCGTAGCTATTAGCAGGTCAATAGAGTTTTAGTGTTTCCGTAGCATTTCAGTTTGGTTTCAGGGTAACGTGTTTAGTAATTTAAATCATTAATTTGTGTAGCTGTAAACGCTCTACGCGTGAATTTAGTTTTTAATCCCATGGATCTCTACGTCGTACTCTAACTCTACGTTTCAATCGTAGATATGCCCTTAACCAAGGAACTAGAATTATTTCACGCAATTGAATATCGAAAAATAGAAAAACATTATTATAAATACCAATACAATCAGGTCGTTCTAATTGAATGACAACAAAACGATCATGTTCAAATATCCCCTACAAATTCAATCAGTGGCAATTTTTTAAATAAGTGTTTTACGTACGAGAATAGTTACAGCCACAGACAACAGAAAGAAATCACCTTTTTTAATCGTCTAACTGAGGTCATTATGCATATTTTCATCAAATCAATTAAATTTTCTTATTTCCTGTAAAATTTTACAGCCGAATTTAGATGAAACGGTCCTACCATTGAATCGATCAGGAAAACGATTCTCAGTATCTTTATGTCAATTTTAAACCCCATATAACATTAATTTCATTTGAAACAAAAAAGGCAATAAGTAAAGTACAACAATTTCAATAAAAAATCGAACATTTTTTATGCTTTTCGCCTCTATACTCTTTGTATGTATACTCTTATATTCAACTTAAACACGATCAAGCTTTGTTATTTCATAGTTACTGTCTTATGTCGCTTTTAAGTATATTTTCAAATTTATTTATGCAAAGATTTGGAAAATTTTAAACGAAAATGAAATTGGATGCAGATGAAAGATGTTGATAACACTTCATAAAAGTTTGGATAATTTTTGGTATTTTTAGTTTGCCCTATAACTATTTTGGAATGGTTTTAACCAGTAAAAGTATCAAAACCAGTAGTATGGAAATCGATTATAAAAGCAGTGAGAAATAATAATGAGTTATTTTATTTTATTTTTTAAATTCATGGGAAACGGTCTGGCCGTATTGCTGTAATTAACACACTATAAATATAGTGTTATAGTGTGATAGATATAGTGTTGGTAAAGGTACCATTTACTTAAATTAAGGAATTGTTTACAATTCCTATTGAAAAAAACCCATGTAATTTAAATCAAGCAAGCCAAAAATGACAACCCTAGACCTATTTAAGGTTGCAGTGCAGAAGAAGAAATAGGGGATATTAGTCGGACAGTTAGCAAAACAATAGGTAATCTATAATTTTGTCATATTTTACCAACCTCAGAAATAGCCTAACATTGTGAATACGAAATTTAATATACTTATTTTTCCGTTTGCTTAAAGAATTTGGGGTACTAAAACTCGCTTTTCCCAATCGCAATTAGGATAAGATATCGCAGAGAACTCACGTAACAGCGTTTAATCACAGCAGTTTATCATTTAACAATTTTTACTAGCTTCAATAGCCATATTTTCTACTCTCCATTTTCGCCTTTGGACAAAAAATGCGTTTAAAAAATTAATTTATTTTATTTAACTCGTTGCTGAATAAGTAAGTTCTGTGTACGGGGGAACGGTTCAGGCGGTTTCAGAATGAATTTGGTAGGTTTGTAGGTTCCCCAAAGAAACTCAAAAAAGCGCTCAAATTATTGAACCTAACAGGTTTATGCTATGAATTTCGAAATTTTATTCAGGTTCACCCTAAATCATCCCAGGTATCCTTATTCAATACCAATTTTAATATAGCTTTTGTCAATCGTAATTAAACTGAAAGAACCTAGTGTAAAGCATGAAACTGACTAACTAGTAAGGCCCTGTCTCACTACCGAATCATTTTCATCATCATTCAAGAACTGTTATTTAAAGAGGAACGGAATCTTCCACCTGACCAATGGGTTGGTGGGTTCTACCTGAGCAAAATGTTGATTGACTGTCCAACAACGTGGTATGATTAAGCTCAGTTAGATCTTATATGGTCGGCATGACCACGAGCCTAGAAGCTATTCAAAATAATGCACTGCGCTTCTTCGCTACGTTCCTATCCATCTATTTGCCTGTTTTAATAAATATCGTTAGGGATCCACTGTGATTGATATAGACATTTTTAGATATCCACTGTAATTTTTGATGTTTCGTCTTAAAGAATGTTTTGTCTGTTGACAAACATTAGTTTATAGATTCATACAGAATCAATTCTTTTTATATCCATCTGGAATTAAAAAGAAATGTTGTATGCTTATGATGCTTATGATTATTATAAGAAATATTGTACACAATGTGCCTTTATTACAGCTTAACGAATCAAATTGTGAAGCATTAAGCACCAGTTTACAAAAAGCAAAACACGATTGACCATTAAACCAATGTGTTTCTTAAAATATTACCATCTATTCTCAGCGTCAAAAGCAAATTGTCACAAGGCCAAACCCCCCACAAGGATAATGATCTGCATTTCCTTAAACATATCGTACATCAAACAAACCTGCCCCGTATCGCATCCGATAGTGAAATAAATCCCGCCTAGAAATGCGAACCCCGCGTTCCACACATCGTCACATCTAACCTAATTTTTATAGCCATGGATGGGAGCTGAAAAACAATCCACCGTGCATGTATGTAAATATTCCACCTCATGCTTTCCTGTTTTGCCATTTATTAAACAAAACATTATACACGATCGTCGCATGACCTACTGAACAGCTTAATGTACTCGACCGGAGGTTAGACGCTTGACAAAGCACTCAGCAATTGGTGGCCAGGGTAACGCTAGACTCCTCGGTGGCCTGACAAATGATATCCGCAGTTCAAAGACCTTGTGCACAGAGCGCGTCAAGTTTCCGCCATCTGTAGCCAGCAAATGGCCGATAAAGATCGCAAAGAAGGGGTTGCTACTACTTTCCTTTATGCATATGAGGGGACATTGATTGCTGTACACGCCAAATTGATTGTACGGCACTGACCCTACGTTCTGTGCGTTCCAAATGTTTGAAACACAAAGAATTATCCTCAAATTTGATTGGTTTTAATGTAGCCAGACTCTTGTGGATATTTTATTTACATACAGGTACAAAGTTATCCTTCGACGATTGTGACCTTCGGAGCTAGGTTCACTGCTCCGGTTACTTCGTAAAGCGTATCGCTGGCCAAGGTACTGGCGGCAACAAGGGGGACCCATCGGTCACGGTGTCGTTTGCGTGCAACTAGTTATTATGAGTTGAGACCCCCCTAAGAATGCCCCCCCGGTGCTAGTAGAAGATGATGAACGTGGAAATATATAATGAACGTCCGGTTTTCAACGGCCCACAATAACCGAAAACATTTCTTCAACGCCGAAACGATGTCAAGGTACTGGGATGTACGTTGATGAAGTAGCCTTCAACACGCACGCACATTAAAAACGTAATCTCGAGTCCAGGTTGGTCTCCTTCCAGCAAGCGCTCATCTCAAGGATGTTTTTGATGCCCGATAGTGTGCTGATAAGGGTCGAATAAAACAAAATGCGGAAGAACTACAAGAATCACTTTCGAACCATAACTTTAATACTGCGGTACAACTCATCATCAGACGCATAAATTCAGCTCGATTACTTCTTTGAAACGATTTGCTTATTTGCATAGGAACTGTCCATGTTTCCTTCAAGCTTTTTATTTTCCTTCGGCAACTTATTTTACGCAATTCACGTCCTTCAGTGTGGCCCCATTTCCGGAGTGGGTTCCCCACGAAAAACGAAACGATACTGCTGAAACGAACATTTTCATGGCCGATTTAGTTTTACTATTGTCCCCGCGACAAAAAAAAAAAGAAGTTGACTAACAAGTTGATTGTGTCTCAGCGAAGCTCCCGTTTTTCCACTCGAATAGCATGATAATAGTCTAGGCAGGAGTCCCAAAAGAGTTGTAATTGGTGACCTTCGTTAGCGTGTTTCACATTTCAGTTGGCCCGGTAGACGAAGCCGTCGTCAAAAAAGTTTGACGCGAGGACACGAAACAGTTGACATGGGTATGGTTATGGATATGGCTTAGTATATAACGTGTATACATAAAGCGTTGCATCTGTTGCTGATTGATTTTACATCCTTAATCCACAGGCGATGGAAAAGATGGAACAAACAGATAACGATAGCACCCTGGAAAACCTATCCCTATCAAACGATCATAGTTCATTGAACGGACAGACGGTCAGCCGTACTGTAGGTAGCGTCGAAACAACAATTTCCGGTCACTGAAAGAGAGTGATTTATATCAATTACGGCTCAGATTTCTGATTCGCCTGGTCTCATCCGGAGCCGTCCAGAAATTCAACACACCTCCATCAATCGGTGGTAGTCCTTCCTTTAAGGGATAGGGACAAGGGACACAGACACTGAGCAACATTGCTGCATTGCTATTCGTGGTGCAGACTTCACTGTTGCACTAGCCACGACCGGATAGATCAACAAGGACCAGTTCTGTTTTCCTTTCCTTTACCGACGGAAACGACGAGTTCAACGAACCCTTTTCCCAACAGGCTGCGTGTGTACTTCCGTGTGTGTGTGTGGGAAGTTTAATTTTTCACTCTCCCCTTCCGTGGGCCAATGTTTTCCTTTCACTGATCAATTATTTACCGGACCAACGGCCGGTCGGCCACGTGCTCTAGCTCTGCTGGTCTGAAGGAACCAACGAATGCCCAACGTCAGCTCGCAAGGCACAGGTGTTGGTGAGCGTATGACGCTGCAAGTCGGTTTATGTAATTCTCGCTGTGGTTCCCAACTACAAACACACGCACACACATGTGAACCACAACGGAACCAACGGCAGACCCCAACTGGGACAATGACTTCCTGGCCGGAAATCACTGAACCGGTTGTAGTGAAGACAAATTTCTTCACTAGGAAGGCAGTATCGCGAAACCAATTGTTTGACCACGAGAGTGTACGGGAAGCGAAATTTACTGCACCGACCCGGGGAGCAGTAACTTTTCGGGAAAAGCGGAAAAGAATTACGTACCCAGCGAGGCATGGTCGGTTGTAAATTTCAATGAGAAATTAAGCTTTTAGTCACAAACCCCTTGGCCCGATGCAACCGATGTGTGTGTTTGTGTTTGCAAATTGGTTAGGCAAAAAATTAGGCCAACCGGGTTTGGTTAGAAGAATAATTGCTTGCGAGCATGGCAATAGTGGTTAGGGGATCACAAGCTTCTAGTGGAGTTCAATCATTTTACTAAAGTTTCTAACGGATTTGGAATTTCCTTTAAATTATATACAGTCTCCCGTATTTTGATATAACAAAATTTCGTTGAATAATTCACCTAAAAATATTCCTATTCACGAAACGAGCTCCACATGAAAGGAATTTTCATTCCGAGACCCTATAATCACCTTCCGTTCGCTGACGCACGTCACGTCATTTCACTTCCATCGCGATTAAGCCGACGCTCGAAGACCCAAAGGAAGCTTGAAATATTCAACCTCTAAGAATGGGATTTTCCAGTGGTCAGCTAGCACCACGGAGGGTTCATCAAACCCTGACTGCCTGACTTGCCCACACCAACACCAAGCGGCCAGTGACTCCACTGCTCACAGTTCACAGTGGCTGGAGTTTATTTACTTCCACAGGGCCTCAGAACACGCGCACACATACACACATTGGCTTTCCATCGGATGAGGTCCTTTCCAACCAATACACATGCATCCCACAAGTGCCACAGGATGGAGAGGCATTTGCAGTCCGTTGTATACTGCTGGTCGCTCTCGCCGCTCTTTATGCTTGACCACCACACACAGCTCAGACCCCACAACACGAGACTGGACGATTAGAGCTTGGATTAGCGTAAAGTGGCAAAGTGTTGACGGTTTATATACAAATTCCCACACAGCAGCAGTGGAATGGTCGAAACGAAACGGACCTTCGAGCTGCGGGAAGCGTTGTTGCTAACGGCTGCCAATTACATTTTCATCGATTTTGATCGATCGTACGCAAGAGCAGTGAAGGTGAAAGTCGAAAATCATGTCCAAAAGAGACCCTTTAGGTGTGAGACTTTGTAGGGGCAGCTGCGGATTAATGAGTGTTCTAAGAAATATTCACAAGCTTTCCTTATTTTTTGCTGGTTTTGCTGTTAAAGATTATCTTGTAGAGAGCATCGCTTACCACTCGTGCAGATTCCATAGCGAATGGTACGGTGTGTGGCGGATCGACTCGATGCTGTGTATCGGGACGGCGACTTCGTATTCCACGTGTACGTCGGACCGTTCCAGGGCCGGGTGCGAGTTGGAAACGTTACGAGACATTTTGTAGGTGCTTGCATTAGAAGGGTTGTGGTGATTTGTGCTACCTGGTGTGACGGCCGGACCCGGGCGGCCGATTGCCGCCTCGAGCAGATTATTACCGGTGCCGACGTGGCCGTGGGTCGGCGGCTCGTAGGGTTGCGGTGCGTATCCGTGCGACGGATGGTAACCGTGATGGTACTCGTTCATCGCACTGCTGCCCCCGTTCCGTGTACCGGTCGCACCACCGTACTGTACCAGCATCCAGGTGAAACGGGCTCCGGGAAAAAGTGCGGCAAGGTTTCCCGCAGTGGTTTTTCCGACCGATGAAGCTGTACTTTAATTACTCAGAATATCCTTATATGCCCGAAAAACGGAATTCCCCACTGTACTGTCGTCACAGGCACATGCACTGAACTTAATCTTCTTTTTTGGCTATGTCGCACTCAAAACCAACCAACCAAAGGCCACTGAACGCAGGACACACCGAACACACTGTCACGAGCCGGAAACATTGCGACCGAACCGGACCACGTCCTAACGCCAACTGACGTTTGCTGCGGCTCGGGTAACAGTAGGACCCAGCTTGACCGCAACCGACTGACCACCCTTGATCAATGTCCGTGGCGTTCCGTGGCGAAGGAAGAGTGCCGGACGAGAAGTCGGCCGGTAGTTTCCGTTGACTCCCCCATGAATTCAGGACGAAGAGCGCGCGTGTGTGTGTGCTCGGGTGACACGCAAACGGGCACGAAAAGGCGGGCTGGACGGTATTATTTACTTCGTCCGATGGGGGACGTCCGAGACGGTGGTAAAGGAAAACGTGAAAAACAGGACCCCTGAGAATGTTGGAGTAGGGTGGTGTTTCACGTGATGTTACCTCTTTACCTTTGTATTTTTGTTTCTTGGAGCATTGGTAAAGTCGCGTGTTTTCGGAGAATAGGACCCATGTTCAAGATTTCTGGGCTAGAAGTTTAGCTTCAATCCAAGCCTGAAGGAAATCACCATTTTAGAACACAAACACCCAAAGGCCTAATGAATTCCATTGGCTAGGTAAACCTCTGGTCCGCTGGTCCTCTGTGTGTGAAGACGTGACAATCGTCGTCCAGCACCCTATTTACTGCGCGCACCGAAAGAAAAACCTCGGTACGTTGCGTGAGTGCCATTAAAAAACACCTCCTTCAGGTGGGAATAGTTGGAGGCACCAACAATTCTCTAGGGGACGCTTCTTTGTGGACGACTTTGGCCAAAGGTGCTGTTGGAGACGTTGCGTTCGGTGGGTATTTGGTCTTAACTGCAAAGGACCCCAACCCTGGCAAAGGAGTACACTATCGATTGCTCTCCAGGCAGCAGCTCGAGGGCTACTTTTAGCACGACTCTTGGCCGTCTGAACGGGGAACCCAAATTGGAGCAGCTTCACGCAGCGAAATGTGGAGCGCGAACGTGGTGTATCGCTAAGGATGGCGTTGGATTTATGGTTTTGTGATGAGTTAATACGGTTAACGCTTCAAGAAAGGGAATTGGTTCATTGTTTTTCGCAGCAGTATAGGAATGGTTGCTGTCCCACAAACCATGACGGATTGTTTTGTTCCATGAAGCGGGTCATCGCGGTGATAATTTGTTGCGGATAGTTATACCTTAGCGAATTTCATTAAACCTGTTATTAATAATTTTATTACCTCATCCTGGCCTTATATAGCGAGGATCATGAGGACGCATTGAGCGATTTCAATAGTCTTATATTCGAAAATAGTGTCAACTTAAGACACTAAGTTCATTCCAACTATATGAAGCTTGAAGGGTACTCCCCGAATTATTGACGATTACGATTTTGCCGGGGTGTGTTGATCGTTTGCTAGGTATTTTTGCGTTGGTTCCACTGCTTTTGTTACGGGTTTCCAGATTTTTTTTTATATTAAAGCATATTTATACAAACCCATCTTCTTCAATCTGTGACCAAACCTAATTACTCTGGGCCAAAAGCAAAGACTTGATACAAAGAACTATAGCCACAATACCACTGGCCATCAATACCAACAACAACACCAATCCAACATCTACATCCGACCATGCCCGGAAAAAGGCAAACACCAGGGAGGCAATGTCATGTGATTATTGTATGACATTAGCATAAGGAATGCTGATCATATGGATGGCGAGCACTCTTGATTAATAAATTTGTTTTCTTTCGAAACTTTTTGCCAAAATTGCGTTCATTTGATATAAGGTTTGCCAAATTTTCTTCTTGACAAAAAATAAATATCATCTTCTTCTTGGCCTAACTACCTCTTAGGTCATGCCTGCCATTTCTGGCTTACTACCGCTTCTTGATACCTCATAGTTGGATAGTCAGTCCTCACTACGCGGGAACGACCCTGACGGGATTTGAACCAAGCTCCTGTCGTATATTTAATTTATTTAAATAGGCTTTGGGTCTCTGAAACCTCATTCGCCTCTTAAAAAAAGGTGTATAATATTCAAATCCCATCCAGACCGCCACCTTTTACACAGGGCTGACTACTTTTGCTACGGGTAAAACTAAGACACAAAACGCCAGAAATGGCAAGCCGAGGCCTTTCAAGGTTGTGCCAAGAAAGAGGAAGAAGATCAAATTCTTCTCAACTTACTAGACACATTTTTGTACATCTTTTATATGTTTTTATGTATTGTAAAGCAAAATAGGTGTTCCGGAAAGTGTTAATACGAGTTTTAAAATGGTTCAAAAATAGTAAAACAAAACTTCGACACGATGGATTTCTATAAGAATAATGATAGAAATCGTCAAAACATCGCGAAGAAAAACCAAAAATACACTGAAAAGCGTAAAAAAACTTCGGGACGAGAACCAAACTATATGGGAAACTATAAACAAAATTGGCACAAGAAATTGAAGGAGGTGAAAAGGCAATTTTATGTTTTAAAAAGTAATATAACTAATCGATTCTAAAAGTGCAACCCTGGAAAGTATCCTTTCACATCTATACACCATAAACTTTCCCTTTTTCATGGAGCGAAAGCTAACGAAGTTAAATAAAAAATGAAATCAGAAGAAAGACCTACGAAATCTCTCTGCTTGCCCTATTTTCACAATCTCTTCGTATTGAAGTGCTTGAAGGAAAGGTAGAACTCTAACCAATTATTCTTGCCTTACGTACATTAAAGATAAGGCATCAGGTGACTGTACTAAGGAATTGAGTAAGTGGTAATACATTACAAAATATTAGAGGGAAAAAGCATGGTTTGGTAACTGTTGCCAGTCTTAGAGCAGGTGTTTGGAAGCCTTTCTAACAGGAAGGATATTTTCCACTGAATCGTACATTATCGCCTACACTAGCCTACCTTCATCCATAGCTAGCGTTCTAAGTCAATAAATAATTCCCTCCCTTAAAATCTCCAGAGCTTTCATCCCTCGCTGCTACACCACGGCCAATACTTACGATTCTACGATTGGCAGAAAGGAAACTGTTGAATCCAGCGTCCGGATGGTGGTGTTGCCTCTGACTACCACCTTTTCGCGCGTGATGCGCCGGTACGTCTCGTCTCGTCTCATCTTTCACGCCTCACAGCACAAACACTCGCCACTAAATGCTCCAAAAGGATAGCACATAAGACGCTGATGAAGCAGGATGTTTGGCTTGGCACTGGGAAGAGGCTAAACTAGCAGTCCAGCGGTGTGTGGATACAAAAATCGATTCCGTGCACAATATATTGCCTACAAAAATGACCGAGAGAGAAAAAAGGCTTCTTGCTTCGCTCGCTTAAGACACACACATTGGTTTTTCTGTATCAGCCTTTTTATCCCGTACGTTATACGTTGCACTTATAATGCTACATTATCATAGACAGACTGCACCACACTTCGAAAGCCGAAAGCGACTAGAATTTATTTCAATATCACTTAATGAATAGAAGCACAGCAGTCCGAATCTTCCTACAGACCCGGAATGACATCAGCATCCAGCACCTCCACATCACATTTCACTCAATTAACGTGCCAGACGGCCAACCGAAGACCTCTCTCAGAACGAACTAAGAGCAAGCAAACTGGTCAGCACGAAACCTTGACAATGATAGCACCCACTGCCATATTTACGGCCACATCTAATCAACCAAAGGAGTGTCCACATAAAGCAAACAACCGCAACAGGAACTATAGCCACCAATATGTGAAGACAGTTTTGCGGACCGGAGTGCGGATGCTGCCGATAAACAATAGTTCCACGCCAATGTCAGTAAGGATCTTGTTCTGCGTCTTAAAATAGAACACCCAAGCACTTGTGACGCGTCGGAAGAGTTGCGGAAATCGGAAGATACGATACACTGCTGCGTCCGAATCTTTCGTAGACTTGCACTCACGAGGGTGAGCACATTGACACTTGCCCGATGTAAGGACATGCGCAGATTGCAAGTACCGGCAGCCGACCGCCTGACTGGCTGACTGACTGACGGACAGGTTTCCTTTCGCAAAAGGATGGGTCCGGTCTGACCGATGCACATAGGGGGGCATTACATTTACTGCATTCTGCCTTCGTGTTCTACTATGGGGCTAACGACGCGATGGTCAGTTTCTATCGCCGGGTCGATGGGAGACATGTCTGAGTGTGGCCCATCATTAGGAGGACCGTTAAATTAAAAAGACGTTATTTTAAATATCTGCTGTTTAAAATGTATCAATGAATTAGACCGCCTTCTCGTACGCGGGATCGACTATACATCTACCGGTCCAATGAAGTCACAGAAAGCCAGAAATGGCACGCCGAAACCTTTCGAGGTTTTAGTGGCAACGAAAGAAAGTTTAAAATGGAAAAAGCGGTAGCAACTGCTAGCGCCACAAGCGATTGTCACCAGGATTGGCTTGGAGACTATTGGAATTATTATATCATAAATAGAAACTTCTTTATATAGGAAATGGATATTTAAATAAAACGCATTAGATCTGATCTCCACTTGTCTTCCTAAGCTCATGGTCAACATGGATGACTATGACGCAGAATGCCTTCCCGCACATTCGGTTCCATTCCACGGAATCGCTACCAAAATCGAACCATTAACGAACGCTAATCAATCATCATCATCAACGTGGCGGAAGCCAACGGAGAGACTACGCTCAAAAGTTTTCCCTATCGAAATGCTCATCGCAACGATTGTTGTCTGTTGATATACTTGACCCACTTCCGGTAGTCCATTAACCTGTCCCAATTCCGATTCGACATTGACATCGGGGTAGGTTAGTTTGGGTTACGTTAACGAAATTTCACCATTGGCATACAGCACAATAATAGTATGTTTCTTATTAAAATTCTACTTAAAAATATAACTTTTACTCACATTCTCGTCCGCCGGAACAGCACCCGGTCCGGCGCCCCATTGTCGAACAGCTCCGGCAGTGAAGGTATCGATGAGAACAACATCTCTTCTCGTTTTAACAGGTGTGCTAAACTTTGCGATCGTCCGATCAACTTTACACAACACTTAACATACTTTAACTATACTACTTAAAACACAGCGCAGACTTGTTACAAGCACATTTTGGGGACAGTTCTTCACGACCGAAGCGTAACGGTTGGGTCTTCTTTCTGCACGCGATGGCAAGCGACAACTGTCGTTCTGTTGCCGTGGTCCAGCTGCTCGATGCCAGCGTCCGCGTGCGTAGAGTGTGTTTATCGAGCATCAACAGATTACTATGGCGATAAACCATCGTTAGTACAACATCCGGGGCACTAATGGCAACGGCGCATGTGGAGGAACGACCACGGTGCCCGCTATGGAGGGTGGGATTTTTTTTTCGGAATGCTACCTAAAAACCGGATTTTTTTTTCAATTCTGGTCTGTATTATATTTTTCCGAATTTTTAAAGATATCCATCAAGTTGCTCTCCTGGTCATTCTTCCTTCGAGCTATTCCTATTCATCACTATCGCCCTCAGAACGATTGCCCCCTGCACCGCTCTTCTCGCTACCGGATCCTTCACCACCCGACCCCGATCCGGAGCCCGAATTGGATCGTGACCGGGTACCGCGCGAACCTTCCTCCGACCCCGATCCAGCATCACTGTCATCCGAATCGGCCAACGATTTAAGTGCCTTCTTTTTGTCAATGTTTTTCTTACGCCGGCCCGTTTCCACATCCGAACCTTCCTCGTCCGAAGAGTAAATTCCGGCGTTTCCTTTCGCACCGCCTCCCTTCCCTTTGTCTCCCTTGAATTTGTTTTTAATGGCCGCAATCGATATGCCACCCTCATCATCCGAACCCTCGTCGTGGTGGTACGCGTTGCCCGCATTTGCTCCCGAGTCCCGTCCGCGCTTCGGTTTCGAAGACGTCTGCTTGGCACGCATTGCCATCCGCAGCTTTTCCTCCTCCTTTTTGAGGTTCTGCTTTCGGTCCGCATCCGGATCGAACCCGACCTGTGTAAGGATCTTGATGCCGGACGTTTTCTGCGACCGGTCGGCCAACGAGATGAGCATCTTCTGATGGGTAAACGATTCGGTCGAGTGTGGTCGGAAGGTAAGCTTCGTGCGGAATACGGACTGGCCCTGCAAACCCGTACCCTGCCGGATAAACAGATGGTTGTGATCGCCCTGCAGCGGTTGCTTGTACACGTCGAAAATTTCCGATCCCAGGTGCAAACTCATGCTACCATCGGACCACTTGACGAACCGCGCGTTTGTTTCGCGCTGTGCCGTACCCTGCCGGTCGATGTTGTTCCTCCAGCGGATTGTGTTTTCCACCTTCAGCTTCAACCGCTGGCGACCTTCCTCGTCGAGCGTTTCCTCTTCGTCAATTTCATCCTCATACGTGTCCGTATCGAATGGGCGTGTCTCGACGGACAAGAAATTGGGTAGCTTTACGAAATGAATGTCTCGACCGAGATCCGTCACAATGCGAGGAATCTCAACATCGATTCGTGTCTCCGGAATTGGTTCCGGTTCCGGTTCTGGCTCTTTCGGCTCCTCCCAACGGGCTAACCGATCCCGGTTGCCTTCTTCATCCGACGAACGGCGATCACTGTCACGGCTTCTACTGCGACTACGGCTTCGGCTGCGGGATCTTTCCCTCGATCGATCTCTTGCCTGATCCTGCTTGCGCTGTTCATCCTCCAGATCATCCAGTTCATCCCGCTCTCGGCCTGACTCGTCACCGGCAGCTTCATCCGAGCTGATATCATCCGCATCACCGAACAGTGCATCGGCCGTAACATCCTTGCCCTTCGCCGTTCCGCCACCTGCTTCTTCCTCCGAGTCCGTATCGATGAGTTTGTTCTTCTTTTTCGCCTCCTTCTTGGCACCATCGTCCGAGTCGGAATCGCTCAGTACAGCTCGTTTTCGTTTTTCGTTCACCGGTGATTGCACAGATCCGGAACGACTGCGTGCCGAGCCGGAACGAGCAGAGCGGGAACGGGACCGAGATTTCCGTTCCGAGCCCGGTGATCCCGATGCGGCCGATCCGCTGCGGGATCTATTCACGGGCGTTCCGCTACCCGAACGGTTTTGTGGTGTACCGCTGCGCGATCTTGCGCTACCGGATCCTTGCGAACGGGATCCTGACCGGGAGCGCGAATGTCTTGAACCGGAACCGGATCTGTGAGAACCGGCCGGTGAACCGGATCCGCTGCGTGATCTGCTCTGACGTTTCTGTGCACTGCCAGGAGTGGGGGATCTACTGCCAGAACGCGACCTTGCACCAGAACCCGACCGCGAACGCTGAGAACCGGCTGAATTTGACCGACTCCGGTTCTGTCGCGGTGTACCGGAGCGGGACCGTTGATTGGGGGAGTTGGAGCTGCAATCAAAGTGCGTCTTGGTTACCTTTTGCACCATATGGATATGCTTTGGTAAAGGGCAACATACCGAGAATCATGATGTTCCAAGGAAAAACCAGGCGTTGGTGCTACTTGAGGGGTACCGCTGCGGCTTCTGCTCCGGCTGTTGCTACGACTAGAGCCCGAATCCGAACCTAATTGTATGTGAAGATGTATGGTGTACCTATCCATTTGGATTCTTCGCAGAACATACAACAATCCTTACCTGATCCATCCGATTCTGTTTCGCGAGCCATCTGGAGTTTTATTACACACAAAATAAAGCTAAATTATGTTTGTTTTGTCAATAGTTTGCAACTTTCCCACAAGCCAAATTGAACGCTTTATTTACGTATGACAGCGGCGTGCCATCTGTCAAACGAGGTAGCTGTCACGAGGATTGCACACAGTATGCAGCCACTTTTCTTTAGCAATGCTGCAAACTGCAGAACGAAATAAGGTTTTTCTCGTCAAATTATTTACTTTTTGTAAACATTTGCCTCTTTTGAACTTTTTGAAGTGAACAAGAGGTTCTTGCATAATTTCAAAAGCCACTTATTTAAAACAAAAAACAGGCGTTCAACAGTTGCGACCTCGAGTGTAGTCAACGCAGCCAAAATGTCAAACACATGGTCGAATGCAGAAAAACAACAGACATCTTCCGCGTTTGTTTTTCTCCGCCAGTGCTGTTGGACGAGCTCTTTTTCTACAGAGATTTTTACTTATTTTCCGTGTCTGCTTCCACTTCAAAGCTTGCAGTTCCGAACCGGTGTAAGCATCACTTACCGTCGATGCAGCAGTGAGCGCATCAAACGATGTGGAAATATGTTTCCCGTCGTATACGCGATGTGTACGACAAGACAGCCCATGTACTAGAAGTACCGCGCACCTGGAACTGTGGTGAAAGGTTCTGCGGAGAAACTCCACCGGACGATGGAAGCCGGGGCCGTGTGCAGCATGAAGCTAATGGCAGTAAACGATACTGCCTGCTACATGTTGCCCGTCCGAATCAGCTTGGTAAACGCACGCAACAGGAGTACGGTACCGGTTCGAACCAGTCGGATCGTGATGGAGCCAAGCGGAAGGAGTACAACCATACACCGATCGAACACTCGTGGCTGGGTGCGATAACATGGGTAAGTGCGATGGGGGTTGCACCTGCTGACTCACCCTGATAGGACAGGCCTACCGGAATGTGTTGAAGCTTCCATAAGGCGCCTGAACCAAACATAAACAAATGCTTTCAGCTGATAAGATCCTTTACCCTTATCTGGTTTACGGTTCAATAGTATTTTTTATTTCCTACATTTTTAGACCAGTGCCATTATCTGCGGCTGGTACACCACCCAACTGCTCTGTCTGCACCGTCGCACTCGGCGGTTCGACCATCCATCCTTTGGCCGTGGCGTTACTTCCCAGCTGCTGTTTACCGCCTCGGAACATCGTAGACTTTCGGCTCGTCACTGTGAGGCGTTGGCGCAGTACTTTGGGTTGCGATCCGGTACTTCGTTTGTCGCTCCATATGCGAAACCGTTCATTTCCGATGCAGCTTGGTCGTTTGGAAAGGATCCGCCAAAGAACACCCTCGGACAGTCGGTTGCCGCTTTTATCCCATACGATGGGCAAGATTTCTTGGATTACACCGACAAGAACCGTGGCGAGTTGCAGCGCTTCGTTTTTAATGTTAACAACGAAACGAAACCGACTGTACATGCCGCACCGAAGGATGAATTCGCTTCGCAGATCGGTATCACTCCCGTGGCGGAAGTACCAGTGAAGGACGAGGGACCGGCTGAAACTATCGATGGAGCGTTTAAAAACTTGCTCTCCGTGCTGGGTGAGATCGAGTATCAGCTAGGGTGCCGCAATCTGGAGCTGGGCGAATTTGAATCGGCCGTTTCGCACCTGAAGCTCGGAGCCAGCCATCATCATGCAGGTGCTGCGTTTAATCTTGGCATTTGCTTCGAGCAAGGTTACGGTATGCCCAAGGACATGGCTATGGTACGTATTGCTTGTTTGTCCGATCTGTTTTTACTTAGAAATAATTCATGTTTTTTTCGTTGATGCTTTCAGGCCTTGGAATGCTATCAACAAGCGGCCGAACAGGGACACCCGCAAGCGATTTACAACGTTGGAGTGTTTCATGCCCGTGGGTACGCCGGCTTGCGTCCGAGTCGTTCGATGGCAAAGAAGTACTTCCTTGCGGCTGCTGAACTTGGATTGCAAGAAGCGATCGTTGCCCTCGGACCGAAGTACCAACGCAGCCGGAAGGAATCGCTGGTTGTGAATAATTCGATGGATAATGGTGGCAGCGTGCAGGCACCGTCCCAATTTACGCTGGAGAACGTTGATCAGTTCTTCGCGGATAAAAACTACACCGAGCGAGCACCTGTGCAGCTGCAACTTGTATCTGCGGCTAGTGGATAGATCGGTAGTCGCCCTATATGCAGTGGCCACGTACAAAGTTTCCTAGATGATGGTGGTTTGATTAGCTGTTTCCTGTAATGGCCAACCTATTTATTCACTGTTTCGTTTCGTTACTAGACAGAATTGGTGCAACGTTTGGACGACAAGACAAGCGATTCTGAATCACCTTTGCTTTGTTTGCCGTCGAAACGAGTTGAAATTGGTTACAATTCTGGCACGTTCGAATCCAAATGTAGAACAAAACAGGTTGGTGCATGGTGCTTTGTTTGTGGTGTTTGGGTTTCTGTTTTTCTTTTTCTCTGGGTTTAATGTTGGATCAGAGATCATTCATGAAAAAAAAATAATAAAAAAAGAAGTAAAATATGTTAAAGCGATAACAAAACTGTATGTTTCGCATGTTTGCCATCGACTTTCGTGTATGTGTGATTTTTGTAAAATTACAACAAAACGTTTGAACCAATAAAAATGTGTTCCCTTCGTCGAATAAACACCAAATAAGGTTTACGATTAGTTTTATTACGGCATCGTCGGATTGTCTTTTGTTGAAATTGTGAAGAAGTTTCCAACACGATAGACTGCTACTGGACTGCTCCTTATCACGTGTGACTAGCTCACCGCAGTCACGGGAAACAGATGCACGCCAAGTTCCTCGTATTCACAGCCATTTAAGGCTTTTACACCTCCACTACGCTTTAAAAGGTCTTTGGCAAATGAGTTATCTAATAGGGAATGTTAAACAAAAAGACCATGTGAAAGGCTCGATTATCGTAAAACTAGCCCATAATTTCTTGGTGATTGGGCAATTGGAAGAGTTTTCCAGGTTATGGCACAAATGTCCACTTTGTTACAAAAATTGTGCGTTGCAAGACAAAAAATACTCATTTTGCTATAAACCAAGCAGGGTGAGGCAAAAATAGATTTTAGATATATGAATTACATCCCATAACCATCAACACGAATCAATACTATCCAAGCTTTCGGGATCATTAATGTTTAAACAGTCCTTTGAATCTAAATTGCTTAAAATATGTCCTCCAGTTTTTATCAAGCACATTCTCAAGACGACACCAGTTGGGAAGCGTCTTTTGAATAAAATCCTGAGGTATCGACTGCCTCGTCCATATTATGAAGTGCATAAATGTCGTCATAGTGACATGAATTTTTTTTAAAGTTTCGGCATACAACCAAGTAGAACAATCCATTGCGGCAAGGTCCATATTTCAGCCATGGGGTCCAATCTGACGTGTACCATGTTCGCCCAATCCTGTTGTAAGACACCGCTTTGAACTTCACACAAGTTGGCCTTCACCCAAGAAAGCATGTTGCACAGCCACTAGCATTAGCTGAAACTTAAACTTCATGTTTTTGAGAACATCGTCAGGTTTTTTTGGTGAAATGAGGCGTTCGGCAGGGCTATTGGAAACAGGCATCGATATAGAACAGCTTTTCCCCGTGGAACAAGATTATCATTGCTTTTCTTCAAGCATTTTCTTCGAATCAGTGTTGTGTAAGTTCCTTCTACACGTTCTGTAGTCAAGTACCGTTCCGCACTGGTTCTCGCAATTACTTGAAAATCTTCTTCGATAATTCTCTTACATATTCCAGGGAAATCAGGTAAATTGACGTTTTTGGCAAGCTTCCAGATGTACCATACTAGATAATGAGATTAAATCGGTAAGAATCCATTTTAACATGTAAGGCATTGCAGCTCTTGTGATTTAAATGGGCTAATCTTTGGTCAAATAATATCTTGGCAGGCAGGACGATCTGCTTCTGGTGTGTTTGGCGTGGTAAAGAAAGGCTTTTTTTTTATTTCTCGTGTTAACGGCCAGGCCGTATATCTAAGGGTTATCACTTCTGTGGCATACATTTTCAGAAAGTTTAATTAAAAAAATTAAAATCGAGTGATGTTGTACTTTTAAATACACATAAAAAAATCTAAATTTTAACTTAAAGTCATGTTTGGCATAGACATGTCCAATATATAAGTTATGTTTCTATTATTCATTATTTCGATGGACTCCTTTGCCTCGTCGAAAGCGTGCGACAGTTATAACATAGTTATAACATAGTAAGAAAAAATATTAGCCTTTTTCGGGCATGGGACATGTTCAACGAACTGTGCAGCGGAAAACCGGTTTCGAAGACATCACAGACAGCGTTAAATTCTCGACACATATGTAGAAAAGAGGCGTGGGAGCTTAAATAAGTCTGAGGATCGGCGCTTGCCAGCATTGCTTTGGTGCTAAGTGACCTAACAGGCACCTACTGGGTGATGGAAGAGATTAGGTATGGCCAGTCGATACGTTGTGGCGTCCAAAGATAAAGGGACAGCCCAAGCAACAGACACCTAGTACATTGGGACGGTGTAACAGATGTATCGAAAGTAGTGGTTTAACAATCGGCTATAAAAGTAATCTTAATCTTAATCTTAACAGTTGCTGCCCTGAGCAATACCGGAGGATACATAAATTGATCTCCACTCGTGGGGTCCCGTCCTCACAGAATAGGATCGACCAAAATATTCAAATTGATTTGCTGGACGCTTGTTAAACGCCTCACCTCACCTCACCTCACCTCGCCATTTTTTTGTCACAGATGAGTGTCACAGTATTGACAGTTTTCTAGTCAACACAATCTAAATCGGCTGATGCAAGAGGACGTCATGATTGAGAATAAGACTGTGCTATACGGGGCTATTAAATTGTAGGATCGGTTTTGAAAGTTTAACCAATCTTATGGATCATCAAATTTGTCCTAATGAGAAGAATTTCGTTCCAGAATGTCCCTTATTTCTTCTTCTTTCTTGGCCTAATAAACTCTTAGGTCCTGTTGCCATTTCTAGCTTATTAGACCTGTCGATACCGCATAGTTAGATAGGATAGGATTTGAACCCCGGTTCTGCTGTGTGAAGACCGATGCCGCTATCGTCTCAGCCACTGGATCGCCTCAAGTCCCTTTTTTAATAGTTATCAAATAGTTAAAGGTAAGTCACTCGAGAGGACCAAATCCCTTATGGACCATTCCTCTGTACAAAAACCCATTTTTTGTACCAACAAAAACTAAATTCCTTCTGGAGCTTTAGATTCAAAACAGAACAGGAGGAGCAATCCGATTTTAATGGAAGATAAAAGGCACAATTAGATTTTAATTTGTTTTTACAATCATCCTCACTAAACTTCTTATCAACCATCACGACTCATTAAGTACGCTCCACAAATGAACACCGCAAACCGACTACTCTTATCCACCAATCTACATCCAATCATCGGCAAACTTTGCTTCCGGTATCGCCAGTTTCCGGCAGCCAAATCAATCCATCCCGACCCTCACCACATACATCAAGTAAGCTGACAGCAGCCAGTGCCAAGCACTCCCTCCTATTTTGTGGATGGGAAGCAAAAAAAAGTTATGACACCACTTACCACTAAACTAACCGGAAATCAATAAAGCACCCCAAGCCGCGCTGTCGTTCTTTTATCTTCCTCTTTCGGAGGAGCGACTTCGAGTACGACTTAGAGGGAAGCTTTGCTACGCTTTCCGGTTTTGATGGACAGCGGTGGATTCGCAACTTCCGCAAGAGAACGCACGCGTTAAACTTTAACGGCAAAGTTTTGTTTGTATCTCCCCCCAAAAAAAGAACCCATCAAGTAAAACAGGAAGTGGATTAACTGCCCAAATACCTACCTACCGTGCTACTCTCGCACTACGTGTGTTTGCACACGTGCCAGCCACCAACAGCGTCGTTCGACGTTCAGTTCGGACAAATAGGCGACTGCTAGGCCCGCCTGCCAGCCAGCCTGCAGGACACCAACGTGTACAATAATCTTAAACTTTTATTTATTCTTCTGTATACAACAAACATATCCTTCCAAGATCTCTCTACCCGTCTGTGTGTGTTTGAGAGTGAGCGTGTGGGTGGGGTTTTTTTTGTTACGGGGGGGTTATTGTGTAAGTGTGCAAGTTCCGGTCGGCTTTTTTTGCATCGTCGTTTCAGTGGGTCTTTGAGGGCGTTTTAGGCGATTTCGCCCCGAAGCGTCCTGTCTATGCATGGGAGATTCACTGTTTTTCAGGTCTTCGGATCGCTTCCGGGCTCTGTTTGCCCTCTGTTGAGAATTTGCTCAGCGCGCCACATCCTGGAAACCTTCCTGCAAAACCCTCCATTGTACGTAATCCTCGTTCAAACAGTATTCTAATCGCCGTTGGTCACACTGGTTTGTTTTCAGAAGTGGGTAGATTAGGCAAAGTGAGCAATAACATGTCTTGATAGGCACACCAGTAATCGGGAATGGGGGAAAAAAGACATGAGCATCCGATTTTTCGTGGTACGCATGAATTCTGTTTATGTGATGGAAGCTTATGTGGAATCTCTTTAAGTACACAAAACCGGGAGAATAGGAAGTCCTCGAGTGGGAACTTCGTAGGACTACGATCTGGCCAATGGCATCGGCTACTGTCAATTGTAAAGCAGACTGGTTCATACGGTTTTTGCAATTCCAAATCCAGCAGACCGGAAAGAAGCAACTCTCAACAAGGACACATGGGACCCGGACCTGGTGAGTATCGGTTTGTACCATCAGTTTCATTCGCGCGTTTCGCACTCACACACACACACCCACTCGCCTTCCGCGTGTTCTTTAAATATATATTCCCTTTTATATTATCCTATTGTAACACACGTCACATCGGTTTGCTTGGCTAGTTTCGTCCTTATCTATACGTACGTTAGAGTCGGTGTCTTGAGATGTGCCGGCATTGCGGATCAACGATGTGCGGATCGGGTTAGTCCACGCCAACTTTTGGGGAAAAACACGGATGTATTATTAGTAAGCTCATCATCACATTGTGGTACATCTTTGTGCCGTTCGCCACGCAATCAGCCGAACCCGGGGAGGTTTCGCTACAGTAATACTAGGTATTTCAGTACACTTCTACTACTATCGTTGGTAGATCCGGTAGCTCGTAACAATTTAAACTAAACGGTGGCATTTGCACAAGCGCTTCTTTGGATTTGTTAGTGCCCGTGTACTGTCCTCTGTGACACGTGCCGCTTGTGTGTGTGTGCCCTTCCAACCCACCGTTCCCCGTTCTTCTACCAGTCTGAGTATCTCTCTTTAACGCGTCCTGCAGTGTTCCCTCGGGTGTCGGTTCTCGCTCCCTCTGCAGTACTGTTAAATGCACGTCTCACGCTTCGTGTTGTCGGTCAGCAGCACGACCTCATCCATTTCGCCACACCGCTGCTGGAGCAGGTTCGGGTGGTAGTGAAACGTCGGCACCACATCCTGACAGGTGCTTTCCGCCTGCTGGACGACGTGATGCAACGATTCGCTCGCTGCAATGTGACCTTCCCGCTGGTCCACCACCTCCTGCCGGTCCGGCTGGTCCTCCGGCAGCACAATCGTAACGGCCGGTAAGGCGTGCAAGGGTGATGTTGCCGGTGACGACCCGAGCGATCCAGACGGTTGGTGATCGGTCGAGTCCGCCGTCGACACATCGGCGTCATAGTTTCTATTGTTGCACACACTGTTGTTATTATTATGATTCTTACAGCTATTGTTGAGGTTTCCACCGCCATTGAGGTGAGAATTGGCACCGCTGGATTCGACCGGCGTACAGCTACCGCTCGGGCTGCCCACAATCCGGTCCGGTCCGGTCGGCTTGTCAATGCTTATCAGCGGTATCTTGAAGCTATTCTCTGTCACCGTCGAGTTGCTCGAGACGACGTTCGTGACCAGGGTGGTGACGGAGGTGGTGTAACAGCGGGGTCGTCCGTTGAGATTGTTCTCCAGCATCACCACCACGTCGGTGGTTAGGTTGGGCGACAGCGAGTTCCGGCTGCTGGGCATGTTGCCAATCTGCAGACAAGAGGGCGAGAAGGAGAGCCACGGCACGGAGGTCGTGTAGATTGAGAAAACAATATTAATTATCACATCATCGGCATCGTCTCTGCACAGGTTGAAGATCATGGTTGGGGGCGGAACCTTTGCTACAAAGTTTGCCATTACACTGCGTACAGCTTCTATAGTGACACTTGGTTTTCGACTAAGGATTGATGGAAATATAATCTCTTTTGCTGACAAGTAGCTATAAAACTAGAAGAGCTTTACGCTTAAATTATATTAGTACGACAAGTTTAACTGCGTATTAAATGTGAAGTGAATCAAGATGAATGGATTCATGAATGTTAAACGAGGGAAACATACTATCAAGAAAACATTACGCGGTACGGAAAATATCTTGTCACATTGGTCAATTTCATCATGAAAATTAAAATTTTCTTCCAATTCTTTCAAAAGGAGGGATTATAATCAACACGAGCAACACGGCGTATATGTAGTGGAGACTTAAGCAGACCAGTAATTGTGACCGATATCTGTCACAGGAAGTGGGTAATGTCCTCTTGAGTGGAATCTAGTAATATCCCTAATATTACTAGTGCATCTCGCCTTCATTCCTTCATTTTGTTGGCTTAACGACCTTACTAGACTTATTGATACCACATAGTTGTATGGTAAGTCCTGGCTACTGCTTGAAGGGACTGCCCTGATCCTGCCTGCCTCCCGAGTTCTACCTTTTGAAGATAGGCGCCGTTATTGCCACTACTGCCGTACCTCTTAAACACAGTAAAATATTTTTGAGATGAGCTAGCAAATATTGATTGGTTTGTGGACTTTTTTCAGGATGAATTGCATCATTTATAGGTAAAATGGTAATATGTTGCATATTCTAGGATTTTACCCAAGTTTAGGTGCCAACATTCTCATAGGCATATCAGTAGTTATGGTTGTTCTATTGGATAACTATTGATAGAGGCTTTGAGACATAAGACTCAAAACGCTTTAACATTGGTGCACTTCCAGTACATCAGTCTTCTTGTCTACAATAGGGTGAAAAGATTTTACAATAGTCAAAAAGTTGCAACATACTTCAATTCTTTCTTTCTGAAACGTATTGAGAATTACAAGTACATTCCAAAAATCGTGTAACGTCTCTGAAGAATATGGTTTAGGATAAAATCTGTTTTCTTCAGGAAAACTAGCACTTCATTACTGAGAGGTGTATGGTTATCTGGTTGAAAGATTAAGCTAATATTTTCTCGTAAAGTCTAGAACAGCCTAACTAAGCGAACTATTCTAGTTTGAACAATAAGCTCAAAGAACATAACATAACTTTAAAATTGAGTTTAACAGAATTTTTTATTCAGTTAATGGAAAGCATGAGTTGCTCGAAAATGTCTTTGGGCTTTTGAAACCCAAAAAGGCCTTAAACGTTAAGCGGCTATTGTGACAAGTGTTATGATATCGTCAAAACCTTGGTACAAGTAACTTCACGTGTTGCTGTCTCATTTATCCGAATGAACGCCCTCTCATCTGATCTAATCTTCTACACTCACCGTACTCCATAACTTGGATGTTGGGCCTTATCATTAAGTATAATGGATAAATGTTTTAAAATTGTTATAAAATAAGGACCTAATACATTCACAAATAAGAAAGGTGGCACTATTGAAACTGTACTCAGTGTATCTACTATCCACAGATGGGTCAACAAGACACAGCAGGTAAACAGTGTTGAGATGGTCTTTTGGAATCGGACACCCTTAGGGTGGGGGCTGTACAGTTCATCAGACAGAGACAGGATAGGACAGAAAAAAAAACAAACGAATGATACACTATCAATTCTCGGCGTCGGTGCTGGTCAGGGTGTCCATTAGCAAACATATTTATTATTGGAGAGTACAATCCTGGTCCAGGAAGTGAACGGGTCTTCCGACAGTAGACGTTGCTTCCCAAACCCTCACGGCACCCAATGTCAGTCGCTTGGTCAGTAGCACGATGATGTAACTCCCGTGTTCCTGTCGTCACGTACTCATCGTTTACTTCTCTCTCAATCCCCATTCGATGCCATTTGCCAAAAGAATGTTGAAGATCCAAATCGTATCCGTTCGCTTCGTGCTGGGGTGAGCACGAGCTATGTATTGATAATGTCATCGGAGGGATAGAAATTGATCAGAAAAATGGTCGGACGCAACAAGGTTTGCCGGTTTACGATTCGAGGAAAGAGCAATGGGAGCGAAGCAACACAGTCTTACTGTTTCTAACTGTCCAGAACAAAAGCTTCATTGGGCACATCGGTCAAGATTAGGCATTGGAAGCATTCCAGTTGGCAAATATATTGGGTGACATACAGACACACACATACACACGTTCGGAAAGGGTAGCAGAGGAAGGATTAATGTGAAGACAGACAGGCACTCGGGTTTGTCTTACGTTGGCAGTGTCTGCTTGCTTACTTTGTACGTCCGATACACGGTTTGCAGTGTGTTTCCGGGAGATGATGCTTATGTGTGCCGTGCGCTTGAGTTTGAAAAGTTGAAGAATGAAAATCAGAGAGAGAGAGTGAGAGAGATAGGTGGATTTGCATTACATCGTTACGAAGCGAAGCAAGTTTTTCCAATATGGCAAGGAAAAGAGGGAAAGAGGGAAAAAATAGTGCGATCTTACACTGTGTTTTGATGGTCCACGACCCTTTTCTCGCAACTAAACCGGTCATCAAATCGATACAATAATACTGTAATCTGTGCTTCGGAACGTGATACATTACCGGCGATCGATCGCTGCAAACGGAGCGTTCAGTTCATTTTCCCCGGATCTCTTATCATCGTCGGTTTCGCTGACTGTAGCTCTCGTAAAGATGAAATATGTTGGAGATCAAAGATTGCTTCCTCGCCGTTCGAGTGCTGCTCGAGCTCGAGAGTGAAACGGGAATGAATTGAATGACCCAAATGGTAGCCAATTTCCAATCAAGCTTCCATTAAAGGGCACCCCGCCCCGAAAACAGAATGCTGCGTTCGATTTCCCAAACCCCGGGGAGGGGTTGCAAAAAAGGAGCAAAACTATTTGGCAGAAATAAAAGACAGGCAACACTGATGTAGGTCAGCAGCGAACCGGTCGAGCAGAACTAAAAACTTCCCGGCAGAAGTGGGCAAGACCCGGAGGGGCTACCCAGGATCAAGGCACGCTGGCAGTGTAACGTGATCCTTATCATGTGAACGCTAATGAAATGGAATAATGTAACGGAACCGGTGTTATGCGTTGCGATTTTGCGAGACGGACGGACCCCGGTGCTGCACGATGAGAAATGAACTCGGTTGATGTGCCTCTTGCGGATCGGATCTGACCAATCGGACAGCCGACGGAAGCAGGAGAATCGAATGAGTTTCCCTCAGGGAATGGAAATGAGTCGGCAGTTAAGCTGAAAGGCAAAATGGCATACCTGCAGGGAATTCCGCCGAATGCAGTTGTCACTGTACCGTATACTGTTGTTCGCGTGGAGTGTGCCTCGGAACCGGGATCGCTTTGACTGCATCATTGACCGTGCCCGCAGCTGAAATGGTAGAAAATTGTTAACTCTTTGCGTCAGTGGATCAAGTAATGGTAGGTTTTTATATTTGTTTTGTTCAGAAGCGGATTCGCGTGGAGTCCCTCTGAAGTGACCAGGAATTTTGTATAACAGTGTAACATCGCCTTGACCTTACAGAGGAACAGGCTTAAAAACTCCTCCTAACCACACCAAAAACAGCTTCAAGAAAATGGTCTGTTTTTCCTAACCTTAAAGTTGAGGCTGGCTGTGAGCTTTCTTTGTTTTTCTTTGTTGGTTGGTTTGATCCTACTCAAAGTCTTCACTTCACTTTGCAGAATTAAACATCATGACTGGTGAGTTTCAAGTCTGGTGCTCGCGTGTACCGGGTTGGTTCAAGTGGTTGCAAAAGCTACGCTTTTCCCAAAACAGAACACGTTTTCGTTCGTTCGTTTTGTTCGATTAGAACCCGATGCAACAAACGCCCCGGAGAATGTTTCCCTCCAAAGTTGAAGTTTTTTAATATTCATGCAGCAGCGCAAACGCCATAAAACCGTGCCATTTTTCGTATGAATATAAAACTGCTGTTTTTCGCATTCGTTTAATGTGATGAATAAAGCTGTTTTTTGGAATAAATTTTGACTTTTGTACACTTCCGATTGTTGAATAATGCTTGATTAGAATAACGTTTAATTTGTATAATGGAACGATTAATGGCCTAACCAATATTCCACGTGCCTGTCTGCTTCTGCATTGATACATCCACATCGATACAGAAGGCAGACGAATCAAATTGTATTTACTTACTCCCATGAGCTCCATGTCAAATAATACCCTCTTAAATGGAAGCACTTTCGAGGGGCTTGTATGGAGCTTGTGGGTATGGAGATATAACATTGTGAAGTCTGAGATACGCAACGTCGAGTTTGAAGGTGGAGTGAAGCGAAACAAAAAAACTGTTGAAAAGAAAATACTTACAATAGGATGATTGTTGAAAAGATTTTTTTCCGAGAAAGACTTTAAATACAATAATTTTCAATGTGTAATCCCTGGAAATTGTATTATGATTGCAAGTGTGAGTTCATTGCGTTACACAAAACCGTTGAATTATAGTTTAGTCTTTAACCTAAATCTAGGGAAAATGAAACGAAAACAACAAAACGGCTTTAATACACTGCGCTAAATACAAATAGCACCACCAAGGTTTTTGACGATGTAGCTCGCGTTTAAAGATCGATTGCTCTACTTTCAGTGGAATAGTTTCACATTTATACAAATTAAATTAGATCTTTTAGATATTAGAAGTGAGTGCACTAATATTGTCTCGAATTATTCAATAGCTAGCAATTTCCGCGGCTGAATTGTTTTGTTCTAGGGTATACAGCCCGATCAGTCCTGAGCATTCACGATTGCAATGTAACAGTTTGATCAAGTTTTCCATCTGCTTGCTGTTTTCACAAATTTGTCCAGAAAATATTGACCATACATTTTCAACGTAATGCAGATGTATATAACGTGTTGGACAATGAAAATCCTTCAAATTTTTGTGTAACTACACTGTTCGCGATCTCGAAACCGTACTGGACAGCAAATTAACATTCCATGACCATTTCTTTAACACTGTAAACAAAGCAAACAGAGTGCTATGATACATGATCAGACAGGCAAATGACTTTACCGACCCTTTGTGCTTAAAAGCCATATTTGTAGCACTGGAAAGACCCATACTGGAGTTTAATTGCATGACGTGGAGCCCAAATCATCATAAACAAACTGGAATCAGTTCAGAGGTGCCTTTCTCGCTTACCCCTTCGACATCTTCTTCGGCGTGGGGAAATGCCTGAATATCACGCCAGATGTTTCCTTCTGGGACTTTCGCCATTGGAACATAGACGCGAAGTAGCGCAATGTGTGTTTATGGCAAAAAAAAAAATTGAGAGGGGAAATTGAAGCTATCTTTCTTCTCTTGAGCATCAACATGAATGCGCCTTCGCTCCGGCCAATTTATCCGTTTACTACGAACTAGATCAGTCGATGCAGCACATGAACCTATTGCAAACATGAGTAATGTTTTTAACAAGCATTTTCACAATTTTGAACATCACTGCAGTATTGCCACCTTCAAAAGCCGAATTGGATCGCGTGTAACACAGACAGGGCTAGGTTAGTTAATAGGTTAGTTTATAGATTGAAGGGGTATGAGAATGCCCTGTTGGATTTGTAAATCTGTAGGACAATTCTTGAATAAATAAATAACTAGACTTTAATCGGTGACATATCGCGGTATTATGCTAGTGGTAGATGAAGTTTTGGGCCGTCCGGTATTCGAGACGACAGCGGAGCCGACAGGACCGGGGTATAAAGTCACAGAAAGCCAGAAATGGCTGGCCGAGAACTTTCGAGCTTGTAGTGCCAAAGAAGAAGAAGAAGCCGAAGTTTGGGCCCACGTCAGACTCGCCGTGATAAATTTCTAGTAATTATTCCTATCAGTTATAAAATATTATCTACGAAGCTTGCTTTGAGTTGAAAAGTGTTGGAGGATTCAGTCTGGAGGATTAACGTTGATCTTCAATTCTCTTGAAAAGATAACATTTTTTAATCCTTTCTTTGGGGAAATATATTTTGTTTGGTGTTGATGAACCGATTCAAGTTATCACGCTATTTAAAATTGCACTGTCCAAGCGTGTTGTACCGCTTCCACATTTCTTGACTTGTCAGAATTTTTTGCACTCGTCTTGTGGTCACTGGACAATGTAATTCTGCCCTTTTTCTCTTCTGGTTCACTCATTTTCTTATAATTCACATATTTCGCACCATCACTTAGCTTCTCACTTTGCTCATTCTTAGCTGTTGACATTTCTCAGGAAGTTGGGACTTCATTTGGAGGATTTTTATCACCGATTTATTTGACGTTTCCTTTTCCGGAACTCAAAAAGCTGCACACGACCTATAACTTTTGCTCTTCTTCCTAGGAAATAAAATCTCAAAAGGTCTTAGTCTGCCATTTCTGGCATAAATAACAGACTGAGCCAAGAAAAACAATTTACATAGAAGTAGCAAAAGTCAGTCCCACTGTCCCACTCTTCTTGGCGCAAACGCATCATTCCATTGTATCTTTACGGACGTTTCGACGAGCAAACAAACGAACGAGAGCATGATTTTTGTGTGTTTCTTCCTCTCTCCAAACAGCAAGCGCAAACGAACAACATTTCAAGCATCAAAAACACACAAACCATTCATTCATGATACCGCGTGACCGCGTGGCCGTAGGATTGTTAAATTCAATTTTCCAACCCATCACTTGCCAATGACAAACGGTTGAAGCCGATTTTGCCGGATGCTGGCAGAACGGCATGTGCTTACGCTTTTACGCTCTCTCTCTTTTTCTTTTCCTTCTCGGAAGTGTACACTGCCACGAATGCTAGGCATCTGTCCTGCCTGACTGTATGGGGTGTGCTGGGTTGTTTTATTCCGCGAAGTGACCGGGTCGCTCGCACAGTCACTCAAATATTTGTGATTTCCCGAACGAGTGCAAAATCAGTGATTGAGCAATAGGACATTGGTTTACTTTCAGTTTCAAGAAGAACAAATTAGATAAGTTTCACAAACCAATTCGGCAAATTGACAATAGGTGTCGTTGCGTTGTTGAGCTAAATATTGAAGTATAATACTCAACAAAGCAATTTCAGCTTACACAATGTTAAAATATTCAAGAGCCTGAAATTTAAAGGCTTTTTTGAGTAGCTTGTGAGCGTAAGCGGGCTTTCAGTACACATTTCCGAAAAACTTGGTAAAAAACCGGATAATTCCATAACCATAACAAGTTGATAAATATGCTAAAAAAATGCATGTCTACATTGAAGGGTCTTTCGTTAAAAAAACGAACATTAAAATATAATGGATTTTGTCTGCTTTCCAAACCATCAGGGAAAAAAACAAACCCAGTTCAAGTGAAGGATCCACAAAAACCTCGATGGAGGCGCCTGGTGGTCGTTGGTAAAACATCTCAATTAGCAGCTCGGTGGTAATGTGTTAATCAGCTTTCGAGAAAATATTTTAAACCATATGCAGACATGGCAGTGCGGTACAGGTTAGCTCGGTCCGCTCGCCCTTGATGATTGCCGGAGCCCACGAGACCGGTGCTCGTTTGTGCTTCGAAAATAAGGGGTTGTTTGTTAAATTTTAAATGCCGTACCAGGTAGCGGTAATGCAGGACGGCAAGCTTTTTAAAAGGTTTAAAGATTTTTTAATTGGTTAATGTTCTGTAAAGGAATGCATTTCATTTTTGGTAAGTATGGATAAATTTTTGTTGGTAGGTCGTTGACTAGTAGTTGTATCGTTCGGTAATGAGACTATCATACAGAAATCAGCAAATTAAATGTTATCCATTCATGTTCTTTATCTTTTCAATTCAAACGAAGAGCTAAAATATAAGTGAGTTTTAAAATATGGAGGGAAAACGTCAACTGTTTCGCAAAACCATTATTTCAACACGATAAATCTCCCATGCCTCTTACCAGAACCCGATAATCTAGTTCAAGAAGGTGTCCAGCTCAAACTAATGAACGCCACATTCCTTCATTTCAAGAATGCATTCGGCGTAATAGCTGGTTGGTAGCAATTTTAAATTAAACGTTCGCTCTGTGCCCTTCTAAGCCATCCGTACATTCTTCTTCGAAATATTCCCAGACGGAATGTTCGCTAATCAGCTAATTTCCCTCGAAGACATTTAATCAATCTGCTCCGTTCCGAAATTCAGGTTGAATGCTTTGTCTGCTCAAGTTTAGCCCACTCATACAATCATACTTACCAATCGAGAATTTTCGTAGCCACCGTAGCCGCTTCCACCATTACCACCACCACCCGCCATGTTGACGTCGATTGTCGTCTCCCGGAAGCTGGACTGGTCGCGGGCAAACCCAGTACCGAAACCACGCCGCCGGCCGCACAACGTTTCCCGAAATGCGACCCGATACCGATGGGACATCACATTGTACAGAATCGGATTGATGGTGCTGTAAAGACAAGTGGACATAAGAAAAGCGCGATAAGAAGATAGCGTGAATTATGCTTGTATTTACAAAGAAAGAAGCAAGTTAGCTAGTGTTTGATTTAGTGGAGGCATAAAATTATGAAAGATGTGATATCTGGTATCGCTTTTTTATAGCAGCTATAGTATAAGCTTTTTGGATCCTACATGAAATTACTCGAAGGAAAACAAACGACACAAAGACCGCAATCAAAATACCAAAACATTTTACGATCGAATTCTGATAAACTTCCTTGGTATGCCTTCGATTCGTGCATCCGTGGGTACACCATTCATGCTAGCGTATCAGTCAAGAGTTGCTTTATGAAAAGAGATTGTAATAACGGTTGCCATAAACGATATGTGTGGGGAGATGCGTTACAATTTCATTGCCCACTTGACGGTTCGGAAGAGTAAAATGACACAGAAAAGGATGGATGGTCGCGTGGGATGGATACGTTTTCTTCTGTAGTTTTGTCTCAAGGGCGGCCTAGAATCGATTTATCACATCAATGTATGAATGTGCGTGTGACTGAAATAGCTATTAAAGGCTTGAAATATGTAAATAGAACATATTGCATTACACTCGAAGTGACAAATGCTATTTTTCCAGGAAATCTCGTAACGTGAAATCGAAAATAGGAACAAGGAAGACTGCAATGAAATTAGAAGATTTCCGATTTGCAAAACTAAAGCTCTCTAAAATAAAATTTGCCTATATGAAACATTGTTATGTGTCGAACCAGCAATAACTAGCTATTGTGACAAAAGTTGCATATTTTTAGGCGTATTACCGAAGCACTGGCAATCCAGCTACGGGTAAAATCAAGTCACAGGAAGCCAGTAATGGCAGGCCGAGACCTTTCAAGGATGTAGTGCCATGGAAGAAGAAATTAATCCTACAATAAAAAAAAGTAAAACCAAGCCACAGAGAGCCGAGAAATTCCGAATGCTTTCGATGTCTAAGAAGAAGAAAAAGTAAATTCTTAAAATGTTGGATTTCAAAAAAAAAAAAATGGATCTTAAAAAATGGATTTCACCAATTTTTACTTGAACTCTTCGATTTGCTTTTAATAGAATAGAAGCCGCATTACTGAATTTAACTTTCTAAATCAAAAGCCAAAAAAAAATATTCCTGGGAGTTCACGCGAATTTGTGTAGGAAATAGAAGCTTATCTTTAAAAAAACAATAATTTATCTGAATATGGAAAAAACTTCATATAATATTGATATGATAAACATTAAAAAGTAAGGAAAATAAAAAAAAAGTTTAAAATATAAAACTACTTCCAATATGCAACAAACCAACTGGATATACTTTCCTGAGAGTCTTTGAAAAAAGAACAATCAAGCATGTAAAACATTTAATTTATGAACCCATTTTAAGTTATTCAATTATGGCGGCCTGGCAGTATTGGTAGGGCAACAAGCTATTAAAGGTGCTGAAATAGAAAATAGTCAAAGTAAAAAGGACTTTGAGAGTTTTTACACTTATAAAAGGATTCTTCTAGCTAAATCGAACTAATATGTTCTTGTTAACATACTATCAAATCAAATCATAATGCTTATTTAATACATATTTAATGCACATGAAACCAATCAAACAGCAAACTAAAAACAGCAAGACCATCACTTTGTGGCGTTAGAGAACTGTTTTTATGTGCGAATCGATTGCAAAAGTTTTGCCCTTCATCTTCCAGATTCGATCGTCCTGTTTTAGCTTGTCTATTCCGAGTTCAAAAGCCGGTACACAAGCATGTTCCCTCTCCTCTCGATAATGTGAACCATCTTCCGTGGGAACAAGAAACTGTGCAACGTACGGTTCACCTCATTGTTATTCCATTCCCAAAATGGCACACGGTTTCCACGTGAACAGAAAGAAGAAAACCCCCCGGTGAGGTCTAAACGTTTTTCTCCGACCAAACTTCTGTGCCCGGGTACATTTGAAGCAATTTGTCCATTATTTAAATTTTCCACCACCAACCGACCACCTACGAGTCGGTTGGAGAGCGAGAGAAAAAGGTGAAGAATTTTACAACTATGCACATCCTGCGCCTTTCCGGTCCTTCAACCCGTGCCTCCGCCCGTTTCGCTTCGCATATCATAAGCAGCGAATGGAATGTAAATAAAAGGATGCGATTTTATCACGTCCCCTGCCCAGGTGGTCCAGGTGGTGTAACCTGTGCCGAATGAAGCTGTGCACTTTCACGACTGGCCACCGCGCCCGGCCCACCCGTTTTGGCTGCTTAACGAGTCTCAAAAGGATTTCGGGACCCAGTTGGCGTTCGCTGGTGTGAACGTGTGCCGCTACGAATTCCTTCGCAGATCGCATACCTTTTTTTTGGGAAAAAACTTTTCCTTAGCAAGACTCGTGCAAGGTTGCTTGAATGAAATTTGCATCAACTCTTCGCAGCACGCTCCTGGAGACGATTGACTCGACCAGGACGAGGGCCAGGTAAAGATGGTGGGATGAGCGTCCCATATGGTGAAGGAGCATCACCAACCCAACGGACTACCAGGACTGAGTGGAAGGCTTCAAAAATTGGTTTTCGTTTAGAGAGAAAAGTTTATTCGTAGATGGTGCCACATTGCCACATTGCCCGTTTTCCTTTCGCCCCGTACGGTTCGCTATGAAAAATAAATAAAAATCAAACGTACCGAGGAACACATGTCGATGCGCGAATCGCAATACGGGTCTGCTGAACTTTGCTAGATTGTAACACTGGCGCACGCAAGAGATTCCTCCGTGTAAGTGAATTCTGTTTGTGGTCAGGGGTGGGCAATGTACGTGACTTTTTGGTGAGTTTCTGCTGCCTTTGATTTCTAACTAGTTTCTTCTGCTTCTTAACACTTAGCTTTCGTGCAAATCTATTTTTGTTTATGCATTCTAGTTTGAGTTTGAGAAAAAGAATCACGTTTTGCGAAGGCTCGTGTAGCATATCTCATATCTCATAATCATATCTTAGTTTCTATGTGAGTTATACAATTTCAGTATCTAAAACTCACGCAATACTTTCAGTCTTGGAACTTGAAGTCTGCAGATGGATTCAAGGAAATGCTTTATCGTGAATTAGGGTAAGGCTTGTTTCTATTCGAGAAACTCACAGATAAACTTAACTCTGTGTAAGAGCTCAAGCAACAAAATCATATGATTAACAAAGAATATGCAAGTTGTACAAGATATAACACTTCAACAAGACTTCGTTAGGCCTGGTAGGAAGTCAATGATATAGTTTTTATGCTTGCAACCGATAAGAACGGCCTGGCGGTATTGCTTATACCCAGTGGTGGGTCAATTTGGAATCCCGAGCAGAAAAGCAGTTGAAGCCCCTCTAATTGTGATATTTGAGGGAAACAACAGGATTTCCCTCACCGATGAGGACCGCCTGACCGACGAGGAAGCGAGCGGCCGCTCCTTCCGCTCCAAGTTTGATCCAACACTGCTTATACCATCGAGTTATTGGACAATGAGAGTCGTTCGCGAGGTCAGAAGGACAAGAAAAATTAGCGAAATACCTGAGCTATTAGGGAATCCAGATCAATGTCAGCATTACTGATAGTAACGAAGAATAAAACAAGCGAGCCCTGTTATGATGATGTGGACTTTGGATACCTCAACAAGTCAAGTCTGGTTATTGTCTTTTTGCGGTTCGTCAACTTAATTAAATCAACACACAACCAGCGCCCTACGATGACAAGAATAGTTTAGCATATTTATACTTCTAGCTTCGGCAGAAGTATACCGGCAGCTGCACTACTGTTGATGTTGTTCTAAAGATGTTGTGTACCCGAAAGACAAATAAACATTGTGCAAGTTTGTGTGTAAGGAAATGGATATTGAGCAAAAAAAAACGTATCAAAGTTTTCATAAGCATATTGTTGGCGCACAGACGTCAATCGAATCGAATATGACGAATATCGTGTCGTCAAGTAAGACTACAGTGAGTGTCACTATGTCGCTCTCGTGAGTGACACTCACAAAAAGCCATAAATAGGGCTAATTTATTATATAAAATCTCTCTTTAACTCTGCATTCTTTGCTATCTAAAGCTTGGTAAATATTTCATCCAACGCAAAACTATCCGAAACTCTAAGAATATTCACTTGTGAACAACAAACCTTGCTGGTTGAGCTACCTTTGAGAGGTGTACTACATACAAAGCGGAGACCGTCCTTAAAGTTAATGAGTCTTCAAATATGAGTTAAACTATAATATAGAATAATTGTAACTTTTATACAAAAAATTCTTTACCATATCGGCCAAGAAAAACTATTCGGCCCCAAAATGTACAGGTTTCTATGAAGCCATTGTGATGCCCCATTGATTCAATATATATATTCGAACAACGTCCCCATACACAGAAAAGGCTATTCGAGCTGCTGGTAAATTAAGTCACCAGCTCTAAAAATTGAAGATCACGATCTCCCTAGACTGTATACCAGCTGAACTTCACACGATAGAGTCATCTTTAAAGGACAACCTATCTGCCACCTTTTTTCCACCAATTGTTTGCCAACCACTGACTTGAAGCGGAATGCTGGTGTTTCTATGGAATTTCAACCAGTTCGTGTAACCTTCCAGACGATCTCGCTCGGTGAGACCCTGGTACTCCTTTTTAAAGTTCTGTTCGGAGCCATTCCTTCTGTTGCGGTATCTTTGCGGGAATCATCATACAGCAATTCGTCCCAGATCCCGTGTAAACTTTAATTTCTTCCGTTTTTTTTCTCGTTGGTTGAACACCCTTCCGTACGCCGTACGCCTCCTGTATTCCAGACCAGTCGCAACCCGTTTGCATAATTCCACCTTGACACAATGGTTCTATTCCTACCGACGAACATGACGCGTTTCGGGTTCCGCCAAACAACGGATATGGTTACGCAATTTTCATCCCTCGTACCCGGTTCCGTGCGAATAAATTGAATGTTTTCGGATAAGACCTTCTTTGCTGGATGGAGAGGAATATCAAAAAAGGCGCAAAAAAACTGCGACGAAAAAACAGCCCCAAAACAGCTTGGTGCACGGGACGAAAAAGGGATATTCTAATCCTTCCTGCACGAAGCCACCGTGCCATTCTTATCGTTTTGCGTTTATCCGCTTCGAGCTGGATCGTGTCGATAAGGGAACGATGAGCCAAGCTAAATTGTGCCTCGTCAAAGATCGCTTCCGGTTGCCACTTCCTGGCTGGATGGGAAAATTTCCACGGCAGCAAAGCTAAACAAACACTGAATTTGTAGCTTCCAACGAGCAACCACCGGGTACTATATGCACTTTCCAACTTTGCTCTTCTGGTATGTGCCGATGGGTAATCCTCGGCTCTTGCTATCCCGGTACCGGTAATAATAATAAAGAATAATAATCGAAAAACCCCCGTTTTCAATTCCCGTTAAATTATCTAGAAAGCAGAGAGCGCGCAGAAAAAAACGACCTGACCCCGTGCAGAGATGTAGATTGAAAATTCTTGGTTTTGCTCTGCGCGTGTGACACACTGAGCCTAGCTATACACAGTAACGACAAAAAAAGGCATATTTGTTCACCGTTATCAGTGCAGTCACAACCTACGGCCATGTTTGGTTGGAAAACGAGCGAATAAAGGATAAAATATGCTTTCCGAACTAAGGTTTCACTGATTGAGAAATCTAAAGACAATAAAAACAGGTACACCGATACACCATCGGGATCGAGCTTCGAGTACAGCCGGTGTACATTCTTAGACCGTTGCATGCAACGGTATTCGGTTCAGAGCGCTTTGCCGTTGTACGTTGATCAGTTGCCTAAGAAAATTGCCTTCTAATGATGGTACCGTTCACCAAATGGGAAAACAGACACCGGCTTGGAACTATTTTTAAAAGCTTCTTGAGGTAGGTTGTACCTTGCCCGATAAGATGCCCCGAGACCAATCTCCGGGCCTTTGAAGCAGCGAAGCGATACAAAGGAATGGGAAATGGATTTTTGTCTGACAGAAAGGTTTCGCCGGATCGAGGTATCGGGTTGTTGTTTGGTTTCAGCAAAATTGCGGTAAGTATTTTGCAGTGGAGCGGTGAATGTGTACTGAGGAGGTAAAGGAATACATATAAACAAGCGATGGCGAGGCTTTCAAATGAGAAGACGGCCTAGAAGCTCATTAGCAATTTATGAATATTAATATTATTGGATGCTTCTGCTATCTACAACACGAATGTTATTGTATCACTTCGATGTAACTCTATTTGAAGCTTATAGACTGAAGACTAGTCTTATCCTATGCTTGTAAGTATTACAGTCAGTAGAGAGCCAAATGCTTTAGTGTGAGTGGGTTGCGGATCTGTTCATATAGTTTCATATTTGGAGTACAGTGATGGACAATACAATAATAACAATCAACAATCTTCGATGCTGCTCATGGTTTAACACCGTCATCTGCCAATCCATTATCCGGGCTGTTCTGACGGACCTATTCACGCCATCACCCCTTCTCAATCTTAATCCTCATGACAGTAGCCCTTGGGAGCTTGGCAAGTCTGCGAGTCTTAGATCATCGTATGGCTCGCAGAGTTCGTCATTGTATCGGTTCCTCCGTGTGTGAGTATTGGAACTTAAAATGTTCTATACAGTCCCAGCTTCGTCCAATGCGACAGGTGTTCCGAGTGGCGAAGTGTCCTCAGACTTTAGTATAATTGGTTGGCAACCAGCAACCTTGAGCGTATACATCAATGTTATTGTCGGTGCTATCTTTTGATCCCAGGTGTTTAAAACGACTTCAAAAGTGCGGTCAGCTAACTGCACATCACCCTCCGCAAATCATTGCTTGTTAGTTGATCTCCACCCCGAGGTACAGTTCCGCTCGCTCGATCTTTTCTTCAATGGTAGGATTGTTTTATCAACATCATAAACTTTTATTTATAATTAAAGGACTGCCTGGGCGTATTGCTTACACCTTAAGCTTAATATTACAAAAATGATGAAGTCGATGCGTCGGCATCATAACTTGACATGTACGATTTTAAACATAAGTTGGTATCATTTTATCGTCAATTGATATTGACGTTGAACATCATCACTCAAGGAAATAACAGCAGGAGAAATGCGGCTGACAAGGATTTCGTGAAAGTTCAATGCCAAACATTAGCTTGCAAGATTATGCAAATATTATCCCCGTAGTAATTTTAATGGAAATCCATCTATGGGTTAACACGATTTATACACTCTTGTCTACATTTCGTATTAACGCTATGAAGTCCACGGAAGAAACTGTTTGCAAATGCTGTCAATAGGTACTCTCCACAGAAAACTGAGCTTCTGTTTTAGCCTAACACCTATAATCATTTCTATTTATTCTGTTATGGAACTATAACTTCGGAAGATCTCAACTTGGTCTGACCTCCTTTGACTTGATACCACGCGTAACTTTATGGTCAAACTTGGATACGGGGAGGCATTCCAGACGGTATTCGATCCACTAGTCACTGTCGGAGCCAATTAATTATGACGTTGAGATACTAGAGTATTTTAATATGATCACGGAACGACATCGAATTAAGTGTTCTTTGGCTAAAGCGTTCATATCTTCTTTATTGGTAACCCAAACATAGTTTGATAAAGTCCAACAAAAATAACTAAGGAAGATACAAATGAAACCTGTTGCTTCAACTTCAATATAAAGGATGGACATCCCTGTCGCTTGTTTTGCCCCTCCAAAATTCAATCCCGAACAGGCGCTTCAAAATCAACAAGTGAAGAAAATTATTTTGTTTTGCAAGCATCCTTAGCGTTGTGCTAGCCAATTCGCATTCCACAAATAACAGTCGCAAAATAACTTTAATTAAGGTGAGCATGAGAATGGCGGCCCAAACGAACATTCCAAGAAGCGTCCCGTCGGCCAAAACACATTGCAACCACTGCCAGTGTCATGCTGCCAGCGGACGCTGAAATTAATCATTGCCGTAAGCATCAATAAACTTCTTGCGGTCAGTTTCTTGCTGTCATCATCATTGCCCGTGCCGTCCTAATGACGTGCCGTCTAATGAAGTTTGCTCATTCGGCGAGACGATGCGTGACCGATTCATATGCCTATTTGCCATCAATATTCACAGCTGTTACCGAGCCGGGTGTTGTTATTGGTCGAGTTGCACTGCCGCGAATTTCGCAATATGTTGATCCAAAACGCGCCCGCGAAACACCGGATGGCTTCTAATCACGAGATTAGGCAGTGATAAATTTCTTGGAAAAAATGTCGCGACCAACGCTTGCAACGCTGAGGCTAATGGATGCCATGGGGGTGGGCGTTGAAGCTGGCAATGTTCTAAGAATCGCATCGTTATTATTACGATCATTATTACTATTAAAAGCGGTAACACAATTTGGCCCGTTTCCTTATTCCCATCTGCGAATCCTCTGCGAAGGAGTTCTTAAGCCTCGGTAAGATCTGTGCTCCGAGAAGTTCCCAGCACACTGGTGGCAAAAGTTTTTATTTGTCCTAGATTTGGCTGTTTTTCCCTTGGATAAGTGATGGCGAGTTAGCTGCTAGGACCCGAGGTTGGTTCCGAAACCGTTGTTTCACACTCTTGCCCCAAGAGCCCGATGATGAAGTGAGTCATTTGCATAAAGCAATTTGCGTCCAGCACTACATAACAGCTTTGCGTATTAACGGTCGCTTGAATCGTTTCAATTTGTTCGTGTTGCTCTCTCTCTCTCTTTTCTTATTCGCCTAAGCAAGCTATGGGTCCTAGACGCAGATGTTGCAGTGTTGTCGTGCTTCCCGTTCGGAACTGCTCAGCTGCATAAGTACTTCCGCGAGATTGTACCGATTCTACGGTGTATCAGAGAGCTAAGCAAAGAAAAGGAAACAAAACGGAACGGATCCTCCTCACACAAAACAACAAACAAAGCACACACTCACATTCACACAAAAGACAGTTTGTAAGGAGAAGTTTGTCTACTCCCGAAAAAACGAGCAGTTTAATCATGCACCGTCATCTGAGCCTGGGTGTTTTGAGGTTGTTTTGGGTTTTGTGCTGATTCGGTCGGTCTTCGGTTTCCTATGGTTCGCCCGTAAAAAGTTGAAATTTATTTTCTGTCGTTTCGGTTTAATCCACACGGTTTGCAGCAGATGTTGTAAAGTTTTGAGACAACGAAACTTGTTTGATTGTGCTTTGTTTTTCGCACACGACGGCATCGTTTATCCCCGGGATCATTCTCCTTTTGCTAGCGGTTTCATGACGCACAGCATAAAAATCTTGCTTTTAAGTGTATTTGACTATGAATATCAAAGGAGCTGGGCCATCCCAATTTCAGAAGAAACCGTCAGAATAGCGAAAAAGATCACAAAGGGAAACTGTCGCCTAGTTAGGGGAAAATCAATTTCAAGACGCTTCCGTCACGATCGTTCTGTGACTTCAAATGGGGTACAATTTTATTTTCATTTCGTTTCCAACTCTGTAAGCATTCGAAAGTGATGCGAAGGAAACAAATGTATCATGAAATCGGATTGAAAGAAAGTTAGATTCATCACAAACATCCCTAACATCTTAACACCGGCGTGTGACTGTGACGCACCACCACGAAAACGTTGATTCGCCATTAAAAATGATCAACAATCATCGTGCAAATTTGCAGCCTCTCGGTTGTATACACGATTTCAGCGTGATATAATTGTTCCAAGAATTGCTCCAAGTGTTGTTTTTCACGATTTTCACCATCGCACCAAGACTACCAGGAACCTCGCGTTAAAGTGCTGAAGAGTGTCCCATATCCCTTTGGGACGGGTACGGTGGGTAGCGTGTTCCGGTATCATTTTGCTGGGCCCTTGTGTTTATGTGTTTACGTTGTCGACGTGAAACGTGAGAAAAAGTTTTCCCATTGAAATGGTAATGAGATTTATCTGAAATTTTACCAACCCTGTTGAAAGAACAGGCGAAGGTGATCGAAGGGGCGCGCGATGGAGTGTACTTGGTGATAAAGATGATCGTTAAAGAACCTTGATAGCATGATTACGGGCGCGTTCAACCGGGGTAGGAGGGATGAGCAGATTGTTGGCGAAGAAGAGCGTACAGTGAATTGAACAAATAGGTTGAAGCGTTCCGAAGCGTTTGTGGTCTTTTAAGGAAAGCAAGAATGTATGTCTATTTTATAGTAGTGATTATCATAATTGGTTAAACATCGATTATTGGGGAAGGAAAACACCGGATGAGTCTGTCAGGTGTAAATGGAGCAAGTTTCTCTCGTAAAAACATCAGTATCAAAGGAATGACTCTTCGGATAGCTGGCAAGTATCTAGTTAAATTGAATTTTATAGATCAGACATTGCTGACTGACGCAGATCACCGACGAAGAGAAGAGAGTTCTAGTTTGATTTATAAATGAAAGTTGGCATTTAAATTGTTAATAGAGGAAAACTGTAAACTTATTAGGAATTACATCAAATTACTTTAATTTGTTCTATTGTAGTGAATATTCATTAGTCCTTCCATACATTGATGGAGGCGCCCAGTACTTCACTCAGTTACGTGGTCCAAGTGGGAAAAGACAGTTTAGGTTAAGGGACGTTTTGCCCGAGTTACAACAACGATCCGTTCAAACGAGATCTTTTCCTTCTTCTTTTTCTTCTTCTCCTTCTTCTTCTTAGCCACTTAAACCTCAAGAGGCATAGGTTTTCATTTTGTGACTTACGAGTCTTAAATTTACTCTAAGCTGGATAGCCAGGACTTCGTACGAAAAAACCATCTGGATGAAATAAGATACCCCATTTCATCTTGTTAAGGTAAGAACGACTCACATCGACTAAGAGAGATCAGACCCAGAACAGCCCTAGGCAGTCGGCAGGACATACCTCCAGCCATTGCTTGTATGAAATCGATGCCGATCATAAAGCTATTCTTTCTTAGTGTACCTGATATTTAATAATCCTTCGTCATTTTTTTATCGTAATATTTCAATTAATTTACAAAAATGCTAACGAGATGGAACTCTTATGATATTATTATTTATATTAATAGTTAAAGAAGAAACGAAGCTGTTTATCTTAGTGTTCCTCAATGGTACTGTTTCCTTTTAAAAGAGTTATGTGAAAAATATATTAAAAATAATGCCAGACCATCACTGTAGCAACAAAACATGTGGTTACATACTGAGGAACTACAATATCATTTTGATTACAACTTGCTGACGACATGGCTTCGGTGTAGGAAAATACCACAGTGTCGTAAGGTCCCGTAAAACCAAATAAATCTCGTTCCTAATCCCAAATCGGCACGGGACTCGGGTAGGAGCAAGCGATTGAAGCGCTCCAAATGACTCATGATGCTAAGGTCAACAAATCTATTAGCATGCCCTTTTGCCGAACCTGAATAAACACATCCCACATCTGCCGGGTCCGGGATAAAAGAGCTTTCAATCACTGGGCGAGAAGACGGTCACCCGGGAACCGATATAAATTCCGCATACGCTTTCATTGATTGTATCTTTGATTGTCCCTTTTTCAATACAGTCCCAAACGAATGTGGCGGAATCTCTGCGTGGGAAAAGAGGAAGAAACGTTAGAGCGGGCCGAAAGGAAATGAACTTTACTGCCTAGGTTTCGAATCTTTGGGGACATCCCCATACGGGGAAGTACGAATGGAAATGAAAGCTTGCGTCTAAAAATACATCAATACGATTCGTAATGACAGTGTGCGTTTTCAAAGAACTTTAGGGTGAATGCTGTCATTGAAGTCGGGCAAGATAAATATGCAATAGATCAAGCGTTTCTCGCCATCACAAAAGTGTCACCCGGCTCGTGGAAAGACGGAGGCATTTAACGAACACCGACCGCGCGAAGGTTCGCCGACTTCTCCCACAAGTCCGTTGTATTCTGGCCCTGGGAGACGCTTGACCGACCGAATGATAAAGTGGACTCGCTTAATATGTAATGTTCGCTTTGCGTCGGGTTTGTATTGCAGTGAACAGACTTTGGTTTGGCACAGCCAACATAATGGCAAACAAACATTGGCACGGTTTGGTTGGAAACAATTAACAATGGACCCCATACCCTGCTTAGGGGCCGCGAGTCCCTCGGTTGACTTCTGGTCCTTTATATACATTTTAAGCTCTCTATGCAGTTGCTGTTTGTGTATTATGGCTGCGAGGTAAAATGTGACAAATGGAATGTTTGGAGGGTACTCACCAGGACACGTAATACAGCCAGCCAGCCACGGAAAAGAGCCACGTGTTGACCGTGTTGAAGTGTTGCCACTCGCGGGCATACAGAAAGAGAAGCCGCTGAGCGTGGAACGGTGCCCAGCAAACGAAGAACGTAATCACGACGGCAGCTATATTGTCGGAGACGGGAGGAAAGAGAGAGCATGACAAATGGAAGGAAATGTGATGAAAACCTCCGAAAAGAATAATAAAAAAACAGTTCTTTATTATGAGCAGTTTGTCGGATGAGATGGGCTGAAGAAGCGATGAGATGGAAAAGATAGTGACTGGTGGGTCGTGAAGCCTTGCGAGTTGATTAAATGTGGTCATTGGTATGGGTGCGAGTACAAGTTTATGATGGAAGAATGGAGAATTAAAATTCGGTTGTACCAGCTGCGAAATGAGTTGCATCGTTTGTCATGAACCTCTGGTTGTGTATTTTGACGTCTAGAAAACCACCACTGAGAAGACTGGCGGCTGAAGCACAAATCTAGCAAAACACATAATTTGCATTTATTGCGTCCATGGTCGCTGGTCTTCAAGAGAGTTCAATCTACTCCACACGTTTGCTTCGGGAAGAGTGGAACGTTTCTCGGAAGTGGTTGAACTTGTATTGCTTTAAAGTCGTACCCATGTCGTCATCCATCTGCGATCTGAACCACAGTGGCAATTGAAAATAACGACGAACGACGCTGCTGGGCCTATATTTGGCAACATTTGTCAATCGTTGCCATCGTTTGATAATAATAATTTGAAGGATGCTGCAGTGTCAGAACACTAATGCCTTTTGTAGAACGGTCGCACAACGTTGGAGCTTTCCGGAAGCGACGGAACTGTCCAAAATTGCGATTCCCCTCCTTGAAATGGATGTCGTTCGTACGGGGTACGGAGGCACCCAGCGACGTACCCGAAATTACTGTCATTTGTCATCGTCGCTGTGCCAGTGGGAAGGCTGGGTACTGGCTTCCAGAAGATCCATGGGTCATATCCGGCCTCCGGGATCCGGCTGTTGGGTTGATTTATGTCGTCTATTCAATTTTTGCACCTCAAAGTTCTTGGGCTGGCTTGTGTTGTCTCTGCTTTAATCAACCCCAAGCATAACCTTCGGGATATTACATACGAAGCCGTTTTTCCTGGTCTTTCTGTGTGTGTGTGTGCAAGATTCATGACAGCACGTGACTGTACTGTTGGAAGCCTTTACAATGTATCGAGCCTGACGCATTCAAAGCATTCGACGTGAAGCATGTATTTGCAGTGTAGCACATAGTTCTTCGGTGTTTTGAAAGTGCAAGCACCTTGAAAGAGGAAGGCGCAGCAATAGTTGAAGGCCAATTGTGCCAATCGAAAGAAAGGAAAATGGTGCGTTCCGGGTTCCGGGTCGTGCTCAAGATGTGATTGTAGCAAACGAAGGGTTCGCCTCGCTCTTATGTCTTGCGAATGTGTGACAATGTGTTTATGGGACACAATTTTCTTTGAGGGGCTTTCCGTAGAAGGAAATTTACTGTGTGGAAACTATTTACTGACAGGTGTTGGTAATACCTCATTTAACAGATTTTAATAAAAAACACTATGGAATTAACATATTTCTGGAATATTGTTATTGCAATAAATTTTTAGCACAAGGTCTTAGTTACAATAAATCCCATTGAAATGTTTACGAGTCAAAAGTTCATTTACTCATCATTAACTTTATCAAGATAAATCCAGTAAACAAGACACCTGACGTGCCACTTGACCAACAAAATGGCATAAAACGAATGAGAAAAACTTCAAACAACTCCACTTAAAGTACGTTCCCGTTCATCGTAAGTACAATTGAAATTAATGACCATATTAGTAACCTCATCAACGTTAACGGCGGTGGAATACTGGCACCAGACTTTAGGCTTAGCGGCCATTTCCAATAAAATTCTATTGTTCTGACCCTTCGCAGCCATTTGCAGGTTTTGCGAAAGGTTAATGGATTGGTCAGTAGGCTGCAGCAGGCTGCTAAAGCTGATAACAGGTGTGGTTTAAAAAGTGGATCTTTAATGGCTATTCGTTTTTATACACGTGGCAGTTGACTGAACGATAATGTTTCAAAATAATAACGTAAAGAAAATTGAATTTCTTAGATAACGGTTCCTGATCTGGTATTCGATCAGTATTCGACTAGTATTCGAGATACTTTAAAATTTTATTTAATATATAGTTCTTAAAGGAACTGAATTCTGTCAGTAATCTGTCGTATTAACACTCGTTTTTTAATGATAGATCGCAAACAGGCAAGAAATTGTTGCAGGTCAGCATTAATTTCACTTTTGTGTGACGCTTATAATAAGATTAAACTAAGATTTGGAAAGAATAATAAAATATTTACGTAACAATGAGAAGGATGCAGTGGAATCCTACTATCAATCTTTTTATTCATAAGGCACGGCCTGGCCGTATTGCTTAAAGCTAAATTATAAATATTAGTACAATTCACGATGGTTTGAAGACATTTCCTTCTCCAAACCGTGAAAGGGCACCTTATCTCGGGTGAGCTCGGTTCCTACTATCAATCTTGGTGCAAAAACAAATTCAACAATAATATCTTTTGACTGAATATTAATAAAAGTCTATTATGGCTTAAAAAAATGATTCGCAAAAATCAATGTAGGACACGACCTGCTCTTCTGACGTATGGTTTCAACATCTTTGAATATCTTTAGACATCTGACATCGATGAACGTGAATAAACAAATCGAGGTTTGGGTTGAAAACTTAGCTCTCAAAGATTTTTTCAAATGGTTAATTCTTAAAAAACGATATTGGTCAGGTTTGTTGATGTTGTTTTTATTTAAAAATAATTCATATGTGATAAAGCAGATTAAATTGAAATTTGCATAATTATAAAAGTAAAACAACGCAGAAATCAGCACAGAAACATTAATTAAACATAATTAATTCAATTGAACGTTCGTAAACACCCGCCCACCTTGTCTCGCATTTCATGAGAACTACAGCAGTGTCACGTTGAGTACAGTGTCGTAAAACAATAGTAAGGGAGACACATCGAACATCGGTTTCCAGTTGTACTCATGTAAAAATTTTATTCGAAATTATTTTTCCTCGAAAACCCAGTACTACTATCGTCAGCAATCATTCAATCAGTAATATTGCTTCCGTTTGATTCAATTGCAAATTGCAGTTTCGTTGATGATGTAAAACTCAATTTAAAAAATATCGCTGACTACAATACACATACCCCTTTCGAGCCAACCCACCGAGACGCCCGGTGCTGGGACTCGAGCATTTGCTGCAAGCTAACCAACTCTTTCTCTCTCTCTCTCTCTCTCATCTTGCGTCCCTTAAGCAATGAAAACGAATGATTCGCCGGCGGATTGAAACAACACACGTCTGCCTTCCAGTAATCTCTTCCACAAAATATCGTCCATAGGTCTTCATGTACTAACACCTGTTTTTGTGTGGTGGGAAAAGCTTTCTTACCGGAAAAGCTGTACATGACCGGATGACCGCGATGAAGCGAGTGTGATCGGATGAGATGGGCAGAAAAATGTGGGAGATCGCAATGACTTGCTCGACATGCTTACCGAGCATCCGGATGATGGCTTTCCGTGACTGTGATATCCTCGATGGTCCATTAACCGATCCGTTGCGAACGCCTTCACAGAGAGAGAAAGAGAGAGAGGGAGATAGTAATAAGGTTCCATGTTTGAGCAGCGTCAGACAGCCAACGCTGGGGCAAGGGTCTGAAGCCCGCAAAAGCTCACCGAGTTCGGCCGTCCGCTGAGTGCGGGATCGTATCTGCATTCCCATGCGCCCGTATAGCACGACCATGATGAGCATCGGAAAGGCAAAGAACAGACAGGTCGACAGTTCCCACAGTGGTATTCCCTCCGGATTGTTTAGCATCGCACAGAACGCTGAGTCAAGGATTTTCTCGTTTGCTGTGAAGTAGACGGTTAAGAAGCGGAAAAATACAGCACCACAAATGGTGTGCAAATGGGAGGAACGTGAGTGTGTGTTAGTTGGGGCGTGTTTCCATCACATTTAATAAAAGCATGGAGAGCAAGGCACATTAACCCACTTGGCGGATAAACGATGTAATCGATGTCGGTAAAGATGGCGAACGGGACCGCACTCAGCAGGCTCACGATCCACAGCCCGGCAATGATGCGAACCGGACGCTGTAGCCCGGACATGGTGTACAGGTGCAGCGGGTGGCAGATGGCAAGGAAGCGCTCCATCGAGAAGGCGACGATGGTCAGGACCGAGACGTACGTTGAGGCTTCCGAGATGAGTGCGCGAATTTTGCAAAAGGGTAGTCCGAGATTGTACGGATACTGGTGCCAGTAAAGGCTAATCTCGTACGGGAGTCCTATTTCGAAAGTGAGAGAAGAAATAAAATAAAAAGAAATTTATAAGATATTGTCCGCGCCTGATAGTTAGGCAATCCGCACACGTTCCGAGCTTTTGAAAAAAATATTGAATGCAAGAAAAAATACTTGTGGATTTAAGTTAAAAAAATACATTAGTGAAAATTGAAATAAAAAATTTGCAATATCTACATGGTTACAAGAAAATAGCATAATTCATCGATCACATCCTTCTACATAGAATAACAAATTTGAGCCAATGAATGATTTCTGAGTCTAAATTTACATTGAATGTCTTGTCTGCAAGAAGTCAAATCACACTGTTTTCCCCGATCTAGACTACGCTGATTACGTTTGTTCTTAAATCTGTTTCCTTCCGTTCCGTATTCACAGCTTGTTTGGATTCGAAATTATTTGTGGAACAGGATGGATGCGATTTGTGGCACCTAATGCTTTCCTTCCAGATATCTCCAAATCGGGAAATTCAGCACGAGAAAATAAATTCAAAATGATGTTTCCGGGAATTTGAATATGCAGTCAATTTTAAACTGAACTGTGCGTGGCATTACCCAAAATGCTGCTGCTGCTGCTGCTACTGCTTACCCAATATCCGTTCGTATGGCATTCAATGACATAAAGCTGTTATTTGATTACGACCCATCCGAACAGGGGGGAGAGGGGCATGATTATTTATGTATGCGTGTTACAAGGCGCAGCTCGCTTCCCCTTTTTTGTAGGTTTGGACGAAAGATCCTTTTGGATTGTAAATGTGACATGTTGCCATAATATATGCATGATGATGTAGGAGCTCGAAGTGAACGAATGAATCGACATCGTTCGATAGTTAGCATAATGTGCTTTTGTAACACTTCCCGTGCCAGGAACCTTGCAATAACATGGGAACGACTTCTGGTACGTACTGCCGAACCTGAACTCTGGAGTTGGTTTCAAATGCGTTGAAAAAGGTAACAGATGTGTGAAACAACTGTAAATGTTTGCAACGGTTCATGGGTGGCATTTGATGCTGTAGTTTGTGGTTTGATGGAAACACATTTCACAGGTTGAGGCTCGTAGGTTAAAACTGTTGCTAACCATCCGGTAACCACAATTTAAATCAAGGATTAGAGAAGAGAAATGATTTTTCTGCACTTTTGGAAAAAATTAAGAGTTTCGTGTGGTGAAACATGAGAATAGGACAATTATCAAAGAATTAATTTCAATTGCCTTTGCCTACGATCAATTATGAAGGAATCTTTAAAGGGAAGATACTTTAGTTTGGTTTGATCTATTGATAGAGTGAGCTCGCCCTTCTCACGCTCACGTGATGATCTTCATATTTTTATTGTTGAACAAAACTCTATTATTTAATGAGCAGCAAGTGACTGCGAGAACTGACACCAAGCATATATTATTGCAACAGTTTAACGTGGATCTAATGTCACAAAGTTTGGCTTCACTAATCAGTATTGGGACGATTCGGTGGCCGTGGCGACAACGGCGCCAGTCTTCACACGGCAGGACTGGGGTTCAAATCTCATCCAGGCCGCTTCCCAGAACGCCGGCTTGACTAGCTTGCTACGGGTAAAATCAAACCACAGCAAGCTACAAAAATGGTAAACCAAGACCACTCAAGGTTGTATCACTGAATGCTATCACGAAACGTTATTTTCGCACCGTAAACCACAATTCGGCATCATGAATCACACAATAACATAGCGAACATTGATTCTGTCAATATAATAAATGTTTTATTTGACCAGGTCGTTTTATTTCGATTTTTTTCTACTAAATTGACTCATCGACAAAATAGATTCAAGAAATTTATTATAAAAATACTTTTATGTAAATTTTGCTTTTAAAATAAATGTATTTTCTCACAACCTACAATGAGAAATTTAAGAAATTTATGCATAATTCATCAAATTTAAGGTTCTTACTTAATTGAAAAAAATCGACCCCGACATAATATGTGACTACAAAACTGCAAAACCTTCCCCATTTTCATGATGGAGGCGCCTGGTGGCTCGTTAATTGGGTTCATGTCGCTTGTGGCTCTGACCGATAAAGCGGATATTAAAGATGACTGACTTTTGTTTCTCGTGCTCATCATTCCCATTGAGCAGTTTCGTTTCCACACCCGATGCTATTTTGGTCCTGTCGGAAGTTTTTATCTCACGAGCTTGGATATGTTGGGCGTGCACATGCGGGAGAATAAGCTTCATCCAGTCGATGATACATCAGCATGCGCGCGTGTGGTTGCTTGGAGCCTATCGTTCGAAGTAACTCCAGCGGGAGATACTTTTTTACTTCCCTTTTTAAGAACCGAAAAAAACGTTTTATCACCGTTGATCCAGCGGAGCGAAACTTTTCACTGCTTCTGTCTTGTTGTGCCCATGTATGCCTTTGAAGTTTAAACGTGGTGAAGTATTTCTACTTGTTAGAGTTTATTTTTGGGGGTTTTCCTGCAACCATGCTGCTTATTGAACTGCATGGAGGAAGAGTTCACCAAATTGGCTAACTCAATTCGATAGCATTAACATACTGTAAATAAATTCTTAAGAAACTGCATAGAAGTCCACGAAAACGCGTGCTAATTAATCTTCAAAATGACGTTATAAAGTTAAACACCAGAAATTTACACAAGAATTTATTTATGCAGAAGCTATTAAAATAACAAAATTTTAAAAATAATCAGCGAAAATTACGCTACATTAAGCCTTTTTTTTCGAAATTTCTATCCTGTCGCCACCATACGTTTAGCTTCAATGTTTTTGTCACTCTGGCCCAATAACCCTCTTCAAGAAATATTGCGTCGGGTAAAAAAAAAACCCAAAGCGTGCGCTACCCACCGAGTGGCAACGGAAGGAACCACCAACGGCACGAGTGTCATCTCTTTGTGCTTCCCTCTTTAAAGTCATCGCCTCGAAAGTGGAAAAGGATTTGGCCCGCGACGTTCGCACAGGGTTCATCCAGTTTGATCTTCATCCGACTGGAATTGTTCCTTGCAGGTCATGGTCGGAACGCGCCATGTTCCACGGTACGAACGCGTTCAAGTGCACTCGAACGGCAGTATGGGGAATGATTGAAGTAAACGCGAACCATCCGTAGCGTGAATGGCTATTCCAATTAAAATTGAAAATGGATCCTGCGTATCTAGCAACCGCGTACGCAACGACATCCTACTTCCTGGACATCCGCCACACGCGAGAAGTGTGGCGTTCCGGTGCGTGGTTTTTTGAGCTGTCATTCCATTAAAATGAAAGTGGAAAGATTGAATTGGAATGTGAAGCGGGATGCAGGGTGTTTGGGGCGCCGGTCAAACGGAGTGGGACATGTCCGTTTAAGGACATTGTACAGAACGCAGATGTTCACATCTTGTTCCTTTGTGTGGATGCGAATACGACACTCGGAAAGCTCGGATCCAAGTCTTTCTCTTTCTCTTGCGGGTCTTTGACAGTGGGTTCAGTCGGTCGGTGCCCCGTGGGAATAATAATCGGAACGTGTGTTCCGTATTCGGTGACGATACTATGAACCTGTTGAGGTTTTGCTATTTGAGCCATAGGTTGGACGTAGGAATATTTTGCTGTTCAAGATCGCGCTGGACTCGTGGAATGACTTCATCGGATCAAGAATGTAGATTTGAATAAAGAGAGATAGAAGAACTGGAGCTATGTGATGAAGTTGCTTCACATCATTAGGCAGATGAACCTGAGCGAGTGACTTGACATGATACGATACATGGATCCTTATGGCAGGATTAAGAGTTTTTGTATGCGTGAGCTTCGAGATTTTGATGATAAAAATCTTCTTCAAAGAGTAAAAGAATCAATTTTTATTTCTTCATGCATCGATACTTGTGAGATATTCTCGTTAGATATTGAAGCCAATATGTTTTAATGCTACTAAATTAGACCAACACATTGCTACCTTTTTTACTAATTAAAACAATTGCGTTGGATATTTGGACATGCCAATTCCAACAGTAATCAAATCATGTGATCTGCTACTCATCAAATCTTTAAACGAAACTCTTCTGTCAACAGTGGTCATTATTTGATTACCCATATAGTTCCAATAAAAAAAAAACATCACATCTATTTGAATCCGTTTCCCAATGTCTACAGAGCTCACTCGACCGAACCTTCGTTAGGGCTCAATTTTGTCCAGCTTGGGTTGATGATTTCATTTGCCGAATACAAAGCTCAACACCACGCCGCATGCACAATGAGAAACCCCAGCCCTCAAACTCCCTCGGAAATGGATCTTCCAAAAACGTCCCGAGGCTTTCCGATCAACGCCAATGGTTCCTCTTGTCCCGAAAACGAGACGTGATCAATTATGTGTGCCCTGCGGGTTGAAGTTTTTGTCCTCCGCCAGCAAACCCTCGGAGACTTCGAACCATTCGAACGCAGGCCAGCCATCCACAACTTCACCAGCATCATCGTGACCTGGCGCTGGCGCGTTTGGCTATCGTTCCCGGAAGGTCGACAATTTCATTATCGGCTTCATCAGCGTCTTGTCAAGGATGGTTCGCCAGCTTTGGGGCACACTTCAAGATTAAAGCTAGCGTGACTTTGGTTGATCCAGCAAATAAAAACCGCGCTCAGGTGGCGTACGGTTCGGACAAGGCTTCGCCGGTTCACCGTCCATGGTCGAAGGATCAAAGCCCATCGAAGCACCGGCAGTCGAGTGGTGTAAAATTAATCGTTGCTTAAGTCGCACCGAAAGCTGTTCGGGGGGCAATTAGTGTGGTTATGGCAGCACGATTAAGGATCAGCTGTGGGACGCGTCGACCAGCTGTGGTTGCTGATTTAAGTGTTTGTGCCCGAGAGACGACCGGAACGAACCGTTAATGGGAATGTCTCACTCTCTCTCTCTCTCTCTCTCTCTCTCTTTCTCTCTCTCTCTCTAGAGTTTGTTGGGGGTTTTTGCGTAGTTGCGATGGAGTTTCTAAAAAATAATTAGTTTTGTTGTTGAATATTTGATACTTTTGAAAGTGACAAACAGATGGTGTTGCGGTGCTATATTTATTAGTAAAAACTAAGACCTTTCAAGATGTTCCAGGTAAGATGACGGATAGAATGAAAGTATAAAATGGCTGTTTGGGTGTACAAAATCATCTTTGCAAGAAAGAGTTTGTTATAAAATGTTATAAACGTTGAAAATTCCTGAGAATCTGCAAAAACCTGTGGAACGAATAGAAAAATATCTAAGAAACCTCCAGCAAAACCTCAGGACAAGCTCAAAAATATTTAAAAATGCGTCAATAAACCTCGAAATGAATCCAAAAATATTTGGACCTTTCTCTAATAAAATAGCTCTTATACTTCTTTCTCGACCAACCCAACCCGACGACCTCATAGGTGTTTTCTGACATTTCTGGCTTACTAGACTTATTGAAACCGCGTAGTTAGATAGTCAGTCCTCACTATTATGGAATGGACCAGATTGGATTTGAACTCCGGTCCTGCCGTGCTGCTGTCGCATGTATTAACGGGCCGCCATGGATAAACTAATGAATCCAATTAAGGCTTTCAAAAAGCAATTTCAACAAGTTTTAAATTAAAATAAATATAACAGAAAGTAAACTGCACAAATAAAGCCAACGAATGAACGAAATAAATAAGGGAAAGAGAAAATGTTTCGATGCACCCTTTGCGTGGATTCTTTAAGGCTTTCTGTGGGGTTTTATCTTCTTCAAATGCACAGACAAGTTGAGAAATAAAAAAAGGAAAACCACTATCCAGAACCCGACGGCCTTACCGTCCTTAATTGATGAATCAGGCTGCTGGCCTAATCCTACCTTCATCGGTCAATTTACACCTGCAAATAAACTAGTCTGTTAAACTCACTCAACCAAGACAGGAAACCTTCAACCTCACTAAGACCCCCGGGAAGATTATTTTTTGTCGGACGACCACCCTACGAGCGCATAAAATGTTGAGCTTCAATTTATTATAAGACCACCTTAGTCCCTCTGTCCTTTAGCATTAACCTGCTGCCCGGAGCGACAAGAAACAAGCGTGCCGGAGCTATTTAGTAGACAAAACAACCGACCTCTTTATGTGTGGGTGAGAGAGAGAGAGAGAGAGAGAGTATGTCTGGGCTGACAGTGAACAGCCGATAAGTCGATTGGTCTCGAGTTTTGGATGTAAAACCGCACAGGAAACCACAGGGCCTTAACCTTCTTACCCGGTTTCCCAGATGTTGGAAGCCTTGGTTGTTTCTGTGGTAAGCAGTGTTTAAAGGCAAACACCGCAGACAACGTTTTTCCTTGCTATCGTTTGCTATTTTTGAGCTTTTGAAAGGAAGAACTTTGCTTATTATGTAAGGTTTTGAGGTTTGGTCGGTTGCTAGACTCATTTAAAGTTGATTTTTGTTCTACTTTCCTATCCCGTAAGCTCGTCAAACAGAAATGAAAACATCAATTGGCGAAGGTATCAGTGATACAGGTGATATCAAATTCGGTTTCTCCGAAACTGTGAGAATGAGTCTAGGGTGAAGCGAACTGAAGAGTGTATGGAGAAGAGCTTTGTAAGATGTAAGTAGCAATGTTTTCCATTGTTTTTGCACAAACCGCAAAACCTAAGCACCTGAAAGGTAGTTGATGGCATAAGTAAGAAAAAGGGTGAGGAGGTTCATTTTATTTAGATTTTTTTTCCTTTATTACTCGAGAAACAATCCGAAAATTAAATCGAGACTTTTGTGCTTTCAATACTCATCCAGGCTGATAACTATTTTCTATCGAACGATGAGTTCTTAGACTTCTTGGGGCCGAAATGAGTAAGAAAATAAAATCAAAGAAGAAAGAATAAATCGTTGTTTCTCGCCAACGTTCCAGCCATAATTCGCTCAAGTATCGATCAAAGTTTGAAAAATCACAACAGATACAGCGTTACAATTTTCAACCACTTGAGTTTTTGCCCATAAAAATAGATCATTCACAACACTGCACCATTGACGGCTCAAGGCTGTCTCGAACGTACTGAGCATAGTTTTGAAGTTTATGCTTTATCCTATCATTCTGTGTTTCACTCTTTAGCTTCAATTGACCTCAAAACTGTTCGTTGTCCCTGATGATGATTGCAACAACAATTGTTGAAAATGAAGTTAAAAACTGGAATTGAGGATACGGTGAGAGGCTTTTTGGTGGTTTTTTAGTCAAATTTTCAAGCTCTGAGGAAGATTTATTTTGACTAGTGCCTTTTACACTTAGATCAATTTACATAAGACATTATAAGCTGTATTAAAAGCAATGAGTTTTATCACGAATTTTATTCACAAAAACTAAGAATCTTAGATTGATGTAATAATACTATAAGATACCTAAGAATAAAAAGAGGAGTATGAGCTCTGTGATAAAGAATCCAAGAATGAAGGAAATCATTTTCACTTCTACTCCAAAATGGCCACGTTTTCCAAGTGTAGCAAACCAAAAACATTAATAACATCCTACTACGGACTCTTCTTAACTAAAGGGGTTAACCTCATTCCCTTAAGATAGACAAACTTGAATGGCAAAAGGTAACTTTCAAAGCAGATAAAGAAAAAGAGTGATGGTTGTTCTCAAGAACACCTCTGGAGCTCTGGATTCATATTTTATCGATTCGCTGTAACTTATTGGGACGATTTTACCAATTCCTAACATGGATAAAAGACATAAGAGACTTAAAATCGTCTCTTGATGATATATGCTATGTGATTGAAAGAATAATACATAGATTTGTATTTAAGTTTAAAATAACTAATTAAGTTTGCTACATGCTGTCCGTTCTGTATCTTCAATCGTGTGTTGTTGGAACATTGTTCTACAGCTGATTGGAGGTTGGTTGCTATCGAGTTTGACGGCCAAGTAAGCTGCGATTAGCATAAGAAAATGATCAATTATATTTCATATATCATTGCCATCTTAAACAGGATCACATGCTACTTTTGTGACACGAACCAAAGGCTTGATGCGGCTCTAGGAATCGTCTCTTTACCAATAATGGCAAACCAATGGAAGAATCGCGCGGGGCGGTCTGGTGGCCGTGGCGATAACGGCGCCGGTCTTCAGACGGCAAGACCGGGGTTCTAATCCCAACCAGACCGTCTCCCCGTACGCAGGACTGACTACTTTGCTACGGGTAAAATCAAGTCACAGAAAGCCAGAAATGGCAGGCCGAGACCTTTCGAGGTTGTAGTGCCAAGGAAGGCCAAGGAAGGTCAACCTACTGTTAAACCAATAGCATTAATCATTATGACTATGTTTGTATGAAATCAACAAATAAATTAATTACCAAAATGGTATGCCAAGGTTTGCACACTAAGACGCAAGGAGTTCCAAAGTTTTCTTCCAGCGTTTGTTTACTCACCCACTTGACACATGACTGATAGTTGCTAAAGAAAATGTTTAACTTCCCCAAACTTTATAGTTTCCCAACAAGTACGAAATCACCAAATTGTTTTCCTTCTTTGCTTACCGATCCCTCGTCGCAGCTGTGTGTATCTCAATTACGCTCCCAACGGAGACACTGATTTGAAACTTTATGCTCTCCCGGCTGTGTGGCTGGTGCTGTGGCTTCCGAACCGTTGTTGAAATTTGATACGATTCGGGCGAGCATATTAAAATGGTCCTCCAAGGACACGTGAATTGTCCTGAGCCTGTTTTCTCTGATCGAAATAAAAACGAAAAAGCAACAGCACGACAAAATCATCCCCTTAAAATCCCGGGACCCGATTATATCGAGTTCCAACAAACCGCAGCTCTACAGCTACCAGATATTTATATCGTTTCACAGGTTCACTCCCCGAAGGCGCGACTTGCGAAACGAAAACCGCGCATAAAGTCTACCCGTATCTCACGGAGTTCGCTTTGATATTGGATCCGCTTTCCAGCGAACTTATTTTTCCGTTCAGTCAAATGTGTAAAAGTTGCATGCAGCAATCACAGCTTCTTTGGAACTGTGAATTGTGGGTTCTGGTTGCAAGTTTTGTGATTTGCCAAGGCGCACCCTGGCCATAAAACCAATGATGCAAATATTACTTGCTTCACGGAAATGGAACAAATTGCAGTTTAATTCATTCTTCGACGTAAAGTATGTCCCGAAATTTGGCAATCCTGCGGAACAACTCCCCAGGACTAGTCGTCAGGGGGCATGCTTTATTTCGAAGGTTTCTGGGAAGAAGGTTTGGAAGACTTACAAAGTAACATGTTTATCAACAGCACCAATCTGATTTGTGGTGTTTGGCTTGTCTATTCACCAAGCCCAAACTTTACCGAACACATGAGCAAGATTTTGTTTGACATGAGGCGAAAAGGCGTCCAACCTTTCTCAACTATAGCCTGGCGATACACTACACTTCCTTGCTAGCGCTTCATGGCTAGCAGCAAGAAAGCAAAAGTAAAACAAAAATGCTACCGAGAGAAAAGCTTATAAATCCAAAATATTTGTTCACTGTCGTCTATCAGCTTGCTCGTTTGTTTCCACCCCGGTATCATTCTCTCTCGTCCCTTCCACCATTCCATACACATCCCGCGGCAGACATGCCTAGTAGGACATTCCGAGGTGCACGGTAATACGGGGCACACCCATGGCTCGTGATTTGCCCGGCCGTATGATTCCCAACGCGCAAACGGTCTCCTGCCCTTTCGGTCGGCTTTTCTTGCCTTTGCCTTTGCACCCAAAAACACCAAAAGCCGCTTTAAAGGCAACACTGGCAACGCCGAGGGGATGCTGGCTAAGAAGGGCAGCATTCCAGCTTTATTTTTTCCCGCTTAAATCCCTCCGTCCAGTAAAACAAAACAACGAGCCGAGCCGACTGTTTATGTTCGGACAGCTTTTCGCAGGAGGTCACGACCGGTGAAGCATAACTCAGTTTGATGAGGGTACGTTTCGTTTCTGCCCGACGAGGTGTTGGTTGGCAAGTCGAAATGCTGCAGAAAAGTTGTCACATCCGGTAAGACCATAACAGCATGCGATCATGACTTTTGTGCCCGGAGTCCAGCACTAAGAAAGCAGGGAGCTTCAATTCAGCGTAGTTGACCTGTTGGTGGAGCAAAGGTTTATTCTTGAACATTTATATCGCCTCTCATGGGCTATGATTGTTGGGATTATTATGAAAGTAATCTTGATGTGAATGAATCACAATACAGATAGTGCACAATAAAAGGGTGAACTTTCGCTCAGTGATCCATAAAATTCAGCATCCGTAAGAGATTTATCTTCTAATTGAATGTGTTTTTTTTCTTCAAATTCGTATCTTCCTTTCACCCTTCACGGGTCATAGCGCTTTTCTGAACGGCGATGAATAATTACCACCCTGCGCTTTCAATCAATTTCCTCCCAATCGCTAGACGGCGAATAAATCATCCATTTCAGTGCACAGGGCGAACAAGCATTAGCACTTCGTGGAGCTTTTCATGAGCGCGATTGTGCTTTGGTGAGGTGTTTTACCGATTTAAAAATTGTGCTCATTGTGAGGGAACGTTTTGCGATGCGAACGATGGTACGTGGTTTAATTAATTAAGTAGCTATACATAAGATGATGACTTGGAAGGAATCAGCTATACGTCAGCCATATCTTTGATTAATGTGGGTAAACGTTTTTGTTTCTTTGTTCATATTAAAACAGTAAAAATGTTTAAATGAAAGTAATGTTCATGGATTGTTTCCTTACCTAACAGAAGCAATATGAGATCCGACACGGCTAGACTGAAGAGATAGTAGTTGGTGGCGGTCCGCATCGACGGATGTCGAACGATCACGAGGCACACAATCAGGTTTCCAATCACACCAGTCACCAGTATACAGACGAACAGGATTGTGACCTGCAAGGAGGAAGAAAGAAAACACCAAAATCACCATCGAATTACTAAGAACTAAATGCAATCCCAACAAAACAGACGCCCGGAACTTCAATCCAGTTTTCAAAGCTTTTCTCCCCTCAATATTTGCCTATAAAATGGATCATTTACACTTTCACTTCATTTAATCCCGGTGTTTCGCTGAAATGTCTTTTAAATCCCTTTAATTCACCACTCTGAATTCATCGTCACCCGATCCAACTTCAGCGCTTCCATCAGTAAAACGCGCACTGCCAGCAAAAGAAAAGCGGCGTAACTTGAAAAGTTTAACACTTTGGCGGATGCTTTTTTTGTCCTCTGTCTTCAATGCACTAGAATTCAATGGCAACTCTTTTTTTGCCGAGATTGCGCTCCGAATCGAACGCAATAAAGGCAATCTGTGAAAATGGGAAGCAAAAGTTTATGTTTATTACCTTCCGCCAGGAAGCGGTGCAGAAGACCGTCGTCGACGGGAAATGAAGGAAACGGAGCACTCCACAAAAAAAACCCCGAGAGTGCTTTCAATCATGCTTTATGAGTGGTGGTGGTGAGTGCCAAAAGGGAAAAAGCGTCTGGATGGAAATTGATTTTCCTGCTCCAGCCAATGTAAAGTAGAAATGGAAAATTAAATAGAAAATTAATCACACCCAGTAGAAATCGCATTGGGACCAATCGCACTGGGTTGGCTTTAGGTTTTTGTTTTCGGAACTGCTTTTGTGAGCGCTGGTCGGTTGGTGTTTGCTGTAGTATAAAGTGGAGAAGTATTTTAATTTTGCGTACTACCCACCACCACAACCGTAGGCGTACGCGTAGTTTAATTAGCAATGAATTATATCCCACGCGTTAATGAGACGCGGAAGGTGATTATTAAATATTGTCTAACAATTTGGCGGAAATGATTCAGCTGGGCTTGCAATTATAATAATCCTGCATTGAATATTAGACAATTCTGTACGACCATTGTGCTCGAGAGCAGTTATGATGTTATGGGTTATTTTGAGGCAGAAAGAACAACTGAATATGTTATTCGTCAGCTATGCATCAATTATTTCATCAGACTTTCATAAGGAAAAGCAAAGTATATTCATACCTACTCTGTTTAAAATTGTGGTAATAGATTTTAAGCAAGATTCCTCTAAAAGGGTTTTTGTTTCTACACAAAAAGACTTACTTTTAAAGTGATTAAAATAAATCTGCATCAGGCAACTCAATCAATCATTTGGTAGGTAATTCCAACCCGATCTCTATGGTGAAAAAAAAGCTCTTTCGGAACCTCTACTTCAGATGAAAGCTACTTAATCTGTCCTTATAACAGACATGAGGAAGGTAATTGGCATAGGCAGCGTCATGAGATCAACCAAAAGATAAAATTCTGGAAGCATGGCTACGTCCCAGACCTGGTCGATGAGTATTGTATAACTATGTACATCTTGTCCAGGACAGACTCCAACTAGTTAGAAGGATGCTTTGAAAGCCGTGGATCCATACTTAAAAATGATATACACAGGATGCAAAAAGATTGGACCAGGGCCTCCAATAGAGGCCCTTTCTTAGATCACAAGAATTTCCCATTAGTTGTGATCTACTCAATATTAGAATTTCTAGCATGGACAATTTTGACTCAAACATGGTTTTAGATTATCGTCTAACAATCTGAATCTTAAGTCCAGTATAGGCTTTTAAGTTAAAAAGGATGCTCTCGAAACCGTGCATTCATTTTGCAAAACGATAAATCCACCGGAAGAAAAAGCCGTCACCTGTATCCACAAGTGAGAAAAAAGAATGCAAAATCGAAGCAAAGCACCTCACACCTCAGAATCCAGGTGGTTCAAAATGTGAAAGCGATATTCTAGGCGATTCAATAGCAGATCCATTTGAAAATTTTAAAGATAATAACTAAAAACGACATTTCGTAAAATTTCATCGTCACCACCCGCCAACAAATCAGTTCATCGACATCATCTACCAGCAAGTACCAACATTGAAGTTCTCCAAGGTCCTTGATTGTTCCGATATTTGCCATTTAATAATCTGGTGATAAATGCTAATGCCCTTAATAAACCCCTTCATCCTTCCAAAACACTCCAGCTCCAGCATTTCCATTCAGTCCATTATCTGCTCCACATTTGCCTAGATGCACAGCAACGTTTAAATAGTTTGCAAATGGCTTCAAAGCAAAGTGCGCTGTGCATATGCGTTCATAATATGCTTCGCAAGTGAACTCTTCCTTCACTGGCACTAATCAATCCGATGGCACGGGTATGCAGTAAAGAAGTGCCGCAATTAGACGAGCAATCCTTTGTGGACGATGCAAACCACAACCGGTGCGGAATGCACTCAGCAAACCGAGTTTCCCTGCTCGGAAGGGCCTCCGAAGACATAACTTTACTAATTAAAATTTGAACTTTAATATCCGGTAAACTCCCGTACGCTGCATTTACGACCCATGTGCAGACACATCGGCATGAGTGGAGAGTTTGATAAAATGTAGAGGATGATGTGTTGAAGGTGTTGTTGATTGGAGGAAGATGGAGATGGTCGAGGGGGATGCTTTCCGATTTCCGTGATGGTGAGTTTTATCGTAGTTTTCAGTACGAGCAGTGGTTGTAAATGGGTAAGGATGCAGCATTGAACAAATAATTTCCGAGAAATAAAATGGTTCAATAAATAAAATAAGGAAGGAAATAATTTTATCAACTTCACAAAATAGTTTTATAACAAAGTCTTAGTTTACTGTTAAACACATTCTTATTCATTTAAGTGAGGGGGTAAGAAGATAAAAATGTTTACACTAATTTATCAATCGCCTGAATTACTCATTGTACTCTTGGTGGACCCTGCTGCCCTTGTGCTCATAATGAACTGTCGGCCGGATGATAATCACCCTCATAAATGTTTCGCTCGTTGCTATCCCAGGCCATGCCCGAAAGTGTGCCTGCAGTCAATTCCGTCAGCAAGCGTCCACTTAACCATGGTGGATCGGTCGTCAAAAGTTGTCCACCGGCATTATGATGTCGGAATGAACGAGGTCGCCTGATAACGCTATCTACAGTCAACAGCTACCCGTACTACTCCAACTGTGGATTGTCCTTGCTGCAACTGCATCTGGACCAAAACCTAACGTCCTACAGCTTTCCGACACACACACACATCGCTCGGTCAGTTGGGCAACGACCGGAATAATGGGTGGAGAGATTGTAGCACACACACACACACTCACACAACCACACCGTACCGCCATAGTTCGGTCACCATGGTATCGGTGTGCTTCCGACCCTAAAGCCGATCATCATTAATTTTCCCATTTTCACCTAAATAACCTCACAAACCTCTGGATGCCTGGAAGTGGCCTGGTGTCAGCTTGGGCGCTTTTCTAGCGTGGAACGATATGGTTTCACTTTAATTGTTTCTGCACCATAATGCATTTATTGAACCATTCTCTGTGTGAGTGTGTGTGTGTGTTGAAGTTTCATTGACTGTTTTCCTGCTCTGCAATAACCCTTCTCGTAGTTAATATGTAGAGTAGCTTCGCCCACCTACATCTTCCATGGCCAGATAGTTTGCTGCTGTATGTGTGTGTGTGTGTGTTGAGGCGATGGCTTCTAGGGAAATGGGGGGTTGCAATCCTTCGAGACGCTTCAAAAGGCACATCCCGGTACCCACCCGGTAGCACAATGGACTCGGACCAGGAAGTCCGAGATCCGTCCCGGAGTTTATTTTACGCCCAAATGGTACACGGGTCACACCGGAGTTCCCAGTTAATTATGTTGGTTTGCGGTTGTTTCAAGCTTTTGTTGATTAGCAATTACCATGCGGAAGTCGGGGAGGATGTCATAATAGTTGGTCAGACATGTGTTCACACCCTGCTGCATAGTAAATATCGCATTCCCAGTGAAAAGGGACAGGAAGCTTTCATTATCAAAGTTAAACAGAGGAGGATTTGTTGGAAAACACGAACGTGGTAGAACACAATTTTAAACTATTGAAGTAACAAGAGAGTATAGTTTATTGATGTAGGATTCACCAACCCGTCCAATGAGTTTGAATCTCGATCTTATGTTTAACTTAAATCATATCACATTTAATCTAGAAAAGCAATGATAACGAAGGAAGTACCTGGAGCAAGCCATCGGATATTATTTTTGTAACTAATTCCACTTTGGATATTCTATTGGAATCTCTTTTATTTGTGCCATAAACAAAAAAGCCCAACGGGCTCAGTCTCGAGGAGCTTGGAGGTACTTTTCACAGAAAATTCGACAGGAGTACTTTGTTCGAACACAATCTGATCGTTTGCTGGAAGTCCTTTTTTCTCAAAACTTTCTCAAAACCAAATATCACAGCTTTCCGTCTCACTTCGATTTGATTTCAAGGATTGCAAAGGAACGCTACGCAATATTCATGATATCCCGATTCGGTTGTCCGGTGCGAATCACCATTATACAATTTTTTACTCCACAACTTGGGCGAGTTCCACTTGTTTGATTTATTTGATAACTTTCCCACAACTAAAAGTTGACTAAAAACACAGCAGTCAAATTCCTGTATCGTGTAATAAAAGACATGATTTTTTAAAGCCCGATTCATCTTACGATAGTGTCTTTTTGTTCAATACGTTGTGCGAATTGCCTACCTTCTAGACGCTAAAGTAAATATCCATGAACTTATCAGCTCTGAAGAATTCAAAAAGGTACAAAGGCAAAAGAGCATCATACTACTAACTTTTTACTTATTATCAGCAGAATAAATTTAACAAATATAGTAACGATAACGTTCGATTGCAGCATGCAGACAGCAATTACAAGCATGATCATGTAATCCACCATCACACCATCGGTATGGTACCAGATGACTTGGCCCGTTAATCATTAATAAGTCATCCAAATGGACGAACGCCCATTGGATACGTGGATACGACGTTGGTCCAAATTAAGATTTAAAGATGGCATCAACGAGATCTAATAGGTGAGGCGGTTTAATGCTTAGCAGAATATGGCATTTTAGCGTCACATCAGAGGGCTCTTGGAGCGATCCACGATCACCTCGCTAAATGGATGGATCAGATGAAAGAAGATGTGCAATATATTGCACGTGATGATCCTGTATGTTAAATAAAATCTCAAAATTTTGAATAAAAAGCTTATACATTCCACACCCAGAGGAAACGGCCCAATAAAATTAACTATTTATTGCAAATCTTCTCACCCGTATAATAAACTTCGTGCAAGTTAGCGAAAAAGCATCTTCCAAAATTCACAATCAATTATTGCATCCTAGGTCTGTATCACAAATTCCCTACCACAATGCTTTGATATGTATAGTCCCTTCTATAGTCATCCGTTTTCTAACTGACAAAGAAGACATGTAGCTATTGTTCGCTAATCTTTTTATAAAACTTTTGATAATGAACCCAACAGTTATGTCGTACACGTTTCACGCAGAGAAAATACCTACCCAAACAAAATTGACCCGTAATTTATTCAACGAACCTCTACAGCTACAAGCAACCCTACAACGCTGCTTAAGAAAAGGTCATTGCAATGCGGTTTTCTCGGTTTTCGACACAATGTACCGGCTTGGTCTGAACCGTGGAAAAATACCCACCAAAAAGTTCCACGCATCACCGCCATAACGAACTAAATCCGCTTACGAACAAACCAGACGCCCATTGGACGCCATCCGTTGTTGGCCGTCGTGTCGATAATTTTCTTTTCCGTGCTGGTCGCCAATGGTGTGTAGGAGTTTAAATTTCCAACGTCACTCGGTTACCATTTTATTGCTTGCCGAACTTGCCACGCACAAAACAGTTCAACCAGGCCAGCAAAAAAACGCCCAAGTGCCTTGGTGCATCATTTGCTACGCCACTGAACGCACTGAAAGATCGCCCAGGACTATCGTTTGTCCGTGTCCGCATACGGCATATACATAATGGGCGCACGGTGTGAAGTTATCATTTGGCTTTAAAATGTTCACCAGACAGCATCCATGATGGCGCAGCAAAGGGGAAGAAGCTGGAAAGGAGCGTAGTTTAGAGTACAAAGTTTCGAAGCGCTAGTGGTTCCCGGTGGAGCAGTTCCGACCGAGAGTACCGTACCTGAGATGCCTTTTTACGGAGCACTTCAACGGGTACTCGGTACATGGCACATATGCGGCTTGCTGGCGAAGGTTCCGGATTTCCCGCGCGAGAAAGAGCTTAGCAAACAAACACGAAGCACATTCGCCACTCGAAGCGCGCTATTCGTAAGTAATATTTGCCTTTTTGTTCCTGTGCTTTTGCTGTAACTTTAGAGTGCCAACTGTATGAGTGTACGAGTGCGGGAGCTTTATCCGTTATGATTATGCCATCTAGTTCTGGGAATATGCTAGCTCTAGCAAAGTGAAACTAAAAGAGCCACCTTCAGTTTGCCTTCCTTAATCTTTCGAAAGCTTGGCAGGAATCGCTAGCTTTTTTGCGCGTCCCTCTTGCGTAAGACTTTCTTCCGGAATTCCTTCCTGCCTGTTACATGGCTTAGCGCTCATTTTTTCCCCATCCTCAAGCATGGTTCATCCAACCTAGCCCCAAACTAATTTGAACTCATTCCGAAAGCTATTAAAAACTTTTCCAACCTTTTCCAGGAGAACGTTTCGCAGCACAGGTTATCATGGCGCTTTTTTTTCCTCCCTCGCGCTCTCTGTTTTACTATTTCTTGATGCTATTTTCATACCAAAAAGATTAAGTTCGCATCGTTGCGCTATGAACACTGTGGGGAGCTGTAGCAGCGAAACGCCTCCAAAGCCGGGCGATTGAAGATTTCTCCCTTTGCGTAATCAAATTAATTCAATAGCGTTTTGTCACGGACGAACATTCGTGGTCCCTGTGGTGAGCCGTGCCTAGGCGAGCTGGTGGATGGTGGAATGGTCTCCTCCATCCATTCAGATGGAACATTTCCCCGTAGACACAATTACCCAAAGCCCCATCAGTCTCCCAGCCTACGACGCGACGCTGCCCCGGCGACCGGTGGCAAGAATGTGTTTGCGTTAATTAAGACGATATTAACCGAAACGGAAATTAATTAGGGGAAATTTAAATACACCAATTTACGGTTCACCTGGCTGTCTGTTGGTCGGGGAAGGCTACTTACCAGCAACGTGGTGAACAGTGGCATCCGCTGAGGGCCTCGTGCGTACACCAGAAAATCGCCGACCGAACAATCGAACTCGACGTTCGCTGGATCACAAGGATGGGGCGGGTCGGTGGGATCGCCGGTTGCGGTTACGTTCTCGCCACCGATCGTTCCATTCGCCGCCTCGCCAAACAGCCCGTACCCGAACAGAACGTCCAGCGACATGGTGACGCCACCGGACGGATAACTCCCGTACGAGCTGGGAGTCTCCGGCAGCAGCATCGCTGGCATGGCCGACGAAGACGACCACGCTAGTGCCGTCGCATTCACCGCTGCCAGCGACTCCATCATGGGGCGATACTGGGCGATAGATTCTTGGTACGCGATTAGACTTTGCAAAGGTCTACTGCCGGACTACCGCTGGATGGGGAAGTGCTTCAGTTTCGTTCGTTCGCTCATGACCGTACGTGTTCATCACTGCGCGCACTTTTCCTTTTTTTGTCGGCGGTTCCTTTAGCATCCAAACTGCAGTTAGCAACCGTTCGTGTCCGTCGTCATCTTCGCTGGAGGCAATTAGCTTACGAGTCACTAACGTCAACACCGCGCTGCTAAGAAGAAGACGGTGGCCAAACGTTGCAGACACCGAAAAGCACACACACCTGGAATCACCATAAAATGAAGATATGGGACACAGCACCCTGCACAGCACCAAAACCACGCTCACACACACGCACACAATACTCAGCACAGCAACCGTCACGTACCGCTCATAACAATTCTCCCGCCTGGAATGCCAATGACACCGGATGTCAATTGCATTCGCACACACAGCCACGGGTTTTATCGCACAACATTGTCGTTTAATTTTTATATCGCACTTCGATGCACTCTTTACAATTGGTGCGGTTTTTCAGATCCTGTTTGGAACTCGTTGGTTTTTTTTTTCTTGTCGTTCTCGACTATGTCGTTAAGCACCATCAACTATGACCACCGCTCTGCACTTCACTTTACCATTATCGGTATGCGCCTGGAAGGTAGGCTTACCGTCGTACACACGCTCGCTCACATCACTCTACGGATGCTGCACGACAACACAGGACACACGATGCAGCAAATGATCCGGAACGGACTAGAACGAAAGCCACGCAAAAGAACACCACCGAGTTAAGAACTTATTCCTCTTTTCTTCAGCAAAACACCGAATGACATCACGTTGGTACAAATTGAAAGAAGATCCCAACGCCACTTGTATTCACCACGATCCACAGCACTAAAGCAAAGCTGGATAGCAGTAGCACGTAGTGCGTCCGTCATGCGCTCCAACCCATTCCACTGGATCTACTCATTTTGCACCTTCAATTATGTTCTCGTCATTTTTTTTATCACCTCGATATCTTGTCAAGCGATGCGCTAGCAAGATAAGAGATCAACCCGACCGTCAACGAACAACTCCGGAACGATGCTCGCTATCACGGCAGCAGTAAAGCGCCTCATTAGCTCGGTTTTTGTCGCTCTGTTCAATTTCACCGCAATCACTACCTACCATCTTCCTGGTACCGCGTCATCAACGTTAAGTGCGCGTCTGGCGAAACTAAACAAAAGTTTGAAAGGGAGAGCACTTGCCCGAGGCCGGGAATGGATGGTGTAAAGTTTGCATTCGAAAAACCTCGCTCCGCTGTCCGTTTATCTCCGGAAGACGCAGCGGAGATGTTTGCTCGCGGGCTAGCCAAGGTAACAGGGGTTAGGAAAGTCAGGTTAGTTTCTACCGGGCGTTGCTTTGGACGCTTTGGCTAACCACTAACGCACCAACGAAGGCGCGTGACTGTGAAGGACGACAAGGAGGGCGGGCGGGCTTTGGATCGTTCCCTCCCAGTCGGATGATTTAATCCAGCCGCAGTGTGATAAATAGAGAGATACCGCTGGGAACGTTCTTCCCTTGCGACAGCGTAAACATCAACCGAAAAGGATTACAAAACTCGATGCTGTATGAAGCTGTTCTGGGAACGACGGTGCCCAACGGCGAACGGTTCACGAGTGAATTGACACTTTATTTACGACACGGTTGTATCGGTCTTTTCTTCCCACAATTAAGCAGTTGTACGCCTTTGTCCCTAACGACATGGCGATTTTACATCTTCCAACTACCATTCTTGCAGCATAGTTTTTTGCTGTTCCGTCCAAGTGCTTCCAAGATCGTCTGCTCTGCCCGTTGGTGCTAATTTACCGTAGCAAAAAGAAACTTTCCGGCCATGGAGTGGCAGCGGATAGAAAACGGAAGCACAAATAGAGCGACGGCAAACCGTCGGCGGACATCGGTCGGACCACCACGGTCGGTGTACTAATGGAATTACTCGCGTAGAATTGGTTTGAGGTAATTAGTTTTACAAATTTTTCCGATTATTATGTCCACGTGCTTTACCGTTTGTTCCTAGAGCTTTTTCTCGGTACCGAACGATTAGACTTTTTTATCATTTCATTATTATATTTGGTGCTACTGCTCCACGGTCCGGTGTCATACGGCCGGAAGCTAATTTGTGTCGGAAGAAAGAAATTTTTCATCATCCTAATGTATATCCCCGTTAGATTCTAATTAGAACCTCGAACAGCGATATTGCGCCCTGCTTGAAGTTGTACTGTTCAACGGTTGTAATCATGGAAATGACACTGATTATACCAGGTTTAGCTTTTTAAAGATTTTCCGAAGCTAATTTTAGAACGCTTTAGTGTGGGAATTATGAAACGGAGTGCCTTGAACTGTTTAAACGATCTGAGATTTACTATCTCAGGACTATGATTTTCAAACGAATCGAGTTTTTACTTCTACATCCTATATACTTTTTTGTAAGTAGGATTTTTAACAGATCAAAATGAATTAAACATTATAAATCAATCACATCATCATAGTGCTTTGTAATTGAAGTAACTAGGCTGTCATACTTTGATTTACAGAAGGGAAAAATGGATACTAGAAACAAGATGTATTCGTCCAGCTGAACCGTGTCCTCACTTTAAAGTAACGCACAATTTTAAAATTCTTAAGATCACTTCTTCTTCTTCTTTTTTGGCCTAACGACCTCTTAAGGTCATATGTCTGCCATTTCTGGAACGGCTCAGATGGGATTTGAACCCTGCTCAAGATTTGAATTTCTAATACTACGTTATCTGATTCGACAATGTTCTTTACCCTTTTTTTCCAAACGAAGCCGTGAGTTGCAGAGCTTGGATAGCCCAGGACTTCTCACGAATACCTAGAACCCTTTTTATCTTGAAGCCTTTGTACTGATTACTGATAAGGTAATATCTAGACTACTTTTTAGCTTTCAAGAAATCTAGTCTAGTCAAGTCTAGGTCATAGTGAAGACTCACATGAAAAATATTGAACTGCTTTAGTGATCCATTGCTTCTGTTCATCGATACCAGTTTCAATCCTACTCTATTGCCTCATCGAGTTAACCGTAGCCGCCTTTTTGCTTTATTTATTTATTTTTTCATTTGTAGTAGTTCAGTAATGTTAGGTAAGGTTATTTTTAAGAACTAGCTCCTGAGTAAAGTTTGAGGCAGAAAGCAACTCAGAGTTATTGAGATGGACCAGTAATATTCGAGCTATTTCTGATCTCTGCTCGAAACCGGATGGACAATTTCCAGATAGCACTGAACTGAATTGCACTTTTACTTGTACTTGTTGCAATTCTAAACCAAATCATTGTTTGCCACGTTTTGATTGTCCAATTCATTTTCAGTAGATCTCAGAATAGCTGAAACATTGCTAGTCAGTTTCGGAAATTTGGAAAATTTATAAACATAATCACAAACTGAGGATTTCTTTAGATTTAAAGCTACGAAAAATACAATTGAAATTTTGATAACTTGTGAAAGAACGTTTAGATTATATATTTAAAAAAATTGTGTGATACAAGGCAAAGCATCTATCATCCAGCATTTTGCTCTTATTGAAACTCTCTATTAGACTTTCCCGATCGGGGGAGAGCATTACCCATCTCTAGACGCATAAATCATTAACCCCTAATCGATCGGCTGTCAACATTCGGCCACCGGTTGGTCTACTGCCGATAGCATGTACTGAAACCGATAAAGAGCAGCAACAAAAAAAACAATTTCATCAATGTACCACCTCAATCGATCGTGCTGTGCTGACGCAAATAAAACACTGCCCAAAAACCCACCGCACACACACCCACACTCACTCACGAAAATAATATCGACGATGGTGGAAACATATCACGCTATATCATCCCCAAACATACCACCAAACGGAAGCTACGCGATGAAGTTTCATTTACTGTCTCACCCCCAGCGACAACCAACATCGTCCGGAAGTTAATGAGCCTCGAAAAACGGGATTAAAATACGAGCGAGGTAAACGTGCCGAGGAGGGACGGGTAGCGAAATAAAATAAAGAGATCTGCCCTCAGGCCCGATCCTGGTTCGTACCGTGGCGCTCGCGGGAATCAGCCTTTTGCTGGCTGATTTTGCTTTTTCTGCAGGTTGAGCAAGTAGAGAAGTAAAATCCCGCCAAGCGACAGCTTGCCCATTACCGTACACTCCCGCAGCAGTGTAGCGAAATGTGGCGTGTGGAATCAAATGAAGGATTTACGGGCTCGTTTTGAGAAATTGTAAACTCACCCAAAGTAGATCATAAATAAATCTGCTTGATGAATTTGGCGCCCCGTAATGGAAGATTTTTGTTAGCCGGAGCCAGTGCGCGGAGGCTGTAAACGGTTAGCCGGATTTTATGCGACAGCAATTACCGCCGCCACACCGTGTAAGGTTGGCCAGGTGACGCAAACCGGCCAAGTGTTTGGCTTCGCATAATTCAAGTATTTTGCAATAATTAATTATTTCCATAAAAATCGCATTAAAATGGTGCTTAAATTCATGGGCACGGATATAGAGAGAGCGAGAGGCAGAGGAAAGATTATATCAGCGGTGAGTAAACTAAGTAATGCAGTTTTAAAAACTTCCGTTGGCAAATATTTGCTATGTATGTCTAAAAAGCTTTAAAACTTTGTGTAGATAGCAAAAAAGTACGTTGGTGTGTTTTATGTAGAAAAATTGTTGCAAAAAGTTATCTTTACAAGCTAGATTCAACTAAATTATTGAACTGATAGAACAGTATCTTACTCAAGATTGATCTTCTAGGTTTGCTCAGGACCTGCTCAGTAACGATGACCATTTCGCGGCTAACTAAACTTGTTAATGCCCCGTAGTTAGATAGATAAAAAATTTAAAAAGTTTGACTATTCAATACAATTTAATCAATCTAAACATCTTTCTTTGCCTGACGACCATGCCTGCCATTCCTGGCTTACAAGACTTATTGTTACTGCAAAGTTGGATAGTCAGTCAGTCCTCACTATGGGCCTCACTATGGAACGGTCCAGATGAGATTTGTACCCCGGTCTTGCCATGTGAAAACCGGCGTCAATGTCGGATATACCACCGGGCCGCCCCTGACAGTGAGTTATTTCATTCGGATTACTTGTTGGAATGTTTAATCTTTCTACTGTTGAGCTTATCTTCCCATAGTAATTTGAGCAATCCCAGCAATTGGGAGCTCTCTGTCATAGTAAGTGAAGTATATAAATAATTATCTACAGCCAAATTTCCACAACCGCATAATAAACACGAAGCAACCAACCAGAAAAGGATACATGACAGCGCCGATATTTTGTAACAAAGTAGTGCCACTTCGATGCATTCAACACTCGTGTGGATATCTCCTCAAGCAGATTACCAAACATTCACAACCCATCTACTGTACTTTTGTTTAATATTTTTGTGATGATGTTCGACTTTGATATGGTTTCTTCTTTTTAAACTCCCAAAGATCTAAAGGTTTGTTTGAGGATCCCATTTGCAGCAGCACAACCAATCACTCTGCCACATCATTTGACTTGGAGTTTTACTTTGAAGAGCTTGTCTCGCTTGATTTGTCTTCACCTGTCACAGACCTTAATTATGGTTCAGTAAGACCAGTATTTATTATTAACCTCATCAGACTCTTTAAAATAAAGAGTGTTTGCAAAAGCTCGATTCTACTTATGTACAAACAAAGCACCATTACTTTCTCATTTTTCGTCTATTCCTTTCTGGAGAGAACATCAACTGAAATTATTCTTCCTTCGAACTACAACTTTAGCCTGTCAATATCTGACTTACCAGCGAGTAAGTAGGATAGTCATTCATTCCAGTCAGATTGTCAGATCGTCAGAGATAGTCAGACGATCCAGTCAGATTGTTGGAGTCTGGATTCAATGCGCCGGTCCTGTCGAGTTATCAGCCGGCACAGCGCTCCGTACTACTTTTATTCTACATTTATGTTTAAAAATTCTTCATTTTTTGTACAATTCAACCACAACAACATCTACTCTTCACTTTAAAAGGTACTAACTTTGATACTAGGTCCACGACATAAAATAAATGGAAATGTTTGGAAAAGGGAAAATGGTCCACCAGGCAAGCATCGGGACAATTTTCCGATTGATACAGCCATTTACTTTCATTCAAACGTATCGGAACAAATTTCGACGCACCAAAATGCCTTAACCTTGCTCCTGATGCACTGCACATAAACTTGCAATATTACAACCCGAAAAAAAAAACACACCACCTAATCGTCAGCCACCGTATCGTTTCCACCAGAATTTCACTACAATTCGAGCGCCCCGGGGGAGAAAAATGGTAAAAGATACATTCTTTCATTCCACTCGAATGAAAGAGAGCCGGAATGCTGCAGCGTGTGCATCACAATATTACGTTGCAGTAAACATTGTACATTGCGCCCGATGCACCAACCGCTCTGCCGATCCCATTAAAGAGCATTGCACTAATATAGTGGAGGAAAAGCATAGCATTTTCCCTGATCCTCCACTCCCAGCCCATCTTTCGCTTGCTCCATCCAACCGTTGAACCGATTGCACCGTTTTGATTGCAATTCAAATTCTGCCACGCGTTTCTTATTCACTACAACGAACGCTCCACTACCATCGCAATTGATGTTGTTGCAGCGAAGCAGTACGCCACCGCCCGTGTGCTGCTTTTCTTTCTTCATCCTTGTACCTGTATCGGCACGCGGACGGAAGGAAAAAAATGCAATCGTGTCCTGTTTGGTAGTGGGATTTTTTTTCCCCTCCGTTTTGCAACCCGTACATGTACGAGCGTACTTCTTGTGCAGAAACTGGACCATCGATCCGCGTCGCTTTTACACTCTTTTACAGGCACGCCGGTGGACCGGTGGCGAACGATAGCTGAGGGTTGGGCAGTTCAATCACCACCGGGTATAGAGGGGTTGGTTTCGCTTTGGTTTCACCGTTCGACGTGCACAGGTTGCACCGTCTGCATGCAGATGCATCTGTTGCATTTGTTCGATGTTTTATGTTCTGCGTTGCAGCGTTGTTTTGTTTTCTTTTTGTTTGAGCTATACAGTGAGTAACATCATAAGAAGGCTATTAGTTTGTTGAGAATAACTGTGACCAGGAAGAGATAGGAAAAAATTATGATGCACACAGTTCTACAGAAAAAAGTAAATCTTTTCGTATGTGATGCATATTTACGCAAGAAAAAATAAAATGGCTTCATGTATCATAACTATAAGGCCACTCCGTAGCTTTTATTGCGTATAATCATTTGAAAATAATTAGTGCAGGTAATTTGTAATAGAGTTAGTAGTAGAAGTTCCCGAATAATGTAACAACAACTTTAAACCATTTCTTAAGTGTTTGAAGCAAAAATTATAATAGTTTTTGTGCAAAATTTCTCATTTTTTATTTTTTAAAGGACCTCTTTTGGTCCTTCTTGTTCAACTTCAAAGCTAAACTTGTGCAAGAGCTATATATATTTAGTGAGACACGAGATAAATTGCCTCTCAGGTAACTCACTTTGGCACAGCTTACAAACTGAGGCTCGCAAAACTTGATAAAGGTTATCCTTTTCTCAATTACTTTACTTTATGGTCGCAGCACTCACAACAGTGTGATTTATTTTGTTTTCCTGTAGAGTTTTTATTTCTGTGTTCTACAAAAGAACTGTTTATCAACATTATGATTGGTCGAACATTTCTCATACATTTTTTTTCGCCCCCTTTTCACCATCTAAATTATTTTAAAAAGGCTTTTCTTTTCACTCAAACTGTTAAAAAGTTAGACGGAGCCGGGAGGAAATATAAAAATATTCAAACATTTTGACATAATGAAGAATATCAGGAAAAATTTAAAAAAACATCGTTTTTCACATAACATAAATATTAAACTTAAGCAACAAATGCTGAAAGTTTCACAAAATTTTTGTAAAATACAGGGAAAACGTATTTTTCATTCTGCAAAACTTTATCGAACATAAAAAGTGGTCTTATTGTTCCGTTACGCACTGTAGTGGCAGCTAGTGAGCTCGTGCTATACAATTCCATCCAGTGGGTTCAACGGATGGAGGCGATTGCTGCATCGTGCAGAAGCATTTACTCACAACAATGTTTCTAACCGGGTTGCATGCGATACGAATTTCGTAAAGAAGCGATCCTGCTGCACTGATTTCATTACTTTTTTTCCTCATTTAAATGTAATGGCTCTATAGGTTGTAATTAAGAAATCATATATGGACATTTGGATTATCTGTGCTAAGTAAACATTTTCTTTAATAACTTTAATGTCATACTTTAAGCTGCGATTAAATTCAAATTAATGGATGACGCACCTACCAACCAGCCTATTATACGTATCAAAATTCAAAATTCACCTAACAGAAGCTGCCTTGAAACTGATACTCCTGTGCTGCCACACTAATTGATCCTCCACGTTCTGAGCAAATCTAAGCAAGTGCTGGAAATATGGCTAAAACATTAAAGAAAAAAAACAGAACAACAACTACGAAGGGAACGTGCAGCCCACGCCTCGTGAATATTAATTGCCAATAAAATCAAATCAATTCCCCGTATCCTCCATCTGTTCGGCACAGCTGAATCCGTCAGATCCCCTGCCGAGCCGGACCAGTGAACCCAAATATGGGCCACTCGTTCTGGTGTGCGATATGTTTAATTATCGCTCGATCAAAGCAATCGATGTGCGGGAATTGGACCGCTTGTTAAAAGCTGTCAAACAACTCCTCGAGCGAGGCTCGTTTTCTTAACTGAAATTTTGTTTTTCCACACTGTTTGGTTTGCAAGTGAGTCATAGTCAAAGCTAATTTTTCATCATGCTTTGCTGGTGCTCTGCCGCAAAGAACTTTTATTTCTAAGTAGTTTGAGATTCGGAAAGTATGCGTGACCCTCTTTGATCCTTTCGTTTTTCCTACCAATAAAAAAGGAATTACTTTAAAATGTAGCAATGTGTAGCAAAGCGCCTGGTGAAGCTCAAACAGCTCACAGAAAAGAGCAATGACAAAAGTATGCTCTTGCTGTTGTACCGCAAAACGGCACAAGAGTTCGGATTCGACTGAAAGTAAAATTTATTCCAGGTCATAAATTAAACGCCAACGAAACGCAAACTCTTGCTGAAACGTCTTATTAGTTTTGCTGCTGCTCGACAACGTCCGAATCGGAATCCTTTCGTTGCGAAGAATGTCAAACAACAGTGTTTAAGGTACCTGGCCTGTGCAGCCATTTTCAACGTTCAACTTTGTCCTGCGAAATGTAACTGAACAAATTATGCTTTCGCGTAAAAACTTGTACAAGACCAAATGCGAGCCACGTGATTGTAGCTGATGTAAAAAGTGCTGACAACGACCAGTGCTGCAGCAGATGCTACTGCTTGCTACCTTTTGGAAAAGTAAGGGTTTTAAAAATGCGCTACTCTTACCACTTGAAAAACATTTTTGAATCTCTGTATGGCTTGGTGGTGGGTTTTTACAATATTAATGTGGAGTTCTAGTAAATGCAGTGTTTTGTAATTGCTAGAAGAGGAACTACCATTGCTATAAAATGAAAATTCTTTCTGCATGCTTTTGTAGAGATATTTGTATTTTGAAGATGTTATTACAAGAAAACAATTCATTCTATTCAATAAATTACTGTTCCGGACAACTATAATATTTATTAAATTAACATAAATATGTGTTTATTAAACAGATAAAAATTTCAAACCATTGAGACCAAAATGATGCATTTAATAATTTATCTAAGCCGTACCAAAATAAATAACCAAAGAAACAAATGTTAAGAAAAACCCAATAAAGTGAGATTTTCTTTTTACTTCGTTCTCGTTGTTTTGAAAACAAATTTCATCTTATTTATTAAATTTTATTTCATTGTTTAACATTTTTTCTCCACTTCTCCGCTTTTGAATCAGAATGGCATAAGAGACTAAGTTTGATTTATCGTCAATCACTGTATATAAAAATTAATATATTTTTATTATATATGTTAAAACTTTAAATCGACTTAATTGTAAAAATAATTGCTCTAGAGGACTGCATTTAAAATTTTATCATCAAATTCAGTCTTTCACTAGAATTTTTTTTTCTCTTTAAAAAATTTAACTTTATTAACTATTGCATAAATCATACACACTCGCGTTAAATCATCGCTAATGGATTGCTTTAAAAATGTAAACCCTTTTAATTAAAACGCCGCCGCGTGCGCAAAAGAATAATTTTTGTATGCGTTACATTCTCATTCCACACCCAGATGGAAATCGAAAGCATTAGCCACCCACGTATTGGGTTGCGCAGATATGGGCACAACTCACTGCAAGCCAATGAGTCCATAGACCCATGGAACCGGTCTGGGTGGAATTGAATCCGTACGCAAACTGCACGCGCCTCACACGGCGGTTTGTAACGTCAATGTGCTGCTACAGTTCGGCAGCCGCACTTAAAGGCCTACAAGAGTTGACCACATTCCAGCAGCCAGTTGTTTGCCGACGTCAGTGGACCACAGTGCACCACCGGTTCGTGACCACAACCGGAATATGACGGCACCGTTCGCCCGGTGATAGCCTCCATTGCCAAGTTCAACTCGTACGCTTGTAGTGCTGTGCTGAAGAACTTGTTCACAATATGCAGCTACTATGGGCTTGTATTGAATAGTTTACAGATAACCGGATAGATAAAGGGAAATTTCTTTTGGATGGTCTGTACTTCAATCAAACTCAAACTGGTTAATCCTTTAAAGTATTTCATAAAATAAAGTAAAAGGAATCACATAAAAGGTGAAAATCTAATAAAATGCCCAATAGGGAACGCTCCTCTTTTGATATTTAATGAAAAACAAATGAAAGTGCCAGACGATACTTAAACACTCTCGCATGCAGCTAACGAAAACAAGCCTCAGGAAAAAGCATTACTAATTCATGAAGTACACTTATGAATCCGTTCACCTTTTACCAGGTTCTTCCGGATTTTCTTCGTCACAAAAAAACACCTCACAAGTAACACACTCGCCGGCTTCTAAATGATTCTGCTTACGGAGCTGTAAACTCAGCAGCAGTAATCCGTGGGAATGCTGGATATTAAATCAAATATATGCAATCACATTTTAAAAATAATTCATTTCACCTTTCGTTTCCTTCCTTGCCTTTAAAGCCGCTATGCGCCACCCTCAATCCAAGATTATGTTCATAGAGATCCATTTGGCTGTTTTGTAAAATTTACGACCGTGTGGATGGCAGGATGTTGAGCATGGCATGTTTTTCTTATATACCACCATACGCCGGGTAAAAATCTCTCATTTCACAATGTTGGAAACGATAAATTAAGCGGAAATATGTAAACTCAAAATAGAGAATGGGACGGTCCGGTAACCGAGGCGTTAGCAGCATCGATCTTCACACGACAGGACTCGGTTCAAATTCCATTTTTACGAGGCACATTTAGAAGAAAACAGAAATTGAGATTCCTATTAATTAAATTCAATAAATTAAAAAAATCAGTAAACGATTGATTCTAAGTTATGTGTAAATGCGATGGTCCGAATGGGATTCGGTTTCAGGATTTGCCGAGTTAAACAATACCTTGCATTGCATTAATTATGCATCAATACGTTTGCATTGGTAATGGACTAATTTTAGTGAGCTATAACAATGAAACCATGCCTCGGATAACTCAATGTATTTGATTTAGTTCATGGGGGCGGCCTCGTGGTAGATACGTTAGCGACGCCGTTCTTCACATGGCAGAACCGGGATTCAAATCTCATTTGAGCCGTTCCGCCATAATGAGAACGGTCTATCCCACTATGCGGTAACAATCAGTCTAGTAAGCCAGAAATGGTAGGCATGACCTAAAAGGTCGTAAGGCCCTGAAAATTCGAAAGTAAAGTTTAAGAACTATTCAAAGCAACTGCTACAAGGATCCTGTGCTTGAACCTCGGCCATGGCAATGTTAAACAAAATTATTATCAAATTTTATCTTGAGTTCAATCACAGCTTTCAGATGCAAGTCCACATTGGACTGACAGTGAATGGATTGGGTCCTTCGTAACAGAGTAAGTCCAAACAATTACTTTGTCCATCAGAGCGGTTTACACCTAATTTTGAGTGATCGTCACAATGTTAATCTACTTCTTGTAGACAATATCCATAATTCCCTCTTAAATTTCTGTTGCATTGGAACGGTTCTACAAAACTGTAGAGTTGTCAGGATCCTGTCTCCTATCGGAATTGTTTACGTTCATCTAGACTTTCTCTCTCTCTCTGTTCTATAAAAACTTGAGGAAGATAGAATTGGTCATCGGGAAGTGTCTCACTATTTCAAACGTTTTTCAGCTGAGCGATAAAACACTTAGCATGAGTTCCACAACTATTTCTGCTCGATAGTTATCACAAATCAACTGATAACGCTGCGGTAATTTGATTGCATGATTGATAGATAGAGCGCTAGATTATAGAATTGTCGTCAAAGAAATAAATAAATTTCCAGACTGTCCTTGACCAGAAAACATTCACACGAAACTCAAACTGAACAATAAACAAAAAATATCCAGGACTCGTTAGTTCGCTTCAAAAGGATTGGCGGACCAAAGTTCGAATCAAGCTCCATCACTTGTTTGAAAACCCCAAATAAACCGATCTTAACTAGAACCCTCAACAAACGGTGTCAACTATTGAGGACCCTTTGCTAGAGCACCCTGTTAATAGCCATTGCGCCAACACGCTCCCAGCATTAATAACCTTAGTTATTTTTCGGACCAGAGTTATCTTTTTATCACAAAAGTTACACGTTTTTCGTGACACTGCATTAAAACGTTACCGAGCGAACTGGAAACCCCTTTTGCGTCTCATTTGTGACTACTGTGTTGTCAATGGGTACACAAGCACACACCCGATCCCCTGCTTAGCGTACCTTGTCCCCCAAAAACAGCAATAATAATGCGCTTGCTGATTTCACTTAAAATTCAGATTTGTTCCCAACCCTAACAAATCTACCCACCCGATCCAGCCAAACGGAGAACCCAAATGATTTTCCAAAATGCCGTACCGGGGCGTTGTGCACTGTTGTCGTATCGTGCTTTCCCTTTCATCTTTCATCCAAGATTGTATCTCTATCAATATTTGTCTCCGCACACAGACAACGTACACAAAAACACATACCCTCACCAAGTACACTTTATTCGGCAACAATTTGTTCCATGGGGAAGGAAAATCCTTCCAGCCCGTCCGTCTGTCCTTTCTACCATGACAATCGGCTAAATTTATTCGAAAATGAATATCCTAAACGTTGCCCGTCATCTCAACTTTGCCTTTTTTCCGTGCTCTCTTATACGCTACCCAAAAGAAAAACCAAATTCGTTTCCATAAAAGTGACACTCCGATGATGGGCAAAGGACGCTGGCCGGAAAATGAACTGCTGAATCGGTTCCGTTTTTTTTATATTATTTGACAATGGGTTTTTGTTCTACTCTCAAGCTCTTTTTTTCTTCTATTCCTTCCCATTCACCACCCATCACTATCAAAGAGTCAAAATGGGGAGCAATAAAAATGGGTTATCATCAACGGCGTCAGCAGCGTGACACTGGCAAGCGGTACGCATAAATATTAGACGCCCTGAAAGCATTTAATGGTGGTCCCGCTTCTGAGGATGGTTAACTAGAGTGAAACGCGTCAAGCCACACTTTACCATCAAAGAATCGCCCACACAATTCAAATCAATAAAATTATGCTTCCTTTAGTCGCGCACTCTGTTGGTTCGTTCACCAAGAACGTCTGCCAGACGGGCAGCGGCAAGTGAAAATATGCTTCGTTTTATTTGGGTGGCTCAATGTTTTTTTTTTACTGCTTAGCTATTCCTTTGCTATTGCCAGCAAAGGTCACACGTGGCTTTCAAATGGAGTACAAAAAGAAACAAACGAACCTATCAATTCTCCATACTCATCAGCATGCATTTCGCTCGGTTTAAGCCATATATTAGCCTAGGAATGGAGGTTTTTTTCGTTGGGTTCGGTTTATCTCAGCACAAAGCGAGCCTTGCCGAAGGTTGTGTTGTGCTTGCCTGTGCGTGGCAAAGCAAGGGAAAATTGTTCGCTACAGAGCAAACATAACGCGAAGAACGCGTTTTTCTCCACCACAGCCAAAACACTTCGTTCTGGCACGCAGTGATGCTCTCGGTTCGGGCTCAGAGCCTCAATTCCCTACACCAAAAACCATGCTGGGCATAAAACTAACAGCATCCCACATGCCGGTATCACCAAACAACCGGAACGAGAAGAGTGAGTGCGGCTGCTGTAAGCGGATTCCGAGAAGTTCATCATTAAGAATGGAAATGGATGGGATCTTGCAGAAAATATCGCTATCGGTGTCGAATATGACAAGCATTCGCTCTAGAGCTACTTGGTGCCGCTACTGCTGAGACTGACTGGTTCCGGGTGGATGATACTTCTAGCAGCGCAATAAAGGGCAACAAGCCGCCCGACAAAACCGTACGACATCAACATGGCATAAATCACAGGTTTGGAAATTAATTTTCACCTTCCGGAACCAGGGCCAGGGCCACAACTTCATACCGGTGAAGCGATGGGAAGCATTATTTAAACGGAACACGAGCCCTACGATAGGCATAATTAATTTTCCTAACCTATAATCGATGTCACTTTTGCCAAACTTGGCGCACAGTTTGCCAAAGTTCAATCAGCTAGGAGAGACAAGGTTGAAGCTTGAAAGGGAACGGCCCTGAGGAGCTTTGTTAAGTTTGTTCAAGAACTCTCGCATTTCACCGCAGGGCACGGAAGCAAATCTTTTCCAGCAGTTTGTGAATTTGTGAACTTGATCGCTTTCTCTCTCTCTCTCTCTCGCTGCACAACTACTAGCCATTTTGTTGTTTGCCGTGGTAGTCTGTTTTCGCGCTGTAGCTTTCGCGCGATATTGATGATGGACTACTGTTAGCTTCGTTACACTCCACGAGGCATTCGTTTTCACCCTCCTAAAATTACAGTTCGAAACTCAAACAGGCTCCATAATTTGGTAAATAGTTCAATGTTTAATGGGCAAGCTACGTCATGAAGCTGGCCAATGAAGCCAGGGCTACTGATCAGGCTTTAATTAACCTTGAGAATCTCGATCAAACAATGATACACCGGCAAACAAGGGTTTTTTGGAGGGTTGGGCGCGAATGAAAAAAGTGCGTATACCAGCACGGTCCTCGCTATGGCAGAGAGCAATCAAACCACACTCAAGAAGCTGGTCGATGAAGATGAGTACTTCAGATCGGAGCTTTATTAATGTGCGTTGGCAGGTGGACGAGTGTTTGCACGTCGCCAATCTGGCAGGGGTTAGCAACCAACAGGAGTATTGGGGATGTTGAAACCTAGATAATAATGCAATTGTTTTGAGATTTCGGCGCTGCTGGTGTCTTTCTCACCGGGTCACCCCCGTTGTTGGTAAATATGGTCATTACTTTGAACAATCACTCTATGCAACATTTTAGCCTCTAATGAATGCCTTAAAACAAACATAAAAAAAATCTTATTAGACCGCTAGAAAAGGCAAAAAAGCTAGCCTCTCGAGGTTGCAGCGCTTAAGGAGAAGTTATTGGCACTTTTTGAGAACTGATGAAAACGACCCAAATTGTTTAAATGTGTGTATACTAGATTGATGCATTAAATTGGTGGTCTATGTAGTTCACATCATTAGCAATTTGCTATAATCTAGCAATTCTAGCACGAGTCTTCTCTTCATATTCCTTTTCGTCTCGAAACTCTAGGGTTTCCGGGAATAACAAGTAATGAAATGAGGCATTTTTGGACCCTGGTGAAGATGTAGCAGACTATGCACAATTACAATAGGAGACACTTTCAGGTAAACCACCGTTCAGGCATCTGTTCAAATTGAACTCTGCTCAAGTTGATGTAGAAATGTCCAATTTCAGATACGATAGCTGAAACGTTTGAAAGAGTTTCGGAAACACTTGGCTGTAAGTTAACGGTGCCGGTAAAAACCTTATTTATTTCTTTCCTCGCCAATTTAACATTTTATACTTTTAAAGTAAATGTCACTCTTGCAAATTTTTGAATGAAAATATGTGAATTCAAAAATAACTGAAAACTTGTAATAATAACTTATAAACGCCTTAATTACACAGCTTAATCTTCCCTGTCTGATCCACAGCATTCATTGTTAAGGTCACCAAAATATACCGGGACGTGTGTGTTCCGATAGCACATCCATAAGTAGAGGGCATGTGGTGGAAGTTTTCAAGAATGAAAACCAAACACCATGCAAACAAGCAAACAAACCAACAAATAGTCAAACAAAACAAACAAACACACACTCCGTGAATCCGTGGTTAAGTCTGCGGATAATTACGATCTGTTATCTCGGTGGAGATTCTCGGGAGCAACCTCCCGACCAACATCTCAAGAGTTCTCCCCACTCGGGCAGGGCAACTTTTGATATATTCATTCGGCTTTCATCAGTTTCAAGATGCTGGTTGCCACAAAACAGCACGAAAAACTTTACCTTAACACAATCCGAAACGAGTTTATGTGCGTGTGTGTGTGTGGTTAAGGCAATCCGGTCGTGGTTTGTACTTGAGTATTCCACGCCTTAAAAATATTACCATACCATGCTGAGGCTGACTGCGTCGAGTATAAAATTTACATCCGCAACCAGATAAGCTCGATTGCTGACGCTCGTAAAACGGGCCAGAATCTGCAAAGCGTTTTTCTGAGACGGAATGCACGGATCTTTAGATTCTCAGATCCTAGTAACACTTCCGGACGGATAGACAAACACATCGAGAGGGTTTTCTATTCACAGTTAATTTAACTAGCTTTGGATCATAAGGTGTCTTATCAATCGGTTTCCATCTTCAAGTTAAAGTCCCAAAAGGAAACGGAAGATTCCATACCCAAAGCGATTATATTAACACCATCTTCATAATGGCATTCGAATGGGTCATCATTACACTACCTATTCGACCTAACATTTTCAAATCGATCGCATTCGACGACGGTGATGTGCAAACCAAATAACGAACTTTGGCACCTCATAATATCCCATCCAACGCGTCCAGGACCAACGCTTCGCATAACATCTGACTTCACCTTTCCTTTACGGTGGAAGCTGTGGTAAAAACTTTTCAGTAACGCTGCAACGAAATTCAAGCAGCAAAAACAACAAAATCCAACGCTCAGATAAACAAGCTCCTTATGCGAACCATGTTCCAGGAAATGGTTTCTCCCAACGCCCGGTTCCGCGTCTCCATCCGGATCCGGGCGAGCAAATAAAGTTACCCCTAAGCGAGTGCGGGATGACTTAAGTTTGACGAGCTTGAATCACCTCTCGAAACGAGATCTGCTGAGATGAAACATGATTTAGAAGCTTATGCTATCGCCGGATGGTTTACGAGCTTTTCCGCTTCCACCGGTGGCAGCCAGCGTCCGCCTCCAGTGAAAAGTGGAAAAGTTTTTTGACATTCATTTGAAATTCTTTATGGTCGAAGCACTATTGTCCTGGCCGAATCGTGTCGAAGACACAGTGCTGAAGATCATGTTCAAAATAATAAAAAAGGTGATCTTTTTTTCTAGTACAAGAACAATAATGGTGCATAAATATTGGAGTTTTTGCTATATCCATATGTGCTGCTTTAAGCTGCGCGAATGTAATATTGGAGATGTTGGGTGCAAGCATGGCCATTTTTTCGCACCACCAAATTATCGGTTGCCCTACACCGCTTCCAGTGGTTTGTACACACAAACAACCGGTGGATATGTTTACTGAACCCAACACTTCGTAGACATGGATTATTGTTTTTATTTTCGATTATGTTTTTTTTCTCCTCGCTTTACTTTTTTCCTTTTGCTTCTCCACAGATCATCTTCTAATTCAACACGTGTGCGTATTTTTCTTCACCATATCCTCCCACAAAACAGCGAGCGAAAGGTGTGACTTTGTTTATGTTGTGGAAAAATAAATATAATAATGCTCCCGGAACGTGGTGTGGCCGAGCCCGAGACCGAGACGAATCGATTGAACCGCGCACCAGCTCGGCGAACAGCTCGACTGATTTCGGGGCATAACCTCGGTGGATGGCCATTAGTGAAATTGAGACGAAATTGAAAACATTCCCAATGTATGTGGAGCTCAATGCTCTTGGGGTGGGGATGGTTGGGAAAAAGGGAAATGGCTGGAAGAGATTTTGTTACGTTTCGCTTTGCGGGATTGTAATGGCGATCATATTTGTGGAATTGGGGAGTATTGTTATTACTCTTGAATAGATACATCCGTTGTGTCTTTTACAATCTCTATCAACGTTAATAAAATTGATTTCATATTGTTCGTTTATCGGATAAGTCGGAAATAAAAATGAAATACTCTTAAAGCCAACGATAATTCAATTGAATTTAATGCATTTAAACTTTAAATAGAAGTTGTATTAAAAACAGCAGCATGGTGCGTGATTCTTAATGAAACAAAATCAAATGAGCATGAGTTCATTCAATCCAACATATCTCTCTTACAATAACAGTTATGATTTAAGAATCATGTACACCCTTGATAAGGCGGCCTTTCATGGTTCAGAGGAGGAAATGTCTCGCAACTACAGTGAAAGAGGAACTATTTGTAAGAAAGCTTTACGAACGCTCTATATGAATATTTCGATTTCGATTTTTACGGTTCACGTGTTGAACTTGAACTTGAAGTTCGCGGTTCAGCCTCAAGGTTTGCCATCTATTATCTCGACTTTCCTGGCGGACGCATCTCGTCTGGACTCCAATTGGACGGCATGAAAAAACTTTACGTGCTGGGTCGTCCGGTGCCATTCTCCAGACTTGATCATCCTACCGGAGCCTGGCAAGTCTTATTCACTGTACGATGGTAAGATCATCTTACAGTTCGTATAGCTCGTGGTTGTATCGCCCCGTCAAGTATCCTTCCACGCAAATGGAAAAAGAACCAAAAGGGACCATTTCTTCTGAGCATTTTCATCTCGAAAGCTGCTAAAAGGCTGTCGACAGTTTCAGATAGACTTCATATCATGAGTATTGAAGGTTTATTGGTTCTTAGCAGTCCGTTGCGTAAGGTGTTTTGAATAAAGAAGCTTTCAGTCTCTTATGTTGTTGAAGTAGCTACAAACTAGGAAAGAGCCCTTATTTACATTCAAGACCATTTCCAGATACATACATTAAAATATCTCAATTTTTTATAAACAGTCCCTTCCTACATACGTGGATCTAGTGGTAGTCCGAGGGCTAACATTAGCGATGCCATACTTTCTCTTAACAGAATCTAGAACTAAAACGCAACCGGACCAAAAGGACTGACTATTAAACTACGTGTTATGAATAATTCTTGTTAGTCATTATATAGTTCACATTACCTAAAACTTGTTTGGTAAAAATCGATAGTTTTCTTCTTTATGATAAATTTCGATTATTTTGTGTTATGAGTTTCAGCCAACCAACTGTTTGAACAGATCGATAAAAAATCATACTATAATCAGTCGCTGATATTACTCTCTTTTTTAAATGTTTCATGTTCTTGAAATCAACTTTTTCTTCTTCTTGTTTGGCCTAACGACCTATTATTAGGTCAAGCCTGCCATTTTTGACTTACTAGACTTAATGAATCTGCATAGTTGAATAGTCAGTCCTCACTATGGGGGAACGGCCCAGATGAGACTTGAACCCCAGTCCTGCCGTATGAAGACCGGCGCCGCTAATGCATCTGCCAGCGGGTCGCCCCAAGTGAAATCAACTTAAATGTGATTTTATTTAAAAATTTAACGCACCACATTGCCACGTTAGAGCTGCTTCAAGCTATCTTAAAGGTAAAACACAAATAAATGGTCAAGAAGAGGTATTTCTACAATTTGCTAATTCTAAGTGCATTGTTAAAGAAGTTGGTAACGAGAACATTATCCTTCAATATGATTTTGCTTTGTTTCGTTTTAGCCGCGGTTCAAATTTCCAAAGAACTACACAATTCAATGGAGTTTGATAAGTACACTTCAAATATGAACCAATTAGCCATCCAACATCCTTCCCACTTGCCCAATGACCAGATATGAACTGCTACATATCATTCTCTAAACCCAGACGGACCATCGATTGTTCATCCTTGACGCTGTGTGTGTGTGAGCGTCCCCGACTTCCTGTCCCGAAGTTCCTGTTAGAACAACACTGCACACACACACACCCTAATTAGTTGACCCATTGTTTGCCGAACCTAATGCCTTGCACAAACACTTCACCAGACACAATAAACTATCGGCAACCGTTTTCAATTGAAACTGCACGCTTCACTCATGACGTATTCATCGAAAAACAATACCAAAAGCGTACACGGTTGAATGACCCCTAACATCCTATTGACACACTAATGAAACCATGTTTTTTCATTGTTGATTTGTTTTTTTGCTGAACTGTAGCGCACCATCCTTCTCCGCTCGATGATGGTTTCAGAACGTTATAAACTGTAACTGCATGTTACTTTTTCCCTTACCTTCTCTTAGCTACAAATATTTAGACAGGATAGCTTTTTGAACTCCAACACCTTACATCAGTAACATTACACGAGTTCAATTCGATCAGTCCGTAGGATTCCCTTTTTTCATTCAGTTGGTCATACTGCTCGCAAAATTTCATATCGGATGCGTTTTTGTTTGTTTGCTAGCTTCGTGCACAACCATAATCGATGAAATGCATCCTTCAATCACCGATCGATGGAATTAAATTAATCGACGCAATTCGGTTTCACGCTTCAGTGATTTGCACTTACACAGTCAACCACCTCACATAGGACAGCACAGCCAGTGCAGATTTTTTGCCTTTTTCCTTATTTTTCCGCCCAACGTTCACCACACATTTCACTCACATCCCCGACACATTTGGGGAAATTTCAATATTGGCTTTTCGGTAATCTGCAGCATATATGGGATAAATTTTCACGAGCGTTTGATGCGACAGAGGGCGATTGATAGCGAACGGGAGGAAATGGTTGGGTAAAATTGTAAAATTGAGTTTAGGGATGAGATTTCACGCCACATAAACATACAACCTGACACACTGGAACTTACCTTCAACCTGACAACTGGAAGATGATATTGATTTATAGGATCATTTTTTATAATTCGTCTGATCTACTCTAAGTTTTACAATTTTAATTTTTTTACCTTGTGCGTATAATTGAATGCTTGCAGATATACCATATGATCACACATTTAAAGCCACACTTTACCAATCAAAAGCATTATTCGTTTGGCAGATCACTGCAGCACACCAACACCCCGAACGCTTGGCCAATATGCTGTGCGGCGTTATCCGAGCTGACAAACTTAAGATCGACTCAGATCTAGCACTGTGCACGCGCAACCAATAGACGACACCTTCTTCAATTGGTCTGATGAATTCAACAAGTGTGACTTCCCACGCGTACGTTGCAAACGGGCCAACCAACCAAGTTTGGTTAGATCTCATCCGAGCAAGATCGTGTGGCTGCCAGTATACGATCCACCCTTAACCCGCTCCGGTATGGATCGTGGAAAATATAATTAATGCACTCCACGTCACTTACTGCACACCAAACGGAAGCATTTTTTGTTTCTCACACTGCACATCGTCGATCAACCATCTTCAAATGAATTTTTAAACAAATTTATTTGAAATCTCACACACGTGTAACGCTTCGTAACGCACCGAGTGCAGCGGCATGGAACGCCGTCCGAATCGTACCAAATAAGAACCGCACAAGACGCACCACAGGTACACCAGACAGAACCGGAACCGGGTGAACCTTTCGCTCGTGCGGTACGAATGATAACTGTCTTTTCGCCAACGCTGCCGTACTTTATCGGCCCTGGAGACTGCGACCGGTTGGCACTCACGGTGAGCACTCCATCTAGTGCGACGCTGAGTTACGGCGATGGAGACGCGTGGTCGTCACTCACGGCGCCGATGTGAGTGCCCACCAGTAGCGTTTGGATGCTGAAGCCCGCACCGGCATGAAGGGTATCAATTATGATGCGTTTGCCGCTTTGGGTGGAAGTAAACTTGGTTGACATTGGACTATTGAGTTTCACCTCTGTTCTGTGGTTAATAATTGAAAGCTTTGTAGCGTTGAATGGTTTTTATGGTGATTAAGTTTTTTAAAAATATTTAATATTAATTTTGTAAATGATTTTTTTATGCAAATCATGACTATATATTGAAAGGCTTGTTTGACTACCAAGGTCACCTACCCATACGACTTTTAACTAATCGTATTTCAGATATTCTAAAGGGCAAGTCGCGACTGATTTTTTTCGAAACGGAACCTGATTACTTGAGACACGGGTCAAAACTAACAGGGAAAATAATAAAGAGGACATATCAAATACTGCAGAAAATCGAACAATAGCAGATCAATACAGTTTTGTCTATGCAAAGGAAGAGACTCCTGAGACTCTAAGAGGCTATACAAATTTCTCAAGCAAAATATCTGTTGAGAGGAACAAAACTTGGTCTATATAGAACATTAATAGTTTCAGTGCTCGCATATGCCTCTGATATATGTTAAAAGGCTTAGAACAACACTGACAAAATCTTCTTTAACGTATAAACATTTCCTCTTATCAGAACAACATTCGAAGTAATTCTCAGAAGAATTATTGTTATCGTATGTGTGGATGTTCTGTGTATCTCAGTATATTTCCATTCGTATTGTGCCCTCCGAATAAGGATGGAATTCTGGTCATTTACCAGTCAGATCTCCTCTCGTAATAGGCTCATTATTTTGACGAATTGCAAAATGATCAATTAAACGATCAAAATGGCTCCACTAGTAGATAATATCATGCCACAAGAACCGTCAACGTAAGAACAAATAATCTCCGACGGAATGGTAACCAAACTGATTCAAAATAATGATGCAGCACTCGTACAAGAAATTAATCAAATAGTTACTATGGTATGGAATACTTAATGAGTGGCTTCATAAAAAAGCAGGGAGATAGGCCAAAGTGTACCAACTACATGGATATTACTGTAAAGACTTCCGCCTACAAAATCCTCTCCCTGATATTGCAAGATCGACTTATCCCATTCGTCAAAGAGATAGTTGAATATTGTCAAAGAGGAATCCGAAACGGAATATGGACCACTGACCAGATCTTCACCAGGTGGCAAATCTTGGCAGGTCTTTATTTCACTACAGCATTAGATAGAGTCATCCGTTAACTGGAGGTAGAACCTTCGGGGACCTTCTTTTACAAGTCAGTCCAGATCCTGGCAAACGCCTATACCATTAGTTTGAAACTCTCTCACGTAGCAGAAGCTTACCGAAGGATGGAGCATGCGACACTAAAATTCGGGTCACAAATCAACCAGGTGAAACCCAGAATGAAGACCCAACTACTAACGGCCCTGCCAACAAACGCTAATTTACGCAGGGGTGATGTACACATAGGTAACTGCACCTTTGAAGCGATCCAAAACTTATCTTATCTTGGATCAAGAGTCAGCAAATGGCCCAGTACTCACGTAAGTACACCTGTGACACATGGACCCTGTTTAAAATTGAGTAAAACTTCTTAACCGCGTTTGCAAAGAAGGCGCTAAGAAGGATTTTTGGTTAAGACGACGAGCCCTATGAGACATACTTGCCACCATAATGCAATTATCATCATGCAGTCATTTAAACTCGCCAGGCTCTGGAGGGTTGGACATGTCAAGAGAATGAAACCGTCGATTCAGCCCGCAAAAGGCCTTTTAGGCAATCCATATGATCACAAAAGAACCATTGATGCATCGACGAGAATAGACGGAATGGCAAACATTGGCCCTAGAAAGTGAGTGGTATCGAGGACTTCTTCAGCATGTTAAGTTCGCAATGCGGTTGAAACTCCTCATAAGTAAAAAAGTAGTTATACAAAAAAACCCCAAAACAGCAATAGCTTAAACACTTGAAATGTAAAAAGATTTTTTACAGAAGAAATGAGAAAAAGGCTTAAAGAAGATTATGAATCTGGAATTTCCCGCTTCCTTTACAGAACCGTTTCCGTTTTCAGTTTAATAATCTGCTAGCCCACCGCTTCCTTGCAGTGATGTATTTCCCAAAATATAACACGATTCTGTTGTCCCTTCACCACAACCATACCACGGCGATACCACAACGATTGCGCGAGAATCCGTTCGGCGAGCTATGTAATTTAGTGCTTGCCGCGTAACATCACCTTCCTATTAACACCCGTGATTTATTTGCCCTTGTTGCACTGGCAGCAACAGCATTAAAGGTTGAACTGAGCTTTTTTGTTCCATTTGCTCCGGTTTCCATTTACCGATCATTTTGCTGTTTGCTTTCTCCTCGGCAGCGCACAGCAGGAACAATGTTTACCAAACGCGTGCAAAGATTTACGATGCCTTCGCTGATGATGATTGCTGGCCGTTGGTTTATGGAGCCGATCTTTCGACCACCGATGGTCGCCGGTCGATTGGCACAACAAAGCTCAACGCTGAAGCTGAAGCACAGCAGCCCTCTGCCCTCGAATGCGTGAAATGCTGAGCAATAGAATAGAATGCCTCGTTTGTAAACCCGTCGGTGGAAACAAATCGGTTACCAGGTTCGTTTTGCTTTTCGTTCTTTGAACACAAATAAAGCGTCCGGAACAAGCAATCTTAAACGGTGTGGGCTGCTGTAACGCTGTGAGAGAAACGAGAAACCAAATATATAATCGTTTGAGGTGTGTTTTATTCTCTAAAAAAATTATAATTTAAATTGAAAGGAATTTTAACGAAATGAACTCCACTTAAGAATAACAAAAACGGGTTGCTTCTTGCAAAAAAAAAAAATACTCCTAATTGACATAACAGATGGATGATAAGCATCAGAATACATTCATTTATAAGAAACTGCCTAATCAAATGAAGATAATTTAAGTCAAGGAACACGGAAACAGCTTCTAAGTCGACCAGGTTGCAGTGCCAAAGAAAAAGAACCAAAGCTCTGTTATGAATAATGCCGTTACCATTCAGAGGTGTTCTTACGGTTGCTCTGATAGACATTCTAATAGACAACTTCTCTAAGACATTGCTAATCCGTATCCAGCAAACTCGGTCTGCACTCTAGCAATAGCTTAGACAGCTCGTAGTTCATTGTCGTTCTAAACACGCCCTGCACGCACACACCGCCAAAGCTCCGGATCCTTAGCATCCGGCGCTCAAAAATAACAAGAGGATTTGCGTCTTCTGTAAGAACAGTCCAAGATTCCTGCTCGTAGAGGAGCACCGAACGTGTCAGTGTTCTCATACATTGAGCATTTCGTGTGTTGTTTGAGTCTTCTGGATTGCAGGAGTGTGTGAATCCCGTAGTTGGTACGATTTGCCTACGGATTTCACTGCTTACATTGTTATACGAAGTTATTATCATGGTAACATGTAACTATTACCTCGTGATCGTCACCATCAACTGATACTCTGCTTCCGAGGCGGGCTGACTGACATGAAAATGGATGCAACGCCTCTTGAAGGATGACATAGGCTCTTCCACGGCGTACAGAACGGAATAGAACGAATAGTTATCAATGTATCTGGTCCGTCAATTAGTAGAATGAAAACGCAGCCTACATACAGGTATGACGGCTGGGTGTTTGGATTAAAAACGTCATTCAGTAACCGATTCAGATCTACGAATTAGATCAGCAACTAGTCTAAGTCCAGTGTCTCAAAGCAAAGATTGGCTTCACAAATATGAAGAGAAAGAATTATAATCTTAGCAACATACATAAAATTATCGACCTAAATATTCTTTTGCGCCTAAACGTAATGAAGAAAATAAATAATGTCTAAAAATAAACAAGTTAAATTTAAATGTTCAATAAAAAAAACAAATTCAAAAAAATGCATGTGCAAAAAGGACAATTGTAAAAAGTTTTACATAATAAAATTAATGATGTTATAGATAACGACATTTGTTTTATTTATTCACGAGATGTGGGAACATCGGATTGTGTTTGTGCAACTTTCAAATCAATATGAGTGTACTATTGCACTGCTGTTACAAACCTAGAGCATCGATGTTAATTTATGATCCTCAACCTCTATAACGGCGATTGCCAATAAATTAGGACCTGAAAGGAAGTACTGACCGGGAATACTTGATATTAACAATGTTGGCATTAATAACAGTTGCTTGCAAATCAAACGTTAAGATGCACGTCCAATAATTTACCACAAAGTCAAACAAATGGGTTGCACGGAATTTTCTGATTCTTCAGGATTCCCCCAGACTCTCTAATCGCTAATCACATTCTCCAACTAGCACGTCTACAACACATTACTCTCAATCCAATCCATGTACATCGACACGTTGGTGTACACTCCCGGGAAACCAGCTGTGCCACACTTGTTCAAACCAAAGCTAACGACACCAATCACATACCAGGCACCGCCAAATCTTGCCATCAGCGGTCCACCCGAGTCACCGGTGCAAGAATCCTTCCCACGTTCACCGCCAGCACACAGTTCCGTTGCTCGCAGTATAACTTTTATACCTCGGTAAACATGCGAACAATTATCAACATCCCGCACGCTCAGCTGCACCTTGAGCTTCCTCTCACTAGCCGCGTTCGTTTCCGTTCTACCCCAGCCGGCAGCAAAGCTGGGCATGCCGACAAAGCTCCGGCTTCGATCCGATTTCGCTACCGGTAGACAGATCGGCCGTACCGTTCGCGATGTAGGCACATCATGCGTGAGACGTATCAGTGCAATATCGTGTGCATGGCTGACATCTAGCGCACTGTAACCGTCGTGGACAGTAACCCGTTCCGCTTCCATATCGATCGGCTGTGCTGTGCAAACTCCATTCAAGCAATCGTTCGCCGAGCTAAGATCCCATTCACCGAGTCGAATTTGGTAGCTATAGTGAGGAGAAAAAAAGGGGCAAACGGTAAGCTAGAAGGAACCAATCAAACCAACAACAACGATGGCACTACTTACAGTTCCCAACCACGTGGAAGCGAATGAACGCAGTGAGCTGCTGTCAGAATGTATCGAGCGTTGATTAGCGCACCGCCACAATGAAAGCCATAGAACCCTTGGGGTTTCCGGTACTGAATGAGTGCCATCCACGGGAACTCTTCCAATTCCGTGGACTGACCACCAACGATCCGATCCGACAGCTGGATGCCACATTGTGGTGATGTTGGTAGTGCGTCATTGATGGTCTGTAACCCACTAACAGCGGCTGCTGCACAACATACCTGAAATGAGTTGTCAGTCATTTACACCAGGTTGCAGACTCACTCTCCCCAGATCGTCACAATCACCAATGTTCGGCGTTCCAGCTCTCCACAGCGGCTGTCGGCAAGGAATTTCGATTCGTCCGGAGTTGTGAAATACTTGTTGTATATAGTCAACAGTGGTTGACACTCTCGAAACAAGATGCATCTACCAGGCCTACCTTCAGGATTTACACAGCTTTCACCTTGCTCTATAGAATAAGCCAATTAGTAATGTATTAACACTTGCTAGGTTAAAAATTTACAAAACCGCTAACCTAATGTCCGAACCATATTAAGCGTAGTTAAAGCTCCCAGCAACACCAAACACCGATCAATGTTCATTCCCATCTTCATTTCGACTAACTACTGTGAGACGATCGAAATCCGCAAAATGCCCGGTGCAACACAACTGGCTCTTTTTGCTGATTAACCTCAACTGCTTGAACGTCTGACGGTATAACTCAAGAATCTTACTTTCCGAACTCGTTTGACAGCACCAATACCATTGCTGCAGCGCGCGACAGCGATACACCGCATCCAAAGCGGGTTTTCCCATACTACCGGGTTGTGCTAGTGGCGATCAAAATGTTTTGAGCTATGAGCAGATTTGCTGGTTTTTTGTTGTCATCAATAATCTTACGCTCGAAAGTGCGACAACCGACTTCGTTCACAACACAAATCAGCTGGCTATAGGAACTTGTCAACCAGCAGCCAAAACAAGTCTCCACACCGGCATTGTGTTTTGCGAAGCTACAAGCTGGGAACACTTCCACACCAACGGTATGTGTCATATGATATGATCGGTCTCGTACAAAAAACCGGAATCATCCGTTTTACCAGAATTTATTATTAAACCTACTGCTGGTACCATTGGGAACCACTAAGACACATTTTTTGTCTTTCAAATAAAGTACATTCAAACAACCGCCTGTTTGCGAGTTGTTTGAAAATATTTCAATTCATGTCCCAAAATATTTGCGCCTTTTTATCGATGTTAACAGAGTTAATAACTACGCAATATTGTCTTTTATCCAGCTAATATAATCTGGTACTCGCGTGTACACTCCAGGCACATCCACCGAACCGCACTTCACCTGTCCCATTCCAGTAATTCCAATAAGATAGTGAAAGCCGTAGAAAGCCCGAGTCAAACCACCTCCAGCATCAGCACTACATATCTCCCTGTCCGAGCGTTTGCCCACAGCACAGAACTGAGCTGCACGTTCCAGGTTCGGAAAGCACTCCTGGACGCCTTTCAGGCCAACGTCCACCTTCAGCTTCTTCGGAACTCCGCTGACTGTTGGTGTTACTCCCCATCCAGCTACGGTACCGAACAGTTCCGTCATATTTTCTGCTCGAATCGATGCTGCCAGGGGCAGACATATCGGCCGAACTGTTTCGGTAAAATTCACCTCCGCCTCAAAGCGAATCAACGCGATATCATTGCTGAGGCTCTCGTTCCCCGCATCAAACCCATCGTGCACGATGACCTTGGCGATCTTCATATCGACAACGGGTTCGTTGCAGACTTCGTGATCACAATCTAGCTCCGTCGAAAGATCCCACTCGCCAAGCCGTACCCGGTGGCTGGAATGAAAAAAAAAACAATGGGAATCACAATCAGCACTGCTCACCGAATGAATCGTCTTGTGCGTATGTATGTTCACTAACACTTTCCACCCATCAGGCAGGGAGCTAACGCAGTGAGCAGCTGTTACGATGTGATCTTGGTTGATAAGAGTTCCGCCACAGTGATAGCCGTAACTGCCGTCCGGTTTCGCGTACTCAATCAATGCAGTCCAGGGGAAGTCTTCGAGCTGCGTTAGCTGTCCTCCATAAAGACGCGATTGATGCTGCACCCCACAGTACGGAGGCAATGGCAAATTGAGATGCTCATCCGGTGGTGGACCTGCACAACATACCTGCGTAGCGATCGAAGGAAGCATCGTTGGTTCTACCAGCTTCAATAGTCATACCCCCTACCTACCAAAGACCTTCTTTTGTATGTACCGCAAAAGCTTCTGTCCCAGAATATCCTATCCCTGATGGACACTTTCGCTTGTCCAAGGACGGGCAGTAGCACCTCGCACTCAAAGGTGGGAACGCACTTGCCCGGTTCGCCCACAGGATTTACACAGAATTTGCCAAGGTTTTCGCCATCTGTTGTTGTGTCAAATTAAAAAAATATTAGCTTACTTCCGTTCATTACGGCGTAGTTACCACGGATACTTACCACGGATTAAAATAAAATTTTGTTCTGCATGCAAAGGCATGGCAAATATCGCAAGAAAATGGAATAGTTTCAATTCCATCATCTGTACCAACACAGTGTTCTGTGATCTATAACTGGCTTGATGTTTTAAAGTGGCTTGCTTCCAATCGACTGCTTCAAATCTCACACAAGAAGGCTTTTATATGGATTGCGACTATCACTGTAGAAGTCTGTTCTGACTGCTATCGCCACTACTACTTTTACTATTACTTCTGCACATAAAAATAGGCAACGGGAATACCCGGACTTTATTGACATAGTTTGGTCGAAAGTCAGCACCGACAACAACATTGATGTTGAGTTACATGAGTCATCGGAACAACGCAGAATCATAGATACAGTTATCAAAACTGTTCAACGGTATCAGTCCCAAACCAACACTGCATCGTCATCCGGTCGACCGAGCGTCCGTACCTGATTCTGCATCCCTTCAACGGTATCAGCACTAAACCAACACAAGATCGTCATCCGGACGATCACCGTTATCTACGTCCTTTCTCTAAATCCTGCCTTTCATCACCCGATACCTTTTGAGCACGAAACTTATATTTAAATCTGAATAAAACAAAAGGACGGCACTCTCAGCCTTACCGCCTTAGAGGAAGGAAACTTTCGTTTCACTTAACTTCTCTACAATCCGAAGTGATAGTTTCGCTTACTCGCGCAAGGGTGCTGGATGCCAACCAGTCATACTACAGCCCATTGGTGAATCAACCTAGGAGCGGGAGGAGCGGCCGCACGGGGCCTCGTCAGAAGGGAGGGCCTCGTTAGCGAAGGAAGTCCTGTTGTTTCCCTATACCAAATTAGAAAGGCCTCCGAATACCTTAACCCACTACTGCTACAGCCTGAGAAAACTTCTCCACTCCAAATACCTTTCGCGAAGGACGAAGTTGGGACTGTACAGAACATTTATAGTCCCAGTACTCACATACGCCTCTGAGACAAGGACTCTGTCCAAAACTAAAGAAACGCAGAAGCTGTGTTCGAGAGGAAGATGCTCAGAAGGATTTTTCTCTCCATATGTGTGGAAGGACAATGGAGGAGCCGCTGCAATGACGAGCTATACTAGCGATGATCTCACCATCGTACAGCGAATAAAAGTCTCCAGGCTCCAGTGGGCTGATCATGTCATGCGAACGACACCGGACGACCCAGTCTGTAAAGTCCTTTTAGGCCATCCACACGGACAGAGGAGCCGTGTCCTCGTTTCAACATAACTACATTTACTTAAATGTGTTACAGTCGAATCGCTCACCGTTTGCCTCGACTCGCGACCTACCTACTACGATTTGCGTGCCATCACCATGGATTGTGTGACAGGACGGGCGTATCACATGCCGTTCCAGCGTGCGACAGTGTGCAGAAAGTCTCAAATAAAGCGTATCTTGTAATGGTCCAAACTTCCTGGTTGCCATTCAGTTAAGACAGTCAATGGTCATAATATGACGTGCGTGTAAGCAGAGTACGTGAGCGATAGAGGACGTTGAACGCCGCATTGGGTCAGCGCATGTTAGACAGATCTGGATTGCATCTAGATTGGAGCAAGCGTTAAGTAGCAGGTGTTGATAAATGTAATATGAGTAACATCGTTTGTGTCCAGCGTTTCTAACGACATCCAAAGCGAGGTTTCCCGTACTTCCGGGTTGTGCTGGCTGTGGTAGTGTGCGTCAAAATGTGTTGAGGTATTTGCATATTTTACGGGCTTTTGTTGTTTTAACAATCTTACGCTCAAAAGTACAACAACCGACTTCCTTCACAACACAAATCAGCTGGCTATCGGGATGTGGTGCGAGTCACCCTGTAGTCAATTAGACCAGTTTACAGTAACTAAGATAGTTACTTTTTATTTCTCGTATTGACGGCCAGGCCGTATGTCTCTTCAACTATACTTAATTCTAGCCAAATAAATTCATTGAACTTATATGCTATTTGGAAGGGAGACATATTCTTTTCCTGCCGCTGAAATGCACCATATCCAGGGTGAGCTCGGTAGTGGATGAGGAGTTCCGTTAGTAATGTGGGAATCGGGAACGTCGTCCGGTTGTCGCCACGTGGTTCCGGAACGGGAGGCAGCCTATGTTGCTTCGCGCTGCGGGAACTTGATGACACCGTCCTCTACGTCGAACTCCCTCGATGAAGCTTCGATTCTCCACACCGCTTGTTACGGATTGCATTCCGATGTCGCCACTTTCAATGCATGCTGCCGACAAAATGCATGGTTCTGAGAGCCACAACACTTAGTTCAAAAACGTTTGGCTCCTACCCAAACTACGCTACGCCATCGAAATTGTTTCGCGCGAGGGAGCAACCTTCGATAAGAGAGTAGTTCCCGTCTACCATACAATCATCCGAATTCGCCTCTGGTGCATTTGTCACCAGCCCGATCGTTTCCCTCCTCTGCGAAAGCGGTTTCTTCCATTTCAGCTCTTCATCATCAATAGACTCGTCGCAGCTGCAGCTCGGATCTTTGAGAAAGGAATCGGCGCAACTGCCCTCATAACCAGAGCTAATACCTATCTGCAACAACTCACCAATCACCAGCTCGCTCCGATCATCCAAGCCACCCGCCGGGGAAAACATCCCTGCTATCACCTCAATCCAGTCATAGATTGGAAACTAAAACACACTCTTCGGGGAACCGGAAAAAGCAGTTACATTGCCACTAGCATCTTCACGCACCTGATCCGGATCAAATACCAGCACCATCACCACATCTACACAGACAGCTCCGTTAATCGGGATTCAGCCGGCTGTGGGATCCATTCCAGCCTCGACAATTGCGCAATCAAGCTCCCTAACCACACCTCTATCTTTTCAGCCGAAGCAGTAGCCATCCGTCTTGCCGCCGATGAAGGGCCAATGAACTATCACCGATAGTTTCAATGTTCTGACCGCCCTAGAATCCGAGTTATTCAGGAATCGACGGAAACGAGAAAACCGATCTTCTGGCCAACGAAGGTCAGCTCAGTCCATCCGAATCGCACAGCCATCTTTCATGCCAAAACATCATGCGCTTCACTAATGTAATAGTCGCTCAGCACTGAATCACCACCTGGCACAACCTAGATCCCTCCACAAAACATCGCTTCTTCAAGTACAACACCGCACCCTGGGACGATCCCGATTCCAGCCACATCCAATCAGTCCTTTCCTGTCTTCGCATCGGTCACACCCGCCTTACACACTCCTACCTACTCGACGGATTCAGTCCTCCACTTTACAGCTTCTGTGGCATCGATATTACCGTCCGCCACATCCTCACCGATAGCCAAGGATACATTACACACCGAGCCGCCTGCCAACTTGATACCGACCTAGCCATCATACTATCTCCCAACAAACAAAAGCAGAACAGAGCAGAGCAGATAGATATAAATTCATAGCGCAATAGTTTTGTACACTATTCGAACCATAATAATTAAGAAATAGTTAAGCTATACACACAATAGTTATATCACACATGTAACAATTGACAGGAAAGGGGCAAATGAGGTCTTAAAGACCCAAAGCCTCTATAAGTAAACGATGAAAAATAAAAAATAAATCACACTATACTAAGCTAGACAAGCAATAGTGAGTAAAACTATGGGATAGGAAGTGGGAAGGAATCAGAGGATGATTCCCATCTCTTTGGCAAAGCCCAACAGAATCTGCGCGTATTCTTAGACCTACTAACCCAGGATGTAGCACCGCGGGGGATCTTCCAAATGCCTGAAAGGCTAATAGTTACCAAGATCTTGCTGCATCGAATTCCACGCATGACCAGAGGATGTGGTCAATGTCGTGGTATCCTTTGCTATAGCTACAATTCTTGATGTCGGCACTGCCTACACGATGAAGATGCGCGTTCATTGCATAATGGTGCGACATGAATCTGGACATCATGCGATTAAACGCACGATCCAACGAGAGCCCGTGAAACCGGGGATGCAGATATGCCTTTGGTGAGATTGAGTACAGGAACCTACCCAGCTCATCCTCTCCCTACATGCTCTGCCAACGGGCCATGCAAAACTGTTGTGGGGTAGGGAGAAATTCGCGAGGAGGAATCGACCTCTCAAAAAAGTTGCCTTCAAAGGCACCTCGTTTGGCCAAGAAGTCTGCTTATTCATTTGTCCAAAAGAGATCTAAGAATCTCCGATATTTTTTGGATAAAGTATTCACTGATCTTGGGTCGGTCCGGTGGCAGATGCGATAACGGCGCCAGTCTTCACACGGCAGGACCGTGGTTAGAATCCTATCCAGACCGCCTCCCCGTACGCAGGGCTGACTACTTTGCTACGGGTAAAATCCAGTCACAGAAAGCCAGAAATGGCAGGCCGAGACCTCTCGAGGTTGTAGTGCCAAGGAAGAAGAAGAAGATTCACAGCTCTTTAATATAACTAAGATAGTATAATTTTAAAATAAGGATTAAAATAAGCGTCCCGTAGTACACTAAGTTCTCTTTTGCTCACCACCATTGATCCTGGTAATACGTGACTAAAATAACGAAACGTTCGAAATCATAACATGGACTTTGTCAACCAGCAGCCAAAACAAGTCTCCACACCGGCAGTGTGTTGTGCGAGGCTATGAACTGCGAGAGAAGTATATCGCAACAATGATAACAAACACTACCACACCAACGGTATGTGATATACGATATGATCCGTATCGTACGAAAAACCGGAATCATCCGTTTTACCAGAATTTATTATTAAACCTACTGCTGGTACCATTGGGAACCACTAAGACACATTTTTTGTCTTCCAAACAAAGTACATTCAAACAACCGCCTGTTTGCGAGTTGTTTGAAAATATTTCAATTCATGTCCCAAAATATTTGCGCCTTTTTATCGATGTTAACAGAGTTAATAACTACGCAATATTGTCTTTTAACCAGTCAATATAATCTGGTACTCGCGTGTACACTCCAGGCACATCCACCGAACCACACTTCTCCTGTCCCATTCCAGTAATTCCAATAAGATAGTGAAAGCCGTAGAAAGCCCGAGTCAAACCACCTCCAGCATCAGCACTACATATCTCCCTGTCCGAGCGTTTGCCCACAGCACAGAACTGAGCTGCACGTTCCAGGTTCGAAAAGCACTCCTGGACGCCCTTCAGGCCAACGTCCACCTTCAGCTTCTTCGGAACTCCGCTGACTGTTGGTGTAACTCCCCATCCAGCTACGGTACCGAACAGTTCCGTCATGTTTTCTGCTCGAATCGATGCTGCCAGGGGCAGACATATCGGCCGGACTGTTTCGGTAAAATTCACTTCCGCCTCAAAGCGAATCAACGCGATATCATTGCTGAGGCTCTCGTTCCCCGCATCAAACCCATCGTGCACGATGATCTTGGCGATCTTCATATCGACAACGGGTTCGTTGCAGACTTCGTGCTCACAATCTAGCACCGTCGAAAGATCCCACTCGCCAAGCCGTACCCGATTGCTGGAATGAAAAAAAAAAAAACAATGGGAATCACAATCAGCACTGCTCACCGAATGAATCGTCTTGTGCGTATGTATGTTCACTAACACTTTCCACCCATCAGGCAGGGAGCTAACGCAGTGAGCAGCTGTTACGATGTGATCTTGGTTGATAAGAGTTCCGCCACAGTGATAGCCGTAACTGCCGTCCGGTTTCGCGTACTCAATCAATGCAGTCCAGGGGAAGTCTTCGAGCTGCATTAGCTGTCCTCCATAAAGACGCGATTGATGCTGCACCCCACAGTACGGAGGCAATGGCAAATTGAGATGCGCATCCGGTGGTGGACCTGCGCAACATACCTGCGTAGCGATCGAAGGTTGTATTGTTGTGTCTACCAGCTTCAATAGTCATACTCCATACCTACCAAAGACCTTGTTTTGTGTTTGCCACAAAAGCTTTTCGCCAGGAACATTCGATTCGAACGAGATATTTCCGCTTGTCCAACGACGTGCAGTAGCACCTCACACTCAAAGGTGGGAACGCACTTGCCCGGTTCGCCCACAGGATTTACACAGAATTTGCCAAGGTTTTCGCCATCTGGCGCTTGATCTGAGGGAATAGGTCACCTTACTTTCGTTCTTTTCGGCGAAGTGGCATGCTTACCATGGATATAGATAAAGTTTGCTGCTGCATGCAAAGGCATGGATATTATCGCAAGAATATGAAATAGTTTTAAAGTCATTATCTCTACCAACACAGTTTTCTTAGATTGTTTTAATGGTTTGATGTTTTAAAGTGGCTTGCTTCCAATTGACTACGTCAAATCTCATACAAGGAGGCTTTTATACGTATTGCGATTATCACTGTTGAAGTCTGTTTTTACTGCTATCGCCACTAATACTATCAATACCGCTCATAAATAGACAACAAAAATTCCCGGAAATCTTTGTATACTTCTCAATACAACAACCTTTATTATTCAACTGCTTTTTCATACTGCAGGAAAAACTTCACAATATAAATTCATTTTTCACACCTATTCAATGTTCGAATCCACGTTCAATGGGAATCCAATCGACATACTGTGTTACTTTCGTGTACACATTCAGCTCGCCATTTTCTCCGCTATACATATGGCTGGCTATACCGTACATGTACCACGAACCACATCGCTGTTGCATCAATAGCCCACCCAAGTGTCCACAACACATATCATTTGGTCGCACTGTAATGGAGCATATCTGTGCGGATTGTACCTTCCAACCGGCTGAATACGTGATCGCGTCTTCACGGTGTTGAGACGAATGACCCAGTGGAAGACAAATCGGACGAAGAGTAAAAATATATATACTAATTCCAAGAAACAACGACTAAATACATACCGAGAGCTACTGTACTATGCATTGCCCGCGATAGAAGACAAGCCAATGGAAGGCTTCATCTAAATAGGTTCACCCCACAAGGAATCATGCTTAAATATTGTTTGCCTTTTTTCACTCTGCTGACCACCGAAGTGTTCAGCCGATGAATGGAGGCTGTTGATTGAATAAAATGTTTTGTAAATTTCACCCCATATATACCCATTAAAATGTCGATAAAACTCAATTTTCTTAGAATTTTCAATGCCAAGATATTCATGTGCATTTTGCTACTTACGGATTCACAAGGAATCTGAATGAAGTAATTAAAAATATGTCAACTTTGTTTTGCAGCTTCGTCTACCATCCAAGGACATACCAAGGACTTCACCCTTAGAGCAGCTCTCTCGTGATAAGAATTCTCCGAAAAATTAAAGCACCCATACGGCTTCGTATTCGAGTATTGAACCATCGGATAAGTCAATATGGATTGTCATGGCTTGCAAGGACACAGAGATGGAGCTGTCACAAGAGAGAGGCTATCACAATGGCCGTCCAGGCGGTCACGCAAAATCCAGATGAGAATCTCTTCTTACATTAATCTTACAGACAGCAAAGCCTTACCTCGGCTACATGGGCTCATCGATGCTCATCGATGGATAAAATGGTCCAAGGGACTTTTAGCTATTGGTGACTCAATGCATTTTTAAACTTAAATCATATTGTATGGTTATACTCGAAGCTGTTAATAGATATTAAACAAGCAATTCACAGTGTTTTACTAGTTTAATCCTGGCAGCGAAATGTAGTGCTGAGCAGTATCGACGGCTTTCTCAACCACTTTTTCCAGAATTTCATGAACAGATGCATGCCTTGCAGTTGTAGTATATCTGCTACATCTGCTAACAGCATATTAGATCATCCCGTACCTGCCTCACAAACCAAGAAAAGGGCAAGAACCATAAAAGAAACAGAAATTAGCATAAACTACCGCATGCTGATGCGACAATCCAAACATGCAGCAAATAGGTCATAAACAAGCATAACGAAACATTTATTGTTGTCACTAGGGCCATACGCAAAACTGATACGGAAGAACCGCACTCTGTAAATAAGGAAGACACATTGTAAACCCAAAACCCGGAACAACTCAGCAGCCACACGTTTGCCAAACATATGATGGACAAATGTTGGTTGACCATCAAAGAAAGCTTCAAATAAATAGAACCGCTCGAGAAGCAAAGGCAGACAGTGCCGAGTTACAGACGAAGCATGTTGCTGATGCAACTCGAGACTTCGACGTCAGTAAAAGTAACCAACGTCCAGAGTCTCATTTCAACCCATCGTTGTTCAATCACTGAAGGGAAGCTCGATCCGACACCAGTTGTCTAAGTTCACCTCCACTCGATGTGTCATCGCGTAAAAGTCCGAGTTAGCACTTTCCAATGAGTGCCGCGCACCAAATCGTACCGCGACCGTAAGCCATAGAATCGAACGTGTGCTGAAGCGTCATCCGAACGAACCGCATTATTTACCACACAGTGTTAGTAACCGTTGGGTACGATGATCTCCTCTATACCCACATCGATAGGTGCGTTATTACAGCGTCCATATTCAATATCAATACCCTGATGCCATTCACCAAGACGCACATGATATCTGTGAGAAACGAAACTTTTAAATGGCGTCCCTGTAATACAAACTTTCCACCCTGGAGGCAATAAAGTTATACAGCGAGCGGTCGTTAGAACGTTACGCTTGTTGATAAGTGACCCTTTACAATGAAAGTATTTGGCAATGTCCAGGAAGCTAATCATCAGCAAAGCCATCCACGGAAACTCTTCGATCTTTGCTGTCTGATTGCGTGATACACGGTCTGAACGTTGAATGCCACAGTTTGGTGGTTCTGGTAGCAAAGTGCTTTTGTCTGCACAGCAGACCTGTGGATATGAAAAAAAAATGAAAGAATCTACCACATCGCTTTTGCTTCTCCTAGCTCTAGGAAAATTACACGAAATATTAGGTGATCAAATGTAAATCACTCCTATAAACAACGGTGAAATCCTTACCGAAAGCTACCGTATTTTGTACAGCCCACAACAGAAGACAAACTAATGGAAGACTCCATCGGAATAAGCTCAAACCACTAGAAATCATACTGCAATCTTTTAATAAAATTATTTACGCTGTTAAACGGTTGGGCGACTGTTGTTCAATGTATGGTTTTGCACACTACAGCTGATTATATAGTAGCTCCGATAAGATACAATTTACTGAGAACTTTAGAACGCAGATGATTAATGGCGGATGATCAAAAGCCATCGCTTCGCTGAAATCTTGAATGTGATGTTTTAAAATATCCTAACCTTGTTGTAGTGTTTCCCGCTTAGAGTGCTTTTAAAAATATCAGTTTTTATACCTGAAGGACGTATTACTGACCGTATTGCAGCGAATCTTTCGTTTACTACCAGTTATATTTGAAAGGAACGATAAATGGTTATTGAAACCCACTTCATACCACTGCTTGGAAATTAGAGGACGTAGATTTTATAAGGATTTATTTTTAATTTCATTAATAGGTCTGGTCAAGTGAATGTTGCGAATGTGGGTAAATTTTAGTTTGACCGAGCAAATTTCCTTTACTTCGGTAATAGTTCTTATCTAAGAAAGGCTCTTCGCGGATTTGATCAACAAACGGACCTATAGAGGACCAAACGTCGATTCAAGCCATTTATTGGTTATGGTTAAGTTACATCAACTTTGCATAGCCTACAGATCGTTTGAAGACAGCAAATGCGGCCAGGGAATTAGTCATCCCGGTAGAAGAAGCACTTCCGAAGGATACCAGCAATCAAATTTCGCCATTCACCTCATTAAAGGCAGGAAAGGTTGATGATAATTGCCTCGAAACACTATTCAACATGTTCGCAACGCGTGGCCAAATGCTCCGTGGAGAGATCTTGTGGCACATAAAAACCATAGCACCACTAAGATCTTCCAGGACAAAATTGGCCGCTTCGGCGAGCAGCTGTTGCGGTGAAAGCTGACCCTTTAGTCGAATACTCGTAAGAGCAAGGTAAAACTGCCAAGACAGCAGCCAGCATGACAATGCCAAGTGCGAAGAACCTTGCACGAACCTACGATGATGATTGAAAGGCTTACCGCTATCCGTGAAACTGTAATTTGGATTACTATTGCAGATACAATCTTCACAATCGCACCGACCATGCAACTGCCACTCACCAAGTCGCATGCCATATCTGATGAGAAATAAAATTCGATTTGATATAAAACAGTAACAGTAGCAATACGGCCAGGCCGTTCTTTATGAATAAAAAAAAAAAAAAAACAGTAACAGTGAAGTGAACCAGCGTCTGCTGTACGCCACAGTACAGGGGTTCCGGTAGTATCGCACTGGTGTCTGCACAACATACCTATGGATATAAAGAACACAGGATGTGTAATATGCGGGATCGATCGGGGTTTTAACGCGACGGTCGCCATGTAACATGGAACGCGGAGTGCACGGGTTAAGTCGGCTAGGCGACTTCAGATGTTCAGAGGGAACATCCCTTACTAGCTCGTTGGAGACTTCGAGGCCTTACCTTGGGTAGGGGGACTCTCAAAGCTCTTGAACAGATTTGGACACCAGGTTCTTAGTTGCAAGCCCAAGAACCAACTCTCTCGTTGGCTTGGGAAGACATCTTTATTTATAACCTGCTGATATGAAATAATCATTCATTAATTTGCTTGTTTCGGGGCGATCGAACGCTGCGCTTGCAAAAAATGTGTCGCTATGGGTGAGTTGGTCGCGGTGCGATCAATTGCTGCGCTTGCATAAAACGTGTCGCTATGGATGAGTTGGTCGCGGTGCGCTCGATTTCTGCGTTTCGTTTTGCCTTGCGCAACTCGCTAGCCGAGTGCGCTAGTCGGTTTTTAATGTTCTTATTGAAATGGGTGTTTGGTCAAATTTGCTGAATATGCTGTTCTTGGTGGGGTATAGGGTGCTTGAGTTTAAATAATTGTGGCATAAAGTTCTGGTGTGATTGATCGTTCCTACGTACGTGTTTATAAAATGTATGTTTTCATGAGGTGTTTTTGAGATGTATAGCAGAGATGCTACAGATGGATTGAATATTCGTGTCTTACACGTTTGCTACTAGTTATGACACGGAGCATAGAAGAGTTACCTTGTAGCATATTGATGAAATCACGTTTGTGACCAATTATATATTGCTAATTTCTAATCATAACTCATAAAAAATCATAACTCATGAAAACTCACCGTCTTAATCGGATATTCCTATGGCAATCTTTCATATTGACTGTGTACATAAAACCTATAATCCTCCATGGTCATGGGTTGACTTACGAATCGACACAGCTTTCACCTATGTATAGTAAATTTTAAACAATTATGAGGTGATGGCATTTTATATAAAAATAACGAAGAAAAACTTAACGAAGAATACTGCCACAGTTTGCACTGTCACCAATAGTAGAAACACCAATGGAATACTGCAATGAGAGTGGTTCACACTATTAAGAATCATACTGCCTGGATTAGATGAGATTATTTACGCTGCTCAGTGGTGTAGCTATGTTCAATCGATGCACGGAGACTGTTGCTAAATGAATTGGTTTGATTATTACAGTAAGTTGCTAAAGTCGTATAAAGTCGTTTGATTTTCGATAAGACGCAATATACTGAGAATTTTCAATGCGATTGTCTAATGTGTACGCTTGACGTTTGCTTTTATAAGGAACATTCAATTTTTTGTAAACTTTTATCAATTACTTCCTTGGAACTACAACCTTGAAAGGCTCGCCCTGCCTGCCGTTTGTGGCTTTCTATGACTTGATTATACCCGTAGCAAAGTAGTCAGCTCTGCGTACCGTCTGAGGCGGTCTGGATGGGATTTGAACCACGGTCCTGCTGTGTTAAGACCGGCGCCGCTGTGCCCCTTTATCAATTACAAGGCTGTTTTCACAAAATCGTTTTCTAGCTAATTATATTTCCTTGCGGATTTCGTACGGAAGCCTAACAATCAAACCTAGCGATTAATTAGCTTTGCTGACAACAAAGTCAACGTGAGACTTAAACGGCTTGTTCGTATTCCTTAGAACGTCAAGAGGTCTCGGCCTGCCATTACTAGCTTTTTGTAACTGGATAGTTAGTCCTGGCGGCGGGAAGATGATCTGGACGGGATTTGAACCCCAGTCCTTCCGTGTGAAAAATCGCATAATATTTATCAGGACAGATAATAAGGTCATTTTTGAGACACTATAAACCATCAATATTTGGGACAAAACCGTAAATATTTAGGAACCGCAAAGAAACAATGTGTCAAGCATCTTAAATCTGTATATAGTAAGCGTCTCCAGAAGTGTTAGAGCATGAAGTAAGAAGAGTGAAAGGAAAGTAGCTGTATTATTGTATGGATCAAGTATGGACATAATTAATAAAAAGTTGCACGCATATCCTAACTGTCCGTCTCAATTCTCCTATCTCAGCACTCCTCTGGGTTATTACTTGATGTTCAGATGTCATAGTATAAAGAATCGAAAATGTCGCCAATACACCAATTTGTAAATCAAATAAATATAAAGAATCGAATGAACAACTAATTCAGAAGTTCTCTTAGTCAGAGTAAATTATTAAGTGCTATGGTTGAGTAAAACAGTGTTAATGAAATGTTACAGCGTTGGACATAAAGTACACTTTGTTCGATTTTTTTCAGAATCTGAGGCTACGATGTGAACTCTTCTGAGTTCACGCTGAATCGACCGTAAACACTCTCACTAGGGTCTGGAATTTAGTTTTAAATGACGAAACGCCATGCAACGAAACAACCTAACACACCCGAAAAAAGATGATCAGTCAAGTTTCGATCAAAGAAATACCTTCCACCTACTGTAACTTGCATTTTATTTATTGTTTTTGCATTTTATTGTGCCTCTTTTTGGCAAATTAGGCACTAGTATTACAGCAAATGTTAATCAAAAAAACAGAGATTGCATGACACGTACTGTATTTTTAACTACCAGAGTCAGGCAAAACTTTACTGAAGATATTGAATACAGAAACTCCTGGAGGAAAATGCCTAAATTAGGTAACGAATAAAAAAACATGTAAGTTGGTAAACTTGCTTGTGACAACAATTTTATTGCTTCAAACTCCCCCCTTGTCATGCCCTTAACCTATGATGATATCGATATGTTGCAAAGAAATCCGCAAGTCGTTCCCTTTATTGGTGAACATTGTCCCGTATCCAATCGACATAATCTGCCACGTTCGTATACACGCCCGGTATACCGGCCGTGCCACACTTCTGTGGCCCAAAGCTGACCACACCGATCAGATACCACGCACCGGTGAGCTGTCGCATCAGTGGACCTCCCGAGTCACCGCTGCACGTATCCTTACCGCGCACACCACCGGCACACATGTGTGTTGATTTCAGTAAAATGCCACCTCGCCCAAAAATGGGAGCACAATCCTTCAAGCTAGTGATGTTCAGCGCAACCTTCAGCTTTTTCTCGCTCGCTACGGCTGTTTCCGTTTTGCCCCAACCGGCTGCCCAACTCGGCTGTCCGACATGATCACGGCTGCGAAGAGATGCGGTCCACGGTAGACAGATGGGGCGTACGGTCTCTGAGTACTGCACCGGTCGGGTGAACCGGATCAGCGCAATGTCGTTGGTATTGCTCTGATCCTTCGAGTCATAGTTGCTGTGGACGATGATCTCCTCAATTTCCAGATCGATCGGTGCATTCGAGCCGTACCCATCCTGACAGTCCTGAGCAGTTGACAGATCCCACTCACCGAGTCGTAAACGATGGCTGTGAAAGAATTGATAAGCATTTCACAACAATGGCAAACGTCACTGGGTCATAGCTCTTCACCCCGATACTTACACCTTCCAGCCACGAGGGATCGAATTGATGCAATGTGCCGCGGTAACAATGTAGCGCTCATTGATGAGGGAACCTCCACAGTGAAAATCAAACGTTCCGTCCGGCTTCTGATATTCGATCAATGCCGTCCACGGAAACTCATCTATCTCGGTCGATTGACCACCGACCACACGATCGACCACTTGTATGCCACAGTGGGGAGATTCTGGTAGTGGTGCTTTCTTGCTGGACGCCGGACAGCAAACCTGTAGCCATTACTGCACAAGCACAGTGAAGCTGTAACAACTCGTAATTCACGAGATAAAGACACGCCGGTTCACTCACCAATGTTTTCCGTTGCAACATTCCGCATAGGCTAGCCGTGAGAAACTGAATATCATCAGGCGTAGACACGAGTTTATTGTAGATGTCAATCAGCGGCTGACAGTCACGAAACAGGACACACGTGCCCTGTTTTCCAACAGGATTCAGACATGATTCTCCCAGCTCTAGTAACATAGGAAACGAGTGTAAAGTAAGCCTTCTATAAATCATTATTACAAACTCAGAAAATCGTTTACACACCGAGCGATGCAACACTTGACGCTGTCCACCACACAAGAACCGCTAGAGAAAGCCTTCTTCCGGCCAGATTCACACCACCAATCATGACTCGATGCGATGGTTTTAAGGGCGTCTATGCTTATGCTGTTGACCACCGACGCATTCTCAACCGATGGACGAAGACTACTGAATGCGAAAGAATTAACAGCACCAACTGTGGGCAGCATCTGAACCAACGACCTGCCGGCGATTACGCGTAGTTCTATGTATACAACAACCAGTTTTTATAGGACCAGTTTTTAATTCGGATGACCTATGAGGTTTCTTGTTTTGCTAGGGTTTTCCGATAGGGGCAAATAATAAAACAAATCACATGTGCATTTTAGGTTTTGTTGATAACAGACAACGTTTCCTCATAGAAATGCATCCAAAACAAAATCTTTGGTGAAATGTGTGCAATTTTATTTTATTCGTGGTATTGTAATACATTGATGGCTTCCTTGATTTTGAGGCAATTAACAAACAAATGATAATTTATTGCAGATTAATATTTCTAATGCATTACCAAGCAACTTTTAGTAGCCAGATGGATTCAAATCTAATCATCCGTGTAATCGTCATCTCTCTTTACGTAATGTTATCTGATAGATCAATTAAATGCGAAGTTCAAGATTTGATTCATCCGAATATTTTATTTCTACGGTTTAGATTAGTCACTTAAACACACATTACAAGTCACTTTCTTTTGTGGATAGCAATCAGACGTCCTGCCAATCTAGTAGATGTTGTCCCGTATCCAATCGACATACTCCGCCGTGTTAGTGTACACGCCCGGTACACCGGCCGTACCACACTTCTGTGGCCCAAAGCTGACCACACCGATCAGATACCACGCACCGGTGAGCTGTCGCATCAGTGGACCTCCCGAGTCACCGCTGCACGTATCCTTACCGCGCACACCACCGGCACACATGTGTGTTGATTTCAGTAAAATGCCACCTCGCCCAAAAATGGGAGCACAATCCTTCAAGCTAGTGACGTTCAGCGCAACCTTCAGCTTTTTCTCGCTCGCCACGGCTGTTTCCGTTTTGCCCCAGCCGGCTGCCCAACTCGGCTGTCCGACATGATCACGGCTGCGAAGAGATGCGGTCCACGGTAGACAGATGGGGCGTACGGTCTGTGAGTACTGCACCGGTCGGGTGAACCGGATCAGTGCAATGTCGTTGGTATTGCTCTGATCCTTCGAGTCATAGTTGCTGTGGACGATGATCTCCTCAATGTCCAGATCGATCGGTGCATTCGAGCAGTACCCATCCTGACAGTCCTGAGCAGTTGACAGATCCCACTCACCGAGTCGTAAACGATGGCTGTGAAAGAATTGATAAGCATTTCACAACAATGGCAAACGTCACTGGGTCATAGCTCTTCACCCCGATACTTACACCTTCCAGCCACGAGGGATCGAATTGATGCAATGTGCCGCGGTGACAATGTAGCGCTCATTGATGAGGGAACCTCCACAGTGAAAATCGAACGTTCCGTCCGGCTTCTGATATTCGATCAATGCCGTCCACGGAAACTCATCTATCTCGGTCGATTGACCACCAATCAAACGATCGACCACTTGTATGCCGCAGTGGGGAGATTCTGGTAGTGGTGCTTTCTTGCTGGACGCCGGACAGCAAACCTGTAGCCATTACCGCACAAGCACAGTGAAGCTGTAACAACTCGTAATTCACGAGATAAAGACACGCCGGTTCACTCACCAATGTTTTCCGTTGCAACATTCCGCATCGGCTAGCCGTGAGAAACTGAATATCATCAGGCGTAGATACGGGTTTATTGTAGATGTCAATCAGCGGCTGACAGTCACGAAACAGGACACACGTGCCCTGTTTTCCAACAGGATTCAGACATGATTCTCCCAGCTCTAGTAACATAGGAAACGAGTGTAAAGTAAGCCTTCTATAAATCATTATTACAAACTCAGAAAATCGTTTACACACCGAGCGCTGCAACACTTGACGCTGTCCACCACACAAGAACCGCTAGAGAAAGCCTTCTTCCGGCCAGATTCACACCACCAATCATGACTCGATGCGATGGTTTTAAGGGCGTCTATGCTTATGCTGTTGACCACCGACGCGTTCTCAACCGATGGACGAAGACTACTGAATGCGAAAGAATTAACAGCACCAACTGTGGGCAGCATCTGAACCAACGACCTGCCGGCGATTACGCGTAGTTCTATGTATACAACAACCAGTTTTTATAGGACCAGTTTTTAATTCGGATGACCTCTGAGGTTTCTTTTTTTTGCTAGGGTTTTCCGATAGGGGCAAATAATAAAACAAATCACATGTGCATTTTAGGTTTTGTTGATAACAGACAACGTTTCCTCATAGAAATGCATCCAAAACAAAATCTTTAGTGAAATGTGTACAATTTTATTTTATTCGTGGTATTGTAATACATTGATGGCTTCCTTGATTTTGAGGCAATTAACAGACAAATGATAATTTATTGCAGATTAATATTTCTAATGCATTACCAAGCAACTTTTAGTAGCCAGATCGATTCAAATCTAATCATCCGTGTAATCGTCATCTCTCTTTACGTAATGTTATCTGATAGATCAATGAAATGCGAAGTTCAAGATTTGATTCATCCGAATATTTTATTTCTACGGTTTAGATTAGTCACTTAAACACACATTACAAGTCACTTTCTTTTGTGGATAGCAATCAGACGTCCTGCCAATTTAGTAGATGTTGTCCCGTATCCAATCGACATACTCCGCCGTGTTAGTGTACACGCCCGGTACACCGGCCGTACCACACTTCTGTGGCCCAAAGCTGACCACACCGATCAGGTACCATGAGCCGGTGAGCTGTCGCATCAGTGGACCACCGGAATCACCGCTGCACGTGTCCTTCAACCGTGCTCCACCGGCACACATCTGTGTCGAATCGAGCGAGATACCGCTGCGCTGATACACCGGCGCACAGTCCTTCAGATCCACCACGTTCAGCTCCACCTTTAGCTTTTTCGTGCTCGCCGAGGCCGTTTCTGTTTTGCCCCACCCGGCCGCATAGCTCGACAGGCCCGCATGCTTACGGTTGCGGATGGACGCGGACAGTGGTAGGCAGATAGGGCGAACCGTCTCCGAGTAGTGAATTTCCCGGTTGAAGCGTATCAGCGCAATATCGTTGTGGTGGCTCTTGTCCCGCGTATCGTAACCCGTGTGTACGATGATCTTCTCGATGTCCAGATTGATTGGTGCGCTGGAGCAGAAGTCATCCTCGCAGTCGTTCGAAGAGTTTAGGTCCCACTCGCCCAGACGGACACGATGGCTGTGGATAGCAAACGGTTACACGTTAGTATGGATCGATGGATCGTAGCGATCTCGTCATACTTACACCTTCCAGCCTCGCGGAATCGAATTGATGCAGTGAGCGGCCGTAACGATGTAACGCTCATTGATGATGGATCCACCGCAGTGGAACCCGAACCGTCCGTCCGGTTTCTGGTACTCGATCAGCGCCGTCCACGGGAACTCGTCGATTTTGGTCGGCTGTCCACCGATCACACGATCCGACAGCTGGATGCCACAGTGCGGTGGTTCCGGCAGTGATGTTTTGCCCGAGTCCTTCACACCCGCACAACAGACCTGTTTGGAAAGGTGTAAACAAAAAACGCACCATTAACTCGAAAGCTTCTTGACATTCGTGTAGAACAGGTTTTGCGTGGAACCTTTTCCCATAATAGCTAGCATGATAATTAATGATATTGTTTGTCTTGTGTGTCTTTCGCCACCTCACCGAACCGGTCCGGTACGGTGAACCTCACCGAAGTCACTTGGCAAAACAAATATTGCAAAGAGTTGCTAAATCGGGAGGTGTTAAAAACAAACACTAGCACACGGGCACTTTTCCGCAATTTATCCTTCGTTATGCTTGAAAACTCACCAAAGTTTTGCGCTCGAAAACGCCACAACGACTTTCCGTCAGAAATTGCGTATCGTCCGGCGTATTGATCGGTTTGTTGTAGATGGTGATCAAGGGTTGACACTCTCTGAAGAGGACACACTTGCCCGGCTGACCGACAGGATTCACACAATCTTGGCCCAACTCTAGAAGGGGGAGCGTAAAACATTTACATTTAGCTCTTTTATTACAGGAGCAATTGTTCTGGTAACCTTACCTAGCGCCGTAACACTTTGCCCAACCGCTGCAAAGAGGGCTACGATCAGCAAACCCATCACACGTTCGCCGGTCATATTTCGCATTCGTACTGATCTGACACGCTTGATCTGTTTTGTACACAGGCACAGTGAAGCGACTCTCGTCTGCACTGGAGTCGATCTGGATGCACAACCGTTGCTCCTCAGCGTTGGCGGAGGACTGTATCTGCTAGAACCATCGGTCTATTTTCTAAGGTATTCAATCGCTGCTACGATGCCACCGCACGACCACAACGATCGCGCGATCAGTGTTCTCTGCTTCCCCGGTACGCAATAATCACAGCTTCCACCACACCGAACCATGCTACCACCACCAAGACAACCATCGCGTCCAAAAAACCTTCAATCTGCGATAACCTTCCCTTTGCCGGGTGAACCATCCCCGCGCTTCAAATGATCGCGTCCACCCGACGTTGCTTGTCACTAGCGATCATCTTCATCTTCCGCTCAGAACAGGTTTTGTTTTGCAGCCAACCTCCCGCGATCGAGACGCACGGTGGTGCGCGGTGAGCCGAGTCATCGGCATACGGTCCCCAGAGGGGGAGTTCATATGCGTAAACTTGTTCTCCCGGGATCCAGATCTTGGCCACGATGACCGTGACAGCTTACACCTCGCGGACGGTTATCCCCATTCCTGTTGAAATTTTGCTCTCTGTCTCTGCCCCACCTCTGGAGCTCTGGAGGCCTGTACTACTCTCGCAGGCGTTCCACGCTGCCGTACGCGTGCCCACATTCTGCCAGTGTCGTCCGTGTATGATCGGGGAATTCCCAACACCATCACCACACCGGTTGATTACTAAAATGCTCGACGGAACCGGCTTCAGCCGAGCGAACTGATGATACCTTTGTTACGAGGTCGCCTCGACTCTGCCTGCTGATCTCTGGTGAAGTTTTTCTTATTTGTCTTGCTCCCGGTTGGACCCAGGATGGGTTTTTTGCAGATCTTCAAAGTTTCCCGTGTAACTGTTTTACCATACCTCTTGTTGACAATCTCTCTCGCTCTCTATCTCTCTCTCTCTCTCTCTCTCTCTCATAGCAATCTTGCCCTTTAGGGAAACAAACAGCTGGAATGTTGTGTGCACAGCAAACAAACTTGGGGAATTGGTTTTGATTTCACATCAGGCTGTTTGATTATCAAGCAGCAGAGGAATGAATTTACCCATCGACCAACAACCAAACCTTTTTGATTTTTTATTCAAATTCTAACGCTTGTCACGACACTTATTTAAGCTCAGGTCAAGGAGTTGCTAATGTGTTCCCTACTTTATCCGAGCTCAACGCAAGATTCGGTGGCAACAGTGCATTGCAAGTCCTCCGGACTCGGATCGGATTTCTTCCGGAAATCTAAGCGCAAGGCTACCGGTTAACCTTCATTAGTGCGACCAACGGTGCGTTGTTTGTCAGCTAGACTGTTTCGTAAAACACCAACAACTTCAACAATGCAAAAGTGTTGTTGTGGTCTACAAGGATTTCCCGGTAGCGCAGGAATTATGTTCATTTGTGTAAGCTGTTCGGCAAGTCTAAATCATATCGCTATACCTCAACCCCGATAATGACCTCTACCGCGGTACTGATAGTGTACGCAGCATTCTAAATTAGTATTGGTACCAGCATCACGCATTCGTCTCACGAGATGATGATCAAAAAATCTGTGTCTATCCCTCTCTGTCTCTCTTACTGTCTCTATCTCGCTCAACGCCTCTTCTCCTGTAGTTGATTGCGACCACTGATCAAGAAGACGTTGCAGCGCGGTATCAGGAGAATCCCTCAGATTTTCTCGGGGACCTGCCCGCCCCGCACGTATGCGATCACCGACGAGCGTTGGACCGGTTGGGCAGCTTTCGGCACTGCGCGTGCAACGAAACCCGAACATAACCGTACCAGCGGGCTTACGAAACACACTAGAGCTCGTGGCAGACAGACAGAACATCAGTGCGGTGTCGTCGATCTACGCTGCAAGATTTTTGGTATTTGTGCCCGTCGCTCGCAGCATCCTTTTGCCAGTCGTCGTTCGCAGGCTTTGGCGCGTCTCCCGCCGCGAAATGTTACCCCACATGGGAAGGTTTGTGTTGGTGCTGGTGTGCGTCTTCACGATCACGATCGGATCATCTGGGGCATGTAAGTGTGGCGTCCAAAACAAAATCCGTTTACACCTCCCAGGGATATGAACGCATTTAAATTCATCATTGGCGATTGGTTTTTGCAGTGAACCTACAAGATGAATGCCAAACACCGGACGGTAATGTGGGCACGTGTGTGATCATCCGATCTTGCATCTCGATTCGGAAACTGCTGCTGCTGAAGGACAAAATGACACCGGAAGATCGCGCCTTTCTCCGGAACTCGAAATGTGGCCAGCAGGGCAGCTCGGTGTTGGTGTGCTGTCCGCTGGTACGAAAGTTGACCGGGAGATTTGACGCACCGGTCGAGCTACCGCCACCGGGTGAGTGCGGAAAAATGCAATCGGACCGTATCGTCGGTGGTGAAGTAGCTTCGCTGGATGCCTACCCGTGGCTGGCGAGGATTCAGTACTACAAAGGTAAGCCGGATGGACAGTGTGTTTCTGCAGGTGATGTTACAAACACTAACACAGCCAGGAGCTGTTCATTTTGATGATCGTAGGTAACAATCGGTACGGATTCCACTGCGGAGGTGTCCTGATCCACAGCCAGTACGCGCTTACTGCAGCTCACTGCATCGAAGGTGTGCCATCTAGCTGGATCGTGTAAGTGGGCAACGTCTGAGCAGGAGACAAACGACAATAGCACTCATCCCTTCCCTTCTTACAGATATCAGGTCCGTCTTGGCGAGTTCGACACAACCACAGCTACCGACTGTGTGAACGACGATTGTGCTGACCCGGTACGTGACGTACTGATCAGCGCGTACCTAGTGCATCCCGAGTACTACAAACAGAACGGTGCCGATTACAACGATATCGCACTGCTGCTGCTGTCGGAATCGGTCGAATTTACCGACTTCATTCGACCGATCTGTCTCCCGGTCACGGCGGAAGATCGTGAAGCAAATCTGACCGGCAAGTACGCGAGCGTAGCTGGCTGGGGACAGACAGAAAACAGTACGACGAGCACGAAAAAGCTGCACCTGAGTGTGCCGGTGGTAGCGAACGAAGCGTGTGCCGATGCGTTCAGCTCGATACAGCTAGAAATTATTCCCACCCAGCTGTGTGCCGGTGGCGAGAAGGGTAAGGATTCGTGTCGTGGCGATTCCGGTGGTCCGCTGATGCGGTACGGTAATGGGCGATCGTCGACCAAGTTCTGGTACCTGATCGGTGTGGTCAGCTTCGGGCTGGAGCAGTGCGGTACGGACGGTGTACCCGGCGTCTACACGCGTATAAGCGAATACATGGACTGGGTACTGGAGACGATGGTGTAGCGGAACACGAACAACGCGTTGACTTTGTTACCTCACCCGGGAAGAAGGAAATATATCCGATAGCGAAAGAGTGATCGGTGATGCTTTAGTTACTTTATTTTCAGAAAGAACGTCTCACGCAACATGGAGAAGGTTTGTTTTTTAATGGTTCTTTTCGATAACGTTTTGCATTTTATTCTTGGTTATTCCAACAGGTTTTCTGCGTCTACAGTGGGAAAGCCAGATGAACGAGTTCCTAAGACTCCAAGTCTCTAACTAAACTTGCCAACCAACCAATTTAACCGAGTTTCAGTTTTCGTTACCTAGAATAAATTTTATTTTATCAGAATTTCAATAGACTTCAACTCTTTATCACTTTGGTGATAAAAAATTAAGTTTTATTTTCTATGTAGTAACAGCGTTTCCTTACATACCGTAACGACAGACATTATTTCTTATATACATAGTGGGGATGTCTTATTGGTATCAGTGAATGAATTTCTATTTTTAAATTCTGGTGATAAAAACCTGCCCTTACATACTTCTTGCTACTATCCAAAAAGTAGAATTCCCACCAGTTGTTTTCCTTGAAAAGTTGGGACAGAAAAACGACTTTCTTTAGCATTGGTTTTAAGTTTAAAGGTTTTTGAAACGATTCTACCTATATTAAGGAATCGTATACGTCTGAAAACAAGTTTGTCGAGCTGAGAGTAAAGAACCTGTGACAAAAAGACCGGTAAAATCTTGGTGGAAAGATACAGAAATCCCGGAGCTTATGTGGTGATACTGAATAAATTACCAACAGTAAAAATTTAAAATGGGTTTCAAAAAAACCATTCGTAACTTTCTGGATTAACGTTTTAGCGATAATAGCATCGAGTGTAAAATGAAGAACTCACGCTCTCGCCCCTCGGATACATTTCCTTGTGCGGGCTTGATAATGAAGCCCAACCACACAGCTCCGCTATTGTTAATTGGCTAGGTTGTCATTAAATATGTAGTTCAGCGCAGGGGAATAGGAGAAAAAAAAGAAACCAAAAACTCGTTTCCACCACCTAAAGGAGTTCCCTAAACGCCTCGAAACGTGCGAAGTTCGCATCGGTTCATCACCACGGAGCAGTGCCCGGGAAAGGCACGTCCACCTGCTTATGCTCACGCTCGCCGACGGTTAGTATCCGTTGCACAGTCGAACCGTACGCACCGACAATCACCTACCTGTCGACGAACAGGTGTAAGGAGCCGAGCACCGAACAGACAGCTCAACATCGTATAGACTCCCCCCTGCGAAACGAGATGCCTTTGGAACGTGGCCGTGTACAGGTAGCGGTGTTGATAATTGCCGTCGTCATCGTGTGCATGCTACAATCGACCGTAGCTCAGTGTGAGTGTGTGTGTCGGTTTGTGTTTTGGATTTGAACTGCCTGTCAGCCCAGGGAATCCCAAACAACTGACAACAGCCCGAATACACCGCCGTACACCTAGCGTAATTGCTGCTAACTGCTTTCAATCCTTTTACTTTTCACCCGGCCAGATCAAAACCAATGTCGAACGCCCGATCAGCGCGGCGGAATCTGCGTAACCGTGAGCCAGTGTCCGCGGATCCTGGGGCTGCTAAATCAACCACTCCTGACGTCGAACGTAGTGCGTTTCCTGGAAGCTAGCCGGTGTGGAATTCTCGAAAAGAAAATACTCGTTTGCTGTGAAGCTCCGGAAAATACGATTCCGGCCAACGCACAACCACCCGTTCAAACACGACCACCAGCCACTACAAATGCCCCGTTCGTGCAAACGCGACTGCCAGCCACAACAACGTTCCAGCAAACGCAACGGCCCGTACAAACGCAACCACCCTTCCAGCAGCAACCGCAACGACCAGCCATTGGCCAGACTACGGTCGGCAGTCGATTGTCGTACGAGGATCGATTGCGGCTACTGCCGGCCGATTGTGGCATCCAGTATTCGGATCGCATCATTGGCGGGGAACGGGCCCAAATCGACGAGTATCCATGGATCGCTCTGATTCAGCATCGCCGCAAGAGTAAGTTGTGAACGAGAGCGTCGGGAAGTAGCCGCCTGACTGACTGTACCCTGTGCCGTTCACCTTCCGTTTCAGATGGTGACCTGAAGTTTCACTGCGGTGGAACACTGATCAATCAACGTTACGTAGTGACGGCGGCCCATTGCATCAATAGTGTCAAAACGACCTGGACTCTGTAAGTGTCCGCAGTAACGCCTTGGTTTGTCCTACGCTAAGACTAACCTTTGATGCTTGGGTTGGGATTTTCTGTTTCAGAACGAACGTCCGGCTAGGTGAGTGGGATCTCGAATCGACCACCGACTGCAGCACATCGTACGGCGAACAGCTGTGCGCCGATCCTGTTCAGGACATACCGATCGAGAAAGCGATCGTACATCCCAGCTACACCGTCACGCGGATGTTGGTGAAGAATGATATTGCGCTGTTGCGACTGATGCGCCTTGCACAGTTTAACGATTACGTGCAGCCGATCTGTTTGCCGCTGGCGCCGGCAGAGCGATCGATTTCGTACGATGGTAAACGGTTCGTCGTTGCCGGTTGGGGTCAAACAGAGGATGGTACGTGATGCGATGCGATGCAATCTTCCGTCACTTCCGTTTGGTAATGCTCACTTCACATTGCTCTCTGCTTTTAGCACCGCAAAGTCGCTACAAACTGTTCGTTGGAGTGTCGGGCGTTCCGGAGCAAGCTTGCCGGGCGCAGTACCCGGAAGCTAACATCGATCAGACGCAGGTGTGCGCGGGCGGTACGTTGAACAAAGATTCCTGCCGTGGTGATTCCGGTGGTCCGCTCATGTACGTCGGGCAGAGCAATGGGCAGGGCGTGCTGTTTCTGGGCGGCGTGGTCAGCTTCGGTAAACGGTGCGGGCTCGAGGGAGTGCCAGGTGTGTACACAAGAGTGAATCAGTACATCGAATGGATCGTTAGCAATCTGGAACCGTAGGAATCTGACGAATCCCGATGAAGTATGCATTTAATTAAACAAGGTACAAAAAAAGTAGTGACAATATACGCTACTGAGTCCCGCTAAAGCATTTCACAAATTACTGAGCCGACAACGGCTCCAGCTTGCTCTCGATCCAATCCACGTATTGCCCGACTCGCGTGTACACCGAAACACCGTCAAAGTTTGCACAATTCGACAGCGAGCTAAGCACACCAACCACCTCATACACCTGCCGTCTCGGATCGCGTACGGTCCCCGTTCGCATCCCCGCCAAACCACCGCCAGCATCGCCGATCGTTTGCCCGTCGGAAACGGCACACACAAAGTTGTACGACGTTCCCGCAACCGATGGCACGTACCGCTGGCAGGCCGTCTGATTCAGTGGAGAGTAATCGTTGGCCTGCTTGTACCGACTTCCCAACGCCTCTAACGATTTTGATAAACATCAACACAAGAGAACAAAGTGTCAATAAACGATTATTTGCTGATTGAACGAGCTACAGAATCTTACCGCATGTGTTTTGGTTCCAGCCGGCCGCACTGTACGCGGACACCGATTCATCAAGCATCGGTGACAGTGGTAGACAAATCGGGAAGACCCAATCGTTGTACTGCACTGGTTGAGAAAGTTGTAGCAAAGCAATATCATTACGCCGTCCGGAGTACGATTCGTGCAGGATCACCTGTGTCACAGGCACATCGTACGAGGGATCGGCACACACGAGATCGCCACTGTCTGGCGACAGTATACAGTCGACCGTTGATTCCAGATCCCATTCACCAAGGCGCACTGTGAGGCTGAGAAAGAACCGATGGATGAGATACGTTCAGCTGGCCCAACCACATAAAGAACTTACTTTTTCCATGCTTCAACGTCATCCACACAGCTTGCCGCTGTAAGTACGTACTGGGACGCGATAAGTGTACCACTGCAGTTAAACCTGCTGTCATGTGCTGTGTGAAAAATGAATGGTCCAATTTTGAGCTAATGTTGTTTGGAGATGTTTGCAGGCTCAAACCTACCCCGATTCCCGTAGTGGAGGAGTGCAGTCCATGGGTGATGGCCAATGGTATAATTGACCAGCTTCACTTCCGATTGCAATCCACACACTGGAGGAGATGTTTGGGGAGGAAGCGTTTCAACTGGCCGTTTATCTTCGGCATTCACACGGATGGTTGTGTTAAGTGCACTAGCAGGTCCTTCTCCATTGCCCATCGGTAGGACTGAACTTTGGGGACAGCAGACGAGTGCTTTCCCGTCCGGTGTTCGACCACATTCTGTGCCGTACAGATATTGGATGTCTTCGTTCGTGTGGTGCTCTTGGCGCAGCATCGTCAGCACAATGTCACACTGTTTGACCGGCACGCAGCGTCCTCGCTGCTGTCCTTCAGTGATGCATAGCTGTCTGAATGAATCTGGGGGCACATTGATGATCTTTTGAAGTGTTATTTAGGTATCACGATGTGTTACTTACGTCGTCCTGCGTGTACTGTTGTATGTTGGAGCAGTACCAAAGCGAAGACACAGAACCACTGGCCTCGGGATAACGTTCCCGAGTTATACATTCTCGTACACGTGCAGTTTAAGACTGAGAGCAGAGCTGATAACTAGTACGCTGTGCAGGTCACACGGCTGTGCGATTAAAGCCACAAACACTCGCATAATTTACAGATTAAATGGGGATTTCTTTACAACTACTGCCATGCCACGTAATCTACTGGACCACCGATGGATGCCGCTTAAACGTATTTAAAGGCAGCTTTTGATCACATTGATCACCATCTGTCTGTCAATATCTCTTTATTCAAGTTTGAGAGTTCAAAGGAGTCCCTCAGGAAAGCAATCTAGAGCCTTTCCTGTTCGTATTCTACATCAACGACGAGACATTGGCTATAACTGAGGCTGAATGTTTACTCTACGATGATGAAGATAGACTGGTTCGTCCTGTCGAGTGCGTTTCCAACTATCTCTGCTTACAACGATCAAAAGTATTTTTTTCTGACCGGTGCAGAACTAACAACTTTGAAATTTCTGTCAACTTCTGTGAATGTGTATCAGGCAGTCTGAGTGCCGAGGTAACAGCGGTTCAAAACCAATCCAGTCCGCTTTCTCGCACGGAGGGCTGACCACATGCTAAGAGATATGATAATGCCCAACGCATCTTTCTGTTTAAACTCCTCCTCGGTCAGATATATGCATCAGTGTTTATATACATTACAATTACAGACTACTTAGAATTGACTTTAGAAGTCATGCCTATAGCAAGAACGTCCCTATGACAGCAATGAGTCTTAGATTGTGTGACGCGTTGTTTAACCGACACCTACCTAATAATTTGAACAAGGGTTATTTTTATGCATGTGCATTGGTCATGAGTTTGCAAAAAAAAGCTCCACTTCATGCACATCATTCCGCGGGGCGTACGTCATCAGGTCAAAGTGTCGCTTTTTTTTAACTGAACGTGTGAACCATCAAGTCAATTATTATCGTATTACCCCAGATTTAGGCACGCGAGTAATATCGATCCCCAATAAACATTAGTGCGTGTGCCAGAGGTAATTCACTTTCTCAACCCTTCAACATCACACGCACACCAATGTATGAGACTTGGGACGAGTGTTATCTACGAAACTGATGCCCGATTAAAGCTGGAATGCAAAACGGTTTCCTTCTGCTGCTCATTTCCATTTAATTAAATTTTCATTCCCCACAGCTGCTCAGTAAGCTGTTCCCGGTGATTCGTGACCCGAAGTCTGGCCGACTCCTTATGCTTCGGGTTTTCGGTCAGTGAACCAAAAGTCATCTTTCCTCGGTAAATGAATCAACTTAGCATAAAGTTATCGGTAAGAATGAATAAACGAACGGACATCCAAGAGGGCGCTCTTTGCTTAATAATTCAGATAATCAGTTCTGCTTCATCGTTTTTGCACTCCTTTTCTCACATTTGCATTAGAGTGAAAAAAGAACGCGCAGGCGAGACAGTATAGACGGTATAAAATATTGATTCTGACGATTGTTTATTAATGAAGCCCGACATGCACGATTGAAGCGTTTACAATCGATTACATTTGAGCAGCCCCTTTTTGACCCGAAACGGGTGATCGGCATGCTACGGGACGGGATTGATGCTAGACGTCCCTTGCACAAGCACGCTGATGTGATGATAGGACACTTCCAGGAAGGACATGTGATGGAGTGATTGATTTTTGAGAGGTGTTTCGATGATACACTTCCTTATGTGCAGGATTTTAGCCGACCGAAGAAAGAGAGGGAAGCAAAATACACTCGACGAGATGTTCACATGGAGACATGAGATTTTTAACTCGTTGCAACGAACTGGATTGAAACTAGCTTAAACTGTTGTAAAATCCTTTTAAAGCGAATAACAGCTTCTCTTCAGATACGCTACATCACTTTAGTAATATTTTTCATCAAATGGATCGATTAAACCTGAAAACAGAAGTTAAAGACAACAAGTAAAACAAAATTAGACGCAAGCTCGTACCCGGTGCATCACACTCACACTCAACACTGAACAGGTTACAGAACGACACCGACACACAAACTACGACAGCAAACGACGAATCCAACGAATAAAGCAACCCTTTCACAACGTGTCCATACGCTTAAGCTTACACAAATCCACATCCGAGATTTCGTCCTTGTGGAACTGTATCAGCACCAGCTCGTACGTAATGATTGCCCCGGTCACGTTCAGCACCAGTTTGCGGGTCATGCTGAAAAACTTGAGCCCGGTCAGGGCGACGGTATCGGTCGTCACTTCCTCGGCAAACCGTTTCGCTTCCAAGCACCAACCGTCGCGCGGTATCGTACGAAGGACCTCGATCGGACGTTTCGACTCATCGTTCACTTCCGCGGCAAACATGGCGACGGCTAGCGTGCGTCCGATCAGGATGATCAAGTTAAACCAGAAGTACACCGTGTGCACTAGAGTGGGTCGCGAGCTGAAAGGATAGTGAACTGTAAGGTAGTTGCGGTTGTCGATTAGCACTCTGCAGCAAGCCTTACTTCATACTGTTCAGAATTTGGACGCAGATAAAGAAGAGATTGTTTGAGATGGAAAGCATCGTGATGGCGGAGATATGATCGTCCACTGTCGTTACAAGATCGCACACGTTTCGATACTTTTGCCGCTGTTCGCCCCAAAACTGTTCAGACATTTTCTGTACATGGCAAAGGAAACTAGACACTTAAACGTCCATGCGATATCCTGGACTTGCCCTGTACTTACCTCACGTTTGTGCAGAAACAGATACGCATTGATGCGGCGAAACGAATGCGACAAACCCATGCTGACCACTATCACAAACAGATCCACATAGCTCCAGATGAAGTTACAGATCACGTTGAAGAACTTGGTCCAAAATCCGCGCCACGTCGAGTACGCAAAGTAGTAGTACACGAACGCAAAGTTCGACTTGAAGAACGCTTCGTACGGATCGTGCACCGCCGGGCAGTTGTTCGAGTAGTGTACGGCTGCCACGATCGACAGCAAATGTTCGGACAGGGACAGTGTCATCACGATGATTGAGCACAGCTTTATGCGGTACGCCAGGACGGCACGTTCGAACAGGTCCTTTTGCGGTGGCAATGAGTCATCGACGTGGGTCCACTTACTCATCAGCGCGGGCCATTTCTGGGCGAGCCGACCGAACCGATACATCGCGTACAGATTGTAGCAGTAGAAGAAGCCCGTTACCATCTTCTGAAAGTGGTAACGCTTGCTGGCGAAGAAGTAAATCGACATCGTGGTTAGGAACCCGATACCAACTACACAAAAGTACGCATAGAACGCACGACCGCTCGCGTACGAGAAGCGTAGCTTGCGCGGATCTTTCGCGAGGATGCCGAGCACTGGCATGATTGAGAAGAGCTGTGCCATCATCAGCACACCGCTGACCGCTTCGTGAAAGGTGCCGTTGTGCATCCAATCCTCACGAACGGCCCGGCGCGGTACCTTTGGCCAGCGAAGCCAGGCACCGCACCATCGTTTCAGTAGCGTGCTCCAGGTTGGTTTTATCAGTGGCTTAGTGTCGTGATGTTCGTCCACTGCGAAACCCATCTTTTTTCGCTTCTCACATACCAGCTCATCGATTTGTAGGCTTGAAACAAAGGGGGGAAAGAGTTGATTAAGGATGGCCTTTCACAGAAGTAGTACTTGTAGTCACCTTATCACATTATTCCGACGCAGCAGAAGTTTGTTTTCCAACAGTTTCAGAGCCATTCTGCACCTCAAGCGTATAGCACGGCTAAATCACTAATGGTCAGGCAAGGTCTTGACCGGGTGTTACTTTAAAGCTGGCACTGGGATACATAAGTAATAAGCTAATTATTACCTTTCAAAGCGTGCAGTACACAAACCTACAGCAAATGATCTAATCTACTTCATGGGCAATTTTATGTCCAACAAAACATTTGATTCCAATGGGTTCCGTGACTATGAGCGAGAAACTTCTGGTCGAAGTATTGTTTAGGTTATTCAGAATTTTGGGCAGCTTTTTACGTCAGTAGCAATCTTAACTGAATGAAGAACTCATCTTTATTTCTTACCTAAAATCCATGAAAAAATAGAAAGAAACTAACTGGAAGCTTCAAATATCTTTAAGCAAGACTTCTTCTTTGGCACCAAAGCTTTGAGCGATTGCTACTTCCTTACGTACCTCACGAATGGCATTTACACACAGAAGAGAAACAGTAGTCAATAAATCATTAATCCACTAAGCCACCCAGACATACTTCCTTTAGTAATTACTGTTGTTATTACTATAGGAATATAAATTCATCAATCTCGTTCGACAGACTAACCAACACTCTCGTCTCCATTCGGACATTCGTCAATTCATCCGATCTAGAATAACTAGATTCATAAACCGGAGCTTAAGTGGACTTCAGAAAAAACGATTGAGTTTCCGTTCGTCCCAATGTCATCACGTATTAGCCCACTTGTATGTTCCAGCACACATGACCCAAACCGTCCCAGTTCGCACACAAAAACCTACAACAGATCTATGGGAAGAGTTTTATTTATTTTTGTCACATGACTTGTAGCTACTTCCTTGCTGATGCCTTTTTATTTTGCCACCTCAATTTCATTTCCACTCCAGCGATCAACTTGAACGCCAACTAGCTCAGTGTTGACCAATAGCTCAGCAAAGGGGACCAAGCTCCAGGTCTTGGTGGGACCATCCGCAACGAATCCTTACCATTTCCTTAAACTGGACGCAGCTTACGTAGGCCCCTCACGTGCACGGATTATCGTCACCATTTTTGGCTTCCGCTTCGTTAACCTGCGTCAAAACCAACTCGTACGTTACGACGGTCGCGGCGATCTGTGGCGGGAGGAAGCGCGAAACGAAACGGGAGGAAAAGAAGGAATAGGAATGAGCTCTAGCAAAAACTGGAACCCTATTGGAAAGGAGCCGGCGAAAACATGCCTTCAGAATAAGTTTGCGCGTCAAATGAAAAAACCCGTAGCCGGTTAGTGCTACCGAGTCATGCTCGACCTGCCGATGGAACCGTTGTACCTGGGAACAGCAACAAAAAATGAGACCAAGTGCTAGAATGTTGCTTCCTTTTTCCAATCACCCAAAAGGTTAGAGGGAAGAAAATATTACTTCCAAGAGCATGTAATGACAGATGTGAGAATTCGTTTTTCTGGGAGTTGGAATTCGGAATGAAATGAAAACATCAACGCACCTCCACAGAGCAGTTGAACCCGTCCGGCAGGTTGTAGAACAGCGAACGTGTCCGGCAGTATTCGTCATGGATCGCCGAACCGTACAATGAAACGGCCACAATGCGGCCAATCAGATGAGCCAGCGAGTACCAGAAGTAGGTGGTGACGATGAGTGATGCATTTTGCCTAACGAAAGGTTCAAATGTCATTTACACAGGACACACTTGAACACGTGCTTCGGAATTGTGCACAAACTTACTGGAAAACATTCACCAGCTGGACGCAGATGAAGAACAGATTGCTGGAGTAGGAGATAACGATGAAGACTCCGATATGACTATTAACGTCGCGTATCAAGCCTAGCACTTGGCGGTAGTGTGCAAACTGTTCCTTCCAAAAGCTGTCCCGATGGTACATCTTTTCCGAACCTCGGATTGCTTCGTTCACGTGCGCCAGATTTGTGCGGAGGCCAATGGATACACATATCAAGAACAAATCCACATAGTTCCAGTACACCGTTAGCAGGGATGTGATGGTTTGTGCTAAAAATCCAATGTAAGCGTTGTACGGTACGAAGGAGAACATTTCCGGGAACGCTTGTTTGTAGTGAGCCTCCAGGAGGTTCGGGATCGGACAACGGTAGGCACGGTGAAGACCTGCCGGTTTGGAAAGCACATGCTCAATCAGACCACTGGCCAGCAACACAAGCGTAATCAACACGATCTGGCGCGTATTTCGTCTGTAAGCAGCGCTCAGTCTGGGCTGATCGGGTAATGATTGCTCCAGCTGCGTCCAGCGCGACATAAGCTGGGGCCAGTTGCGTGCCAACACACAAAAGTTGATCGCTATCAGCAAGTTCAGTGTAAAGAACCACCATGACACTGGAACAAATTCAAAACTCAAGGCTTTAGAACATCATATAAAATGATTCTAATCCCCCTCATACGACGCACTTATCTTCGCAAACTCCACGCCACTATGCCAAAAGGTAGCGAATGAAAAGCTGGCCATTATGAAAGCACCCAGCTGTACGAAGAGCGCGTACAGAGTTCGCATCGAAAACGCTCGCCATCGAAGACTCCAGCACCTTCCACTGCACACACCGTCGACGGGAAAAAGGCCGAAAGTTTGACCCACAATCAGAACTGGTGTCACAGAGCGGCAGAAGTAATCGCCACCGCTAATAAACCGTGTACGATTTGGACGGTAGAAGTCTTCTGGAACGGAGGAAAAATTATTTCATCATACACACTTAAACACTTTCCATATTTCCAAACGTCTTACTACACTCTACTAACTATCAAGAATGTGCAAAGTTTTGGATATCATTTGCGTCGATAGTCTTCGTTCCCTAGAACGATCCTGTGCTGGATGTATCTTTTGTACCACCATGACATATGCGACAAATGGCACTGACGAAGAATACCTCGGACGAAAGAGTTTAAATACACGATTAACATGCTGGAAAGGTATGCAATTCATGTATCTACATAAACGATTCAATATGAATAAGGGATTACTATCCAACGATGCGTTGACAGGATGTGGACACATGTTCTCAAATTGATGAGTAATGTAATGAGTAATCAAAATGATAGATTTTTTTTATAACTTTCACACACTTGCTGCGTCGTAGAGAGATGATGCTTAAAGAATTTGCTAATGCTAATTTAATTTAATATTGTAAAACAAACCTTATAAAATGCATCAATCAGTAACACACCAACCAACAAATACAGGGTTTACACACCTAATCGATCACCGCAAAGTGCGTAAATGTGTTCCAGAAATGTTACTTTGCCTTTTGACACCTGCCATTCGGCATCGTGATAAATAAAACGGCAAAACGAAGATTCGATCACAAAAAAATGCTTTTTAAATAAATTTAGTATCCTTTTTTACTTTACACAACCAGCTAGGAAAATGAAAATTTCATGCATAGTTTGAATAGTTTAAAATTTAAAATAAACCTAGCAATAAACTTTAACTACACTGGATGAGTTTCCCTTTTTTGCAAAATGTTAACACATGATTTCAAAACTAAAATTGTTTGTCAATGTCAAACTAAATTTGTAATGGACACTGTCATGGACTGGCCAATGGACTGTCATGTCAAACAATCCAAGGAATGCCACATTTCAAATTAGCTTTGACCGATTCATTTTTGAATAGACTTGATTGGTGTTTTCACTTACGAATTGCGGTTCTACGATACCCAACAAACAGTTTATGAAAATACTTAGCATCGACGTCTCAACAAAACCCGATTATCCAATAAAAACCCCTGTAAAATCCTGACATCAGTTTTCGTCGTAGTACAGAACGTGGGATACTGTACTCGTACCAGATTTAGTGCAGAAAAATGCTTCATTATTTTGCTGAAGACAACAAAAATGAGAAACTCATAGGATTTCTGGACACTGATTAAGATAAGCTGAACAATTTAGGGGAGGACTGGACTTTATCACAAATTGCATAGGTAGTATTGCTCCTCCTCTTCAATGTTTGACGTTTCCGTTTTGCTGTGGAAGGAGTTGCATGTCCGGGAGTGACTCAGCATTTTTAATTCTAAAGGCAAAAAGATATTCAATTGCAAGTTCTGCATTACCTTGGTCCACTCCAAATCCCACCCCCACTTCCACTCCAAATGAATTTAAAACGATTTAAATTTAAAATAAGATTTTTAAGATTTTTTTATACAGGGTGTTCAATAAGTTTGAATATACTTTAAACATGTTTAAAAAAAATTAATACAAGAAATTGTTTTAGGATTCAATTTCTGTTGAAGCCACCTCAATTGAGAACCCATTAACTGAGAGCTTCCCCCTTTGTGATTTGCGGCGAACTTCAGACGCTTGTTAAAAGATGCATCTGTTTCATCGGAATATCGTTCCAAATCTTTAGAACTAGCGTCTATAATTGTTCGATAATACTTACTTGATGTTTGCTTCGCTAGACTAGCATGCATGACTATACAGAGTAGTCCAGGTGATTGAGGTCCGGGGAGCTCGGAGGCCGCAGAGTTTTATCGAGAAAATCAGTTCAATTTTAACGTCACCATGTTTCAACGATATTAGCCGGTGGGCCGGTGTACCGTCCTTTTGAAAGACGTAAGGATCGTCACTGTTGAGGTCCACAGACCCGGGCCCCAACAACCCTCTCCAGAATCTCGGTCTTTAAAATGCGTTGATTTACACGTTTTTCTCGATGAATACCAGTGGGAGCTTCCCAGACTTGGATACGAAAGAAACATTAACACCGATGCAAATACTCAGTATGCACAGGTTGAATAGCCTGTAAATTAGATATTACGCGTAAATTCCTAGAACACAGTATCATCCAATAAATATTGTTAAAACCAATCACTTACTTATAATACGCCTGTTGATGTTTTTATTATTAACACACATCTTATTTGATTTGAACACATAATCACAAGTTTCACTAAAAACGTTTTACCATCAACTACTAATCAATTAACGATCAGCTAAACCCAATTCAAATTAAGGATTTAAAGCATCTACTCTTTCCGAGTTTATTGGAGCAAATTTATCCCAAACGGTATTGCAGTTTTATAATTACACACAAATAATGAAACCCTGCTCAGTAAAGCCCTTTTCCATTCTCACAAAAATCATTCTCCTCCGACGATGGGATAACTTCCTTCAGCATGACCAGCTCGTACGTGATTAACGTTCCCGCCATCTGAAGCAAACGAAACGATTATAGTACGTTACAGTACTCCCTTATTACTTGAGAACACTGACATACATACCGCAAGTATAACGCTACGATTTAGGAAAAAAAATCCGTAACCCGAAAGGCAGCTTCTACTCGTCAGAAGCTCCTGCGTAAAGCGTTGTACCTGAAATGGGGGAAGGATTTGTACCAAAGAACTCAAACAACACTCCCAACTACCCACATCGATTGTCCAGCAGCTCATCGGTGTTGATCGTAGTATTTCGAGCGGTCGCAACGATGCCACATGTATGTTGGAAGCGAACAGCAGCATAGCGAGTGTGCGAAAGATAAGAAATGCAAGCGAAAATTTAAAGTACACCTCGGCCAGGAATGAGGCAGATAATCTGTAATCAGACAAGTCGCAAGTTAGTCCTATAAGACCAGCTTTTCCACCACACCACAGAACCAGACTTACTGAAAAGAGTTAAACATCTGGTAGAAAATAAAGTACAGATCGGATGCGGTCGTGCAGATGACGATCGGTGCCATTATACGCTCCATGTACGCAACCAGACGACTTATCTGCTCATAGTCCAACCGCAGCTGCAGCCAAACAGTGCCCATCACATGCCGGCCCTTGTAGCGAACTGCGTGACGGTAGAACTGTTCGTACCGACGGGACAGCCCAAGGGCGACAAATATAATGAACAGATCCATAAAAGTCCACACGTACAGGAATATTTTGTGCGTCAGTTCGAGCAGCAGCACTGCCGGCAAGCTGTACGGTACGTAATGGAAGAACTTGGGATGCTCACGTTCGTAGAATAGCTGCCAGAAGGGTGTACTGTTGTGGCAGCGTATGAAGTACTGATGGTTCGTGTAGTACACCGCAGCAACGTGCAAAACATCTTCCACTGCGAGAAAGAATTCGGATGCAGAAGAGTCTGGATTTCGCGGTAGTGGTGGTTATTCTTACCCAAAGCGAGCACAAACATCGTACTGCCAATGACCGCGATAACTCGCTTCAAACTCCAGAACCGTCGCTCAGCGTACGGTGGATGTAGGAAGGTTTCCTCCAAGCTGCGCCACTTCTCCATGATCGTTCTCCAGCGGACAGCTATTGCCAGCAGCATGACCGCTCCGGATATATTCAGTGCGTAGTATATAATATTACCTTGCAACGATAAACGGGAATAAGATGTGATGAAGCCACCGCGAAGCGAAGAACACTTAACCCCACCCCCGGGAACCCGTTTGTTTCCTGATACCCTCACTTACTTATTTCCGCAGTTCCTAAGGTGGCATCATTAACGCTGTAAAAAATGTGCGCCGTCAGTGTGACGATGCCTGAGAAGAAGAAATAAAAACTGTAGATGGTTCCGGGGCCGTACCAAAGAAATCGGATGTCCTGCAGCGTTGGCCCGAACAGTCCCCGGAGCGGAAACAGTGAAAAGAGCTGCGAAATCAGCAGAAACGGCCGCACCGCCCGATGGAAGTCATCAATCTCCGGTGCTTCCATGGTCAATTTGCATCCGTTCGTCCTAATTACCACCATGTATCATCCTGCGTACGCGGTACTTGCTGGCCACCCGGGTTCTGTTCCTTTACCGAGTGTCCGGATGTGAATCGATCTGGCCCCGAGATACCGGTTGTGAAGGTTACGGTCAAATGAGCTATATCGCCGAGCGATCAACCATTCTAGCCCTCGTACTATATTCTCTTCCACGGTGGTGCAAACGATTAATAAGCCGCTAGAAAGTAAGCGTGCGAATGCTTGCAGGTGCTGTTTACAAGTTTCGGTTCATCGGAATCACGCGATAGTACTGTTTGAGTGTATGACTGTTCAAAAGTATGAACAGTCCGTCGCAGAGTCCGGTATTTTTTTCACCTGGTCAAGCAGCACCAGCTCGTACGTCACCAACGTTCCGGCCATCTGAAACAACACACATCGCATTATGGTTTTCGTGACTTACTTTGTGCAATCTACCGGTAACATGCAACGCACCGCAAGAATAAGCTGTCGTTTTAGAAAGAAAAACTGTTTCCCCGAGAGCACATTTTCCCCGGACGCAACTTCATCCGTAAGCCGTTGTAGCTGGGACAGAAAAAACACTTGGCAATAGCTTTACACCGACTTAGAAAACCCTTCGCGTATACTCACATCAATGCCCCAATGTTTGGAAGGGACGTTCCGCAGCAAGTGCAACGGGCTAGTGGAGGCAACGTACACTCCAGATCCTACATACAGCATAACGATCGTGCGGAACATTAGCAGCAACAGTGAGTACCAAAAGTACACGTAGTTCGCTATGGCCCGTCGACGTCTGCAGCGTGGGATCGACTGTTAGTGCAGTGGTAAAATCAGCCACCCAAGCCTACCACCATCCTACTTACTGGAACCCATTGAAGAGCTGCGTTGCGATAAAGTACATATCGTTGGCACAGGCCAGCAAAATAAGATGCCCAAACCGAGTGTCCAGCTCGTTTACCAGCTCCGAAACGGCTACGTAGTCCATGCGCAGCTCGTGCCAAAAGTTGGTCGGACAGGCTATACCCTGAACGGCGGCCAGTCGCCTAAAGATCTGCTCGTACCGGAACTGTGCACCGTAGCAGAAGGAGATGATGAAGATATCCAGATACGTCCAGGTGTATCGCATGCAACGATTAATCCACTAAGGTAGAGAGGATCATCGTTACGTCTGTTAGCGCTATAGTTTAGCTTTGAAGATATCCGACGTTCATACTTACCTCCGTAACCGCTATGGTAAAGCCGTTAAAGGGAACTATATGGAACACGTGCGGATGCTCTCTTAGGTAGAAATTGTACCAAACGGTCACATTCGTCCGGTTGCAGGTAGCTATCTGCACGATGTTACTCTGATACGCAGAGTAGTAATTCAACCAATCCTCCACCAGGGCTAGGCCAAATATAGCGAACCCTGCAAACCGTATCTTCCACACCAGGTTGAATGTGCCCTTGGTCTGCAGACGGTAGTGGTCGCGCAGAAATGACCGCTCACAGCTAGCAAATGCATCCAGTACCGAGTGCCACTGGATCGCGATGAAAAAGAAGAGCCAGGCCGACAGATACACCACCACCATGTAAATACAGTTTGCTGTGGAATGGAAAATGGAACGAAGAATAGAGAGAGAGAGAGACAGGGTGTGCTCGCCCAAGCGTCGGCCACATCCTACACACCAAAGTAGGAAATATTCAATCCTTTTCTGATGTACCACCGGATGGAAAGCGCACAGTAAATGCCGGTCACCGCTAGGTACAGCAGCGAGTAAATACAGCGGAAGCTTCTTAGCTTGAAACGCACCGTGCGGAAGTTGGCGCTGAATATATTGACCACGGGGAGCAGCGTGATGCACTGACCTAACAGCAACACTGCAAAACCAACCGAACCAGCGTACGTTACAATTGAACTGCTTTAACGTAACGCAATCTCTCTTTACCCGGTGCAACGGCATGATGATATGATCCAACGCTCGACCGGCCATTTTGACGGTTGAAACTTTTCCAATTTCCACGCCAATTAGTATTGCTTCGATGTTTCTGTTGGATATCGATGTTCATTTTGGGTGTTAAAGTCCTGCCGGTGGGCTTTTGTTTTCTGCTGCTATTGCAATCGAGAACTGCAGTGGCTGGGAGTGTAAATACGAGCTAGAAGTGCAACCTGAATATGACACTTTCGTTCTCACGACCTTTCGCTATTGACCGGCGATCGCCTGAAGGAGGTCGCTTAATAACGAAAATGCGTGACCGTTGATGAAGCTGTGGCTTATAACGAGGCACCTTTCCTGTCGGTCCATTATCCGCATACTGTTGGATTTTGTCTCCTAATGAGCTGTGGGAATCATAGAACCATAGGTTTGACAACTTAAGTTATGAGCGATAAGAATGATGTTTGTGCCGTTGTGCAAAAGCATGATTAGAACAAAATAATCTTACATTCAAATGTTTGTGTGACTTTGCTTAGACTAGCTATGGTTTGGGTCACTCATATTGCTTCTTTTTTCTTCTATTTTTTTTAATTAAAATACCTCACTTTATAGTTTAATAATAAACAGCTAGTTTCTCGAAGGGATGAAATAGACATGAGTCACATCCATTTCTCAAAAGGTTTATTCTCAAACAGATATGTCAATACATTTTAATGCAGAAACCTTGAACAAACAGGTATACAAAAATAAAAATTGAGATTTGAAGTTCATTATACTATATTGAAATCGACAGTACACAGGCTCCAACTGTGTTTTCGTTGTAGTAGAGCTGTCTTACATTTTGCATCGTTGTCCATTCTAATGTTTTGAGGCATTTCGTTCAGCGACTTTTACTTTGGTCTACATGTTTTTAACGACTTTAAGTTTGTTTAAAAAATTAGTTGCACCTGATTGGATTTTTTTCCAACAATCTCTAGTTAATGAAACACTAACGAAAATACTGAACATATGACAAAACTGGGCTAAGCTTGGTTTGGTTCAACACTAACAAGGTCCTGGCAGGAGTTGAACTCTATCCTGAAGTACCATTCGTACTAAAGTCCTCAAGTATTCATTCGCTTGGGGTTTGGGTGAGATCATCATCATCACTACAATGAAGAGCTAGTGAAGATGATAGGCTTTAGCAACCCAAAGTGTAGCAATACTTGTATACGGATGTGCTCAATTTAAAATCTTTAAAACAACTTTACGATGATTTTTTTAATTACTAGCAGAAACTGGCTAATTTCGATGTTTTAGTCAGTTGGCGAGAATAATAAATCATAATTTTAGGAGAATATATATAAATTGTCTCATAATCTATTCTAATATATAAAATATAAACAATCTATATACCTTTCCGAATTGCTAAATTTTATAGAACTTGAGACAAATATACCAAAATGAAACCCACCGTCAATGTTGGGTATGAGCACCTCTTAACAAATAACAAAGGAAACGCTCTCAAACGGTAAGAAACAAATGCAAATATTACTCATCGTTTCTTTCAAATTTCAATCGCACTTTCTTAATTCCTCATCCAGCGCCATCAGTAATTGAATGCGATTGATCGCCCAAGATCGTTTTAATGAGTTCTACTGGGAATTTATGCAATGTTTTTAGACATAGACTCCATTTTTTGCATTTGTGGCATTTGCAATTTTGTGGACTTGTTAAATTGGTTAATATTCATATCGCTTGAACTTTCACTACTTCACAAGACGACAACTAATATGAAATATTTGAATAAACAAATAAATAAGTTAAAACCACATAACACCAATGCCTCCACAAACGTAGTTAGTGGGTAGGTTTGAACAGCGCAAAATTTTGGATCTTGTAATTTTTCAGCTTAAATAATGTATAGTAAATATACTGGTCCATTCCAGTTTTTATTGGGTACGTCGTACAGTTGAAGGAAAAGTTGAAGGAAAATATATTATGCATCATGTTAATGACGTATCACAACTTTTCCTAGACTTAAGTTTAGTAGTGTATTTATTAGGTTCCAAAAAATTATCAAAGTCATAGATTTAAAATAATCGCTACTGATACCATAAACTTTAAATTCTTTCAAATGTACAACTACAAATTTTGACTAAAGAGATCAGATACAGAAGCAACCAGTTTAACCTTCATGCCTAAAAAAGAACCGTCATCGAACGGTAGCGATAGATTAACTGCAACACATCTCACAACTACCACAAAACACACACCTTTATTAATACCAACTCCAACCAGTAAGTAACACACATGCCCTAGTAAATCTTTAACAACACCTGCCTCTTATCTTCCCTTTCATCGCCGCAACAAGACGTCATCGAGCTGGACCGATATTGGTTCATTATCTTGCACACTTTGCGACATCTTGGTTTAAGTCCAGGTTTTTTTTTCGACCGGTGACACTAGTTTAATGGTTCCAAGCCGGCCGGAAATTTGGAGCGCAGATACTCGCCAACCTGCCGGGCCGCTTCCTGATCTTCCTGGAAGCCCTTCAAGCTTTTGCAGCTTTCGTACCAAGTATTTAACCGTTTGTAGTTAGTCAAATCTAGCCCACAGTGCTACAGGAAAGAAGGAACGTTGAAAGAGATTGATTTTAAATAAACAATTAAGATGACAAACATATTTAAGCGACCCATCCTTACCACAGCCGAAGCAATCGTTGGTAGCAGCGATAGGTCCGCGATGGTGGGATTTTCCCCCGCAAAGTAATCATTCCGGACCAGGTAGTTCTCCAGATCGGTCAACGATTTCTGGGCGTTGGTTTTCATCTCTTCCGAAATTTCCGTAGCCGTGCCCGAAAACAATGCACCAATAGTGCCGAAAAACTTCGGATAGAACGAGCCAAGATCGTGATGCAGCACCCGATTGATAAGGGCCTTTTCCTTGGGGATGTTTGGGTAGAGTGTATGCCCCGGACGGTATGCATCGATCAGATACGACAGAATGGCACGTGATTCGGCCAGATAGAAGCCATTATCATCCAGCGTCGGAATCGTATGCTGCGGGTTCATGCGCATGAACTCTTCGGTACGCGTTTCGCCGGCCATTGGGTTAACCACCTTCAGCTGGAAGCGAAAAACGAGCCTCAATTTATCGATCACATCGATAGGTCACCTAGGCATACTTACATTCATGGGCAGCTCAAGCTCCCTAATCAAAAGCAACACCGAACGAGCCGGTGGGCTCATCGGGAAGTAATACAGCGTAGGGGTAGGCATGATGACTGTTTGAAATGATCCGAACCTAGACCCGAACCTTAACCACTATCCTTCCCAATCACAGCGTCTAGACGTCGTACTGTTGGCACAAGCCTGAACACACTGCTTGGTTGGCGGTGGATGGATTTCCAACGCATGCCGCTTTTTACCGGTGAACGATAAAGCATCACCACACACCAAGTTTGGTCACAGATAACGGACGATTCAACATTGGCCGCCCGGTTTCTGCGATAAGGCGATATGCTTCACCGGTTGCCGTTGAACGATGATTACAGCATTGATTATGTTTGTCCGTGGCGCTTACCGGTGTTATCTTTTCCCTTGAAATAAGGCTTCAGAATACATCAGCTATCGAATGCAGGAATGAGAAGCGCCCGTTTTGTTCTTTGAGTATCGCCGTACAGTAGCTGAACTCTCAAGCTTAACTTATTTGTGGAAAATTTCAAATCAAAATCAAAGCGCGTGCTATGAGTGCATCGCAGCGCCTAAAGTTATGCAACCCGCGAATCAAATATTCAATTCAGACGATGTTTTTCAAACGGCCATCATTAGGGCAACCAACACGGCGACCGAGAATGCCGAATCTATTTCAAAATCATACATTAATCTAATGTACCATTTAACCATAAATCACTAGCCCAGCTCTCCCTGGGCGCAATCTGTTCGCCCAGCGCTCACGTTCATGCTGCTTGCAGTTTTCGCTTCCATCCATCGCGCAGCAGGTAAATCGAGTGCAATTAATTACTTTCGAGCGGTGCAAATGCTTCCAACACTGGCACACAAGGCCGGTGTCAGTTTTCAACCGTGTTCACACTTGCCCAGTACAACGGCAGCAACCGGAACAGCCGACGGTGCGATGAGCTTTCACAGCACCATCCGACCCGTGCTGGTCATATTTTTGCTATTTGGACAATTTCCACTGTACGGCGTCCTGTACCGTAAACCTTCCCGATGGCAGTTCCGGTGGACCTCCTTCCAGACCGTGTTCTCTTTGGTGCTGATGGTGGTAGGATGTTTCCTGTGTGCCGTCGAGTACGATCGGCTGCAAGTAATCGGTGTCAATGCGGACAACATTATCGGCCCACTGTTCTATGCGGATGTGATCATTATTATGCTACTGTTGCTGCGTGTGGCACACCGTTGGTCATCGATGATACCGAAATGGGACCAGGTGGAGGCGCTGGAAGTGATGCAGTACAATGCACGTCAGCAGGATGCACGATCCGCACGTCGAATCCGTGCCGTAGCGTTGGCTCTATTAGTGATGGGATTCGGTATGACAAGACCGGTAGCAAACAAGGTTAAGAATCCTTCAACTAATGTGTGTTTTTTTTTTTAATTCCAAATACCCCAGTAGAGCATATGCTATCGATCGGAAAAACCTTGTACGCGAAAGTGGACGAAGGACGCGTCTGCAACTGGGACTACAGCAATCTACCCGAGTACTACGCGCTTCGCACTTATGGGTTCTTCTTCCGGCGAGTTCCGTACAACTTCCCATCGTTTATTTTTCTAGAAGTAAAGCTACAGCTCGCCAACTATAGAACACGAAGTCTTTAATAATTATTGTCTCTTTTCCCCTTTAGTACGCAAACACAGCCCTTACGATGGCCTGGACTGTGCAGGATGTGCTGATAATCATGATCAGTGATTCAATTGCTGGTTTCTTCGATCGTTTAAATGCTAGAATTCAATTCTACAGCACTGTGCAGGTAATTGCTAGGGAAAAGTTTTGGAGCGAAATCCACTCCGACTATGTGATGGTTTGTGAGCTACTGGAGCACGCCATGAGCATATGTTCACCTTTGCTGGTGGTTTCCTGTGGCACTAATCTGTACCTAATCTGCTACCAGCTGTTTCATCTTGTGGAGTAAGTTTAAATGCTGCAGCAGCTTTCACCTCACATTCACTTGCTTCTATCTCTTCCTTAGATCGGAAAAGTTTATTATCATGACTGTCTTTACCTATTACTCACTGTTCTTCGTTATATTGCGCACGTTTTTGACGCTGCACTACTGTTCGGCCGTGCATGAGGTAGCTCGGAAGCCGCTCAAACTGTGCCGCCGCATCCCGACGACAGGCTGGTGTGAAGAGGTAAGCAGTTTGCTGCACAAATTGCATACTTTCAAGGGGCACACTTGTTTTTCTTCACACCGCCTATATGTATGCAATTTACAGCACAATTTATGAATTTTAAAGATATTAACAGAATTATTAAGCGTTCTCAAATAATTTTCAAAACGTTTCTTTCACAGCTAGAGAGATTTTACACCTTCATACGCAAAAGCTCTATAGCGGTCAGTGCGATGGGATTGTTCCGGCTGACGAAGAGAACAATGTTGACGGTAAGCATTATACAAAACATATTTATAAAAAAGCTTTATTTTTTATTTCGAATACACTTTCGCTCCTTGAATCCTTCCTCACGACAGATGCTTGGAGCGGTTATTACGTACGAGCTAGTAATGTTACATTTTGTTCAAAGCACCGCCAATCAGGGCATTGTACGAGAGTGTTCTACCGAAGAGTTTCTGTTCGAGCCAAAGATGCAGAGCAGCGCCAACTAAGCACATCAGCATGATCATCAGTCAATATAGGCGCAGGGCCGTTCCTGTCCTTCATCTTTCGAGGAACGATGGAACCGTATCAACACCAGCTCGTATGTTAGTATAGATCCAGCCATCTGAGGACGTCCTTAAGTCAGTTAATGAAAAAAACTCCAGCTGCGGCACACTCAAAGCCATACTTACGGTAAGAAATATTTTGCGTGAAATGTTGAAAAACCCCATCCCGGAGATTGACACACCGGCACCGGAACAGATGCGCAATATTTCCAACTCATCATTGTAATGCTCGCTGTGGATCTTTTGCACCAGCTTGTTGGTTCGTGTGGACTTTTCGTCCACATCGGCCGCGTACCACAGCTTCATGGAGGTGCGCAGTATCAGAAAGGTAAACGAGTATCGAAAGTACCACTCATTGATGGCGAACGGTTTATCCCTGCAATGAAATTTCATTTATTAGCAAATGGGAAACCCGCAAGATTACTAGCTGCTATACTCCCTACTCTAGCGAGTTGAGTGTCTGCAGACATAGAAAGTACATATCGTTGGCACAGGAAACGATCACCATCGGGCCGACGATCCGATTCGTTTGCTCGACCAACTCCATCAGCCCGACAAAGTGTGTCCTCATTTCTCCCCAAAACGCTTCGGAGCTGTTTTTCAGATTTGAATCGATACGCTTATTTAGCTGCTCAAAGCGGCACGCGATTCCGGTGGCAAGCAGCATGATGAAGAGATCGACAAACGTCCAGACAAATGTGAGCGAGATCGTCGTATACTGAGTGATGGAGAGAGATCAATACTGTGCGCCTAAAAGTATGCAATTTGGAAGGCACAACACTCCTCCATTCTGCTAATGAACTCAGGATACTTACCAGTAAAAAAGTCGTCGTAAAATGATGATATGGAACGGATAGGTAAACCGATCGGAAGGTCAAGGAACCGTAAAGCTTCAAAGGGTGCGTCACATTGTACCGGCAGGCTAAACTCTCCTGATACACGTTGTACGCCTGGTTTATCACGTAGGTTACATGTTCCACTAAAAAACAGTAAGCAATTTTGGCAATCATAATCTCCAAATTCCACTCTTCTTAAACACCAAGTCCGCATTCCTACCGAGAGCGGACAAAATGACACATGCCGCCGTGCAGACCACCTTTCGTCGCAGATTGATCGCCCTGTACGGACGTGCCAAGAACATTTCCTCCCGTTGGGTCCAAAACATCATAAAGTTGCGCCAAACTTTCGCCAGTCGAACGAACAGCAGATGGAGTAGTGTGCAAATGGCGTAGAAGATTGGTTCGGCAATGTTCATCGCATTTATGCCCACCCGGGTCAGGCGGATCAGGGCGGTGGTCATGATGAGCAAACCACCAACAATGCTCAGAACGCTCAGAACGATGAAAATTGAAAACAGCTTAAACCGCAACCCATCCGGATTGGGTGTGGTGATGTTGGACAGCGGGAACACTCCGAACAGTCGAGCCCAGCGTAGAACTATTCGTGTTTGGTAAAATAACAAAAGTAGTCAAAACATAGCCCAAACCAAATCAGCACTAACGCTTACCGGATGCGATGGCCAGATAGAACCGTTCCTTCCGATCATCGATTTCTTCCGCGGGCCTAACAAAAGTAACATTTCCGCGTTTTCGCAACCAGTGCCACCTGGAACGATTCTGGTGCTGCTGTTGCTGCTGCTGCTGCTGCTGCTGCTGCTTGCCGATGGGCCGAACCCGTCCCGGTGGCATACGAAACTCAAAACCGACCTCAATCATCGTACACCGGACGTCATCAGGAGTTCCTACCCGGTACAATCGACTCGATCGAATGATAAATCACGCTCGGTTGAATCAGCTTCCCTTTTGCTTGGGGAGGAAGTTTGTTGCCAGGATGCCGGATAATTTTTCGACACGACACGCACTCAAGGACATGGTGTCAAAGTGACCACCGAGGGTTGTTGTGAAAATTGAAGTATCGCAAGGCACCTAATAATCTAAATGGTGCTACGGCACGCCATACAGTGCACTCGACACGGGATGCTATTGCTGTGGTTTGTGCTAGTTGAGTCGCAATAATAGAAATTAATCCTTGGCGATTTGTTTACTCGCCAGCTCGAGCTCGTGATGTGAGGCGATATAAATTGATTGGTGTACATGGTGTAGGAAACCGAAACAGCTGGTGTAATAGATAGTGTAACATGCACAGTGCGCTTTTAGATTGGATAATATATGGGAGCAGAATATTATGTTACGATGGAAAGCGACTAACAAGTTCTACCAGTTATATTTTAATAAAATGCATTTTCTCATTCAAATATATTTTCATTTCAAATATTATTCTTCACTTTTTTTAACGGTTGGATATCCAGCACTAATTACATTCCTAAATTCATCATACATTCAAATAGTTTTATAAGTAACACTTCTTCTTCCATATGGATAGAAACTTTTAAATATGTTCCTTTCAATCTTTTCTAGCATACCTCCTTAACCCTTGGGTTATTCCTAATTCCTACGTTCCCGACGTACTCAACACAAATCCAAAGTCTAAAAGATAATCCAGAGGATAGTTACTAAATAATAGTCATTTTGTCAGTATCCATTCCTGGTTCAACTGATGGAAATCTTCACATACTTTAATTGTTGAATTATTTTAATTTTTATTTTAATATTTTTTCAAAATTATTAATATATGTTAGAATTTATCTAAGCACGTTCCAAGAAATTTTCTCAAAAGGTTTGAAAGCTGTTCAAAATGCTATTTCATCCAGAGGCTTTCACATCCAAGGATCACATCGACCTTCACAGAACAAGGATGTCGAGCTAAAGTTATCTTTGAGGCAGCATAGCACTTTGGCAGACGGGAGCAATCGAACGATCCAGCATATCATACATTGGAAGATCAACGATCACGTGCTCAACGGATGTGTTGGCAATACAATCTTTACTGTTTCCTACATATCATCAGTTCAGATGCTAAGTTAATCAAACGATACATTTACTATCACTCATTCTTCTTTTTTCTTGGCACTGCAACCATGAAAGGTCTCAGCCTGCCATTTCCGGTTTTCTATGACTATATTTTACCCGTAGCAAAGTATTTTGCTACGGTGGCCGATATCGGCGAACGGCCGAAACTCCAGATGTATCTAAGAATCATCTAATTAATTCAGCCTCAATCGGTGTAAAATTTTAAATCAAGCAACTTCAGTAAAATAAACCACCTCCTTTTCATCTCCATCCCTAATCATAAGAATCTAGCGGTTGAATCGCAATCACCCCTTGACAGTCAAGTGTTGGCAAACGTTCGACGACACCCCAAGGTCCACGACATCGATTGCGGTGCAAATGTCATCGGGTACGCGAGAGGTGGGAATCAAATTCGAATCCGTCTGAAATAACACTAGCGACTGAACTTTGCCACTCCGAAATCCGACTCTCCCAGCGAGGCAGTGCTTACGAGGGAGATTTATTAACGATTGAAGTACGAACCAAAGTACGTGCCCACCGGTCGTCCCGTCCCGGGACGTTGAATCCAACCACTGGACGAAGAAGTTATCCATAGCGGACCGGTTCGTTGCCCAAGATGCTTCGGTTGCTGCACCATCTTCACCTGAGCAGCTGGAGGTTCATGCCCGTGATGCGTTCGGTTAGAATAAAGTTAAGCAAAAAGAAACTCTTCTTCAACAAACGCTCCGTATCAGTGGTGGCTATTTTGCTTGTCGTAACTATCTGCTGCTGCTGAGCTTCTTTTTTTTCTGTCCTCACGTGTCCCAATAAACAGTTGAGAATGTCTTGGCCGAAACCGGTCGGTCCTCACACCTGACACGGTGCGTAGACACAGAAACAAGTTTGACAAGAGCACATCTTCCAATCGACACTAATGAACTCGGTATACAACAAATCAATCAACGCGCTGCTTTCCAACGCGTTGAACGATAGTTTTGAAAGATTTTATTCGATTTAATTCATAACTTTTCGAACGCAAACTTGGTGCACAGTGGAATGTTGCCCTTGCTTTCGGATTCTTCGTCAAACTTTAGCATCACCAACTCGTACGTCACAATAGTGCCAGCCATCTACCAAAAAGAAAGAATGGCAATCAAACTCAAACTTCCGACCCGTCGGGCAACACGTGTAACTTACCGAAAACAGCAGTTGACGCGTGAGACTGAAAAATCCCATTCCCGAGAGGGCTACCTTTTCGCTTTTCAGTTGTGTCGAGAATCGTTCAAGCTTTGAGAAAATAAGAACTTAGAATCCTTTTTGCCTGGACAAACGATACAGGCGCTTACCTCAACGCACCAACCAACGTTGGGAATTTTCATAATGATCTCCAACGGCTTCTTGGCACAGTCGTGTATGTGGGCCGCCGACAGGAACACGATCACAGTGCGTACGATCAGAAACACCAGCGAAAACCAATAGTAAGCATCCTCGATCGTGTTAGCCAGCTTCCTGAAAGGGTGCGTCACAAGTCTCAAACTAAGTACCTCAAGGGTGAGAGAGACACAACGCTACACTCACTTGGAGACGTGCAGTATCTGGAGACAGATGTAGTATAGGTTGGTGGCGCAAGAGATCAGCATCGTCCACGAGATGACGCGATCGACATCGTCCAGCAGCTCGCACACCGACACATAGTTCGTGCGAACACGTATCCAAAAGTCTTCACCCGGTATCAGAACGCCGTCCGACAGTATCTTCAGGTGGTTGTTGATCTGCTGGAATCGGGTCGCCAAAGCGATGCTTAGCATAATGATAAAGATGTCCTGATAGTTCCAGTACATGGTCAGTGCGAAAGACACATACTAGGGTGCCATGTATGAAAAAGGCGCATATTAGTAAAAGTCATCCGGATTGCATACCTTGCAGGCGCCTCTTACCGTGAAGAACACCGCGCTCAGAGGATGATATGGATAGTTTATATAAACGTTCGCAAAGCGTCTCAACGAATAGTGCCGGAAGTAGTTCGTAACCGTCCAATTGCAATACTGTACCTCAGCGTACTGATTGTGTATCCCACTAAGCACCGACAGACAATGCTCCACTAGGAGTCGAAATTGTGCGAGAAAGGAACGAACAATTGGCAAACGGTCAGCATTAAACAGCTCCGCAAATCACTGAACGAAGGCTCTTACCGGCGGCTAGGAAAACCAAGGAAAACGAAATAACGCACAATCGCTTCCGCAAACTCCAACAGCCAACCATCTGGTACGGGGCACGGTTAAACGTTTCATCCACCTCGCCCCATTTGGCCGCCACCGTACGCCATTTGGTGGCCAAGTTGAGGAACAGCACATTAATCAGACAGGCGTCGAGATAGAAAATCAACCCGCTAACGTTCTTCGCATTGATGCCGATCATCTTGAGCCGTCCGTACTCATAGTAGGCCTGCACCAGGGCCGTCACCACGACGGTAAGATTGAGGATGACGCGTACCGAGAACCACTTTAGCCGGAGCCGGGTCGGTTCGTTTGCCGTGATGCCGTAAATGGGAAAAATGCCAAACAGCTGTCCGAGTATGATGACTGTGAAGGAAATAGGGAAAAAAAGGTTTTTGATTTGAAAAAAACTATCTCCGCCAGGTTTCAAACCAGAGCAGACTTACAGGGCCGCGCACCACGCAGGAAGGTATCCCGTTCGTCGTCAACCATCTTCGATTGGAAGCGTTGGCGCACTTTCCGGTGCAGTGCGAATCCTTTCGTGGCGAGCGTCATGGTGGTTCTGGCCACTGTCTGGCACGGTCCTTGCACCGTGCACCGTGCGGTCGGGGAGTTCTTGGCGTGCGCGCGAATCGCTTTCCCTTATCGAATGCAATCACATTCGCTGTGGTTAAATAATTGAATTACGAGCGTGTCCTGCATGAGATGGCAATGATGGTCGTTAGTGGTGGGGTTGTTTGCGGTAACGTTGTTTACAAGTTTCAGTTTTCGTTTCAGTCAACACACGGTGTGGTGTAGATCCGTGTGGTTGCACTCTGGCTGCGAGGTCATTCCCCCACCAACGTGCCGCGGTAACTGAGTTAAGCGTGTCCCCGTGGAATGTTGTGGTGAGGACAATCTACGGCAATTGTTTTCCAGCTTACGACGCTACCGCACACGAGTTAATTTGTTAATCGTTCAATCATAATTAAAACTTGCAGCTCCCGTCTTACTTGGTGTAGAAAGCAGGATAATTCGGACGAAGTTATCAGCAAACATGATTTCACGTCGCACAAATGTGTTGTCAAACTACAATGATTTAAATCAATTAGAGAGGAAGAGATTGATGAAGCGATGGTTCTTAGTGTTATTTGTCCGTATCTAGTCATTTTTCAGTTAGAAACTCAGAAAGCATTTAAAAAATAATTTTAAGGCCGGTCTATGAGCTATTTTAAGGATTTTAACACGGCACCGATTTAAACAACGGGGTTTAAACCCCTTCTGGGCTATTCCTTTATAGCCTGATTACCCAACTATGCGGTTTCATTTAGTCTAGCAAGCCAGAAATGGCAGGCATGACCTAAGAGGTCGCTAGACCCAGAAGAGTAAGAGATTTTATATTAGTTTTGTTGTTATGCGTGCAGCGAATAAAACACGTCCAGTCTTCATGAGTGCAGCAACAGAAGAGAGTCTATATTCTCAAATTGTAATTTGTATCCTATCGTACAGTTCGTTTATCTTCGTGCTTTGCTTTAAAACAAGTGTTTAATCTTTAATGCATTGCTTGACTTGCGTTGGCTGTTCGCAATAAGTTTAAATGATTTAGGAATATTTAATTGTTCTGGAAGATTATTGAGTCACGGACTGATCTAAGAATACTTTCTCAAGAAATGTTGTAAAAAACGTATTTTTTTTACAAGTAATTTCTTCTTTCATGTTCTAGCCCTAATCCTAAAATTACTCTTACCAGTTCATTTCTAATAATTCATCCGATTGTGTCAACCGCCAGGAATGTCATGCGGATTGCCTACATATTAGGCGCGAACAACGATGTTAAGCAGCGACCAGTTTGCGATAATGCAGGATCAAAAGAAAAGTCACACTAATTGACGTGGAAGCCTTTTTGTAACTTATTTTACGAATCCTCATTGCGGATTGATACATTTTCACAATACTGACTGACTGAATCGGATTAAACGGACGGTTATAATAAATGTAACCCAAAGAAGGGAGAACTGAGCAAAAACGGTTAAAGTTAAAGTATGGCGATGAAAATCAGTCTGGAGGTCGACCACCCCGTAAAAGCATCACTGAATCAGCAAAAAAATCAATGGATACTCTCCCCACGGTCGACAGCATCTCCACAGTCGAGCTATTAGAGGCCAAAATTCCGCCTAGAGGCCTCTCTTAGGTGCTTGATCCGCCACTGACAATAATTAAAAATTATTTTCTACTCTTAATAACTGTAAAGTAAGAAGTATTTAATAGACAAAAAAATGATTAAAATTGACCTACAAAAAAGGTTCGAAATTTCATCAGAACTACTCGAGGTCAAACAGGTCCGCAATAAGTCTCGCAACTCGAAATAGGAAAATTCAGTAAAACTAAACCAATGGAAGAGGAAGAGGATCTTTGAATCTTAAACTGTACATCTCATTCTATTTTACCCGTTCCACCCTATACAACACTATCATACTACCACTTTTTATATGTACAATTTCAAGAAATCTAGGCCGTCTATATACAGGACTTGACTCCTGTATGCAAGGAGATATGTTTGATATGACACCGCATCCAACGTTCATCACATAGTGATAAAAATAACTCGCTAAAGAAAGATATTTGTTGTAGAAACCACGTCAAAGAAACAAGCAAGAGAAATCTTTCAAGCCGTGTATAAATAAATCTAGCAATGCCTTGACGACGAGAGAATACGAAGGACCGTCCAGCTAACGATTCACACCTATCAATTATTGTGAGTTCTTCTATCAAGAACTTGGTGTGTCCCAAGGTCCTCAAAGTAAAATCTGAAATCACTAAATAAGAAATCTGCAATCACTTGAGGAAAAATTCCGCTCAAACGCCGAATATGTTCCAAGGTCTCTGAGGACAGCCATTACATCCCTTAAGAACGATGCAACACTCTTTTGGTACATTCATATAGAATCAGTGTTTTTTTTTTATGACATTTACGCAGAGAGCACAAACCTTCTCAGCTTTATATTAATTATTTTTTCGCTGTACCAATTAATTACATGTGATTGGTCACATTCTGCGCTTGTTCTTGGTAGTCAACCCAGTAAGGCCTGATTTATTATCAGCGGTTCCGACATGCTCCTGCTGTGTCAAAACACTGAGTTCCGGAGAGGACACACAGAAGGCTGTCGGACGAGAATCAAGTACACGTGAATTATGTTCCACATTGGCAAGGCTACCTCCAGCAATCCAGGAGCTGCTCTTTTATTTTATCTCCGGCCGTATTGTTTCAGTTTTTTCACTAAAATTATTGTATGCATCCTTTCTACCATTGTTGTTTGACGTAGAGAACAATTACTCCCCATAGTTACACACGCTGCGTGATGCATACCACAAAAGCATTCTAGTGGTCTGCAAAACAATAATTCACCTCAAACTTTTTCAAACTTTTTTTTTAAATTCCACCACATCCAAGGATATACAACAACAAATTGCGATGATTTAGAAAAAAGGGAAAATTCAACAACGACACCACAAAATAAAGAGAAACATTGTCTAGCATCTCTTGTCCTTCCGACCGGCCGAGAGCTTCATTAAAGCATCGATTTTATGCTCCAATCCATATTTCTCGCCATTCATCACAAAACCAAGTGGTGTAATTGTGTCCTTGCGGCAGAAGATACGGCTGCACCCAGCGACGTACATCAAACCGGCGTTAAACACCGGTAATCCATGACAGGCAATTAGCTTAAGAGGTTAAGCAAATATTAACTCTCGCATACCCACATCACAAATCATCGCTCATCACGCTTATCAGCGATTATGGTAATGGCGGTTTTAAACACAACTTGTTGAACAGGTGAACAGGTGGCAGATGACAGCAGATGGACATCTATGAAACATTCATTGCCGTGTGAAGAGCTGTGACGTGGTTTATAGGTAATAGCTTAACTATTTTACACTGTACTTTGCATAATCTTGTTTTGGAACTTTTCTACTTTTATTTTTTCTATTTTCATGCAAAAAAAAACTGCCATGCATAAGTAGTGCTAGAGAAACGTGCGGCACAAAGCACCCGTATCGGGTAAAGTGCTTCTTCGCAAACCTTCACATCAATAACCGGATAATCAATCAGCTTGCACGCCACACCGTATCTCAGCCCGATTAAGCCATGGGGACACACCGAACAGCTCAAGTTTCCTATGTGAACGTCTCGGGGGACTTGCTGCCACAATCACTTCATGCTGTCCAACTTCAAGCAGCACTTTGTAAGCATTTATTTCCTGTTCGCAACCTTCTGGTCGCTACACGGCACGTTATCGGTTACATGTACGGACCTCCCGGAACGGACGTACGGCAAGGAAGAATCCAACCGAGCCAAAGGTTAACATTTGTTATGTTAGTACTTGGAGGATCCAGCATAGTTCCCTGGTGGATTTACGAATCCACACGAACTGTGGAGAGGAGGCCCTCAAGTAAATACTACCGCAAGACACTCAACTCCACGCTTGCAAGAACTTTGCCGAACTACATACGTGTCTGCTACCATGCTCTGCGGGGGTGTGGTTCTGTGGAGAGTTGTAGTTTTGAAAATTGTCCTACACAGATCCGCTTCTTGACAAAGCTTTTCGATACTGTGAAGAGAGGCTTAAGCGACGTGGTCTAGTTCGTCACCGGGCGAGAGGAAAAAAAAAACATCCGACCAAAGTTGTCCACTTTTTAGCCGTCAGGTGCAAGCTTTCTCAGCGGTACAGCATCGTTGCATCAAGACGCGCCCTAGACCTTCCATGGTACCGTACCATCATTATGTGCTTAGAACAAGAAGCAACGAACCTGACACGAAACGAAATGGAAATGAAAATGATGAAAGTGCGTCATCATAATGCGGTGTCGCAAAATTCGGAACACTCTGGAGATTGAGCATTGAGCGCTACGAACAAAACTCACAATGTTGTGAAGATGTTACACCAGCAGGGTAAGTTTTTTGCCCAACAGGAGGAAGCACTTGGAGCAGCATAACGTTTGGTTGAATTTTTGAGTTCAAATGAAAGTGTGCTTTGCAATGTTGCAAGGGTTTAATCCGAATTTTCCTTCCAGATATCTAGACACATATTTATTTTTATGTTGCTGGAACGTCTTATAAAATTTATATCTGTCAACGGTGCTATATTCGACTTCATCATTCACCATCCGATAGAGGCCATAGAGGGAAAAAATATTTCTTACTGTTTTCCTGCTTCGTCAAACACAAATCCCTTTACCGATCGATCGACTGATGTGTCAATAAATGCGTCATATTGCAACACATTGTCCAGCTTTGAATGCAATCTGCATATGTATTTTTTTCCCTCCTAAACGTACGCACACACACACTGCTTGGGTATTGGTTTCGCTGAACCGCGTTTGATTGCATCTGAACTTGCTCTCTGGATAGGGGATGCATATCGATGCACCACACCCAGTTCCACCCGTGGGCTGACCGGTAACAATCGTTCACGGGTTCACCTACTCCCAACATGCTAGCCAGGAGCCCTAAACCGGCTACACTGGCAATTCAAATTTGTAGGTTAGTAATGGTATTACGAGAAAGGACGGTGGATAGACCGGCATGCACAACCGTCGTACAGTTGCCCGAGTTTGGTTTTGTGCGAGAGCGAACCGGCTGAGTGTCGGCAGTAACGGGCACTCACTGGCTAGGTGAGTGATCCGAACGAAACCCGTCAAAAGCACGAAGCAGGAGCACGTGGTTGTGAGTGACACGAGTAAATACACAGTGGCTCTAGACGGGGACATATTTATGAAATCGAAAGTATTCTCCGTTGTATGTTGTTGTAATGTAATGTAAATTTTTAATCAGGTAAAAGGATATTGACGAGAAACTAAATTTCGAGCTCTGCTGAATAGAGTTTTGAGTCGTATTCTTTATAAATGCTTTAGTAGTACGATTTAAAAAAAATCATTACAAAATCGGGATTATTTCAACATAGCGAATAATGAATCAATCAGCAAATAAAACATTAACAGTAAAACAAATCATCATGAATATCAACAAATCAACAAATCAATATCTTTCAAGCTTCAATTACATATAGTACAAAATCAACTTATTCTCAGCTTTAAAATACTCAGAATTATTTGAGTACGTCAATAGTTTAAAGAAAATAAAATCGAACATATATTCTTAAATTATTCTTTAAAATTGCATTTAAATCTTTAAATTCCAGAAAAAAGCTGCCCAACCAGCTAACGGAAAGCTTCGCGTCGTGCTTTCGCGAGCGAGAGTGATATGAACGAAAGTGAAACTGGTTCCACGGCGAGAGTGACTGAGGCGGTGCAACCGAACGAGAGTGATCATCCACGTGCGCGCATCTCACGGGCACGATCATGAAGATGCTTCAAAGATGAGCATCAATACTACCCTCAACCCCATCCAGTGGAACCGTCCTCACATGCGCATTCCCTTTCCTCGAAAGCAACAAACTCCGCAGCCCAGGTGAATGTCACAAGGGCGGCTACCCAAGTCATCGCCTGGGTGACAGCAACTATCATCATCTTCATTCAGCTTCCACCACCAGCTGGGGTAGAAGTAGTAGTCCGATCGCCGCGGTAAAGCTATTTAAGCTATGTCCGGACGGACGCGCATGCTTAGTCGGTCGTCACAATTGAAGCTGTTCGTGTGGAACGACGTGGGACCACGGTACGGGAGATAACTCTAGGTGTCTCGGTAGAGTGGAAGGATTCACCAAAGGACTGTGCAGAATATGATGTGAATCCGATCAGATATAGCAAGGCTTAGTGCTTAAACAGTGACTTATGACATTGGTAGTGGATCTTGTGACATGATATAAATGAAGTTAAGTGTTTGTTGAAAACGGATGCTTTAATACAGTTTCGTGTGTGTTTGTGTCATTAAGTGTGTAAACTAACTGGTGGATCGAGTTAAGGGCTGACTTACAGTGAAGCGTAATCTACAAACGAGGTAGGTGTGATTATACGCACATGCCCAATTAATTCCATCAAATATTGAGCTTATATCCAAAAAATATAATCATTACAACGAATTGCCATTGGAAGAGATATGGTACAACCATAAGATAAGTCCTCCAAAATACATACTCTTCCAACAGTATCAAATTTCCACTCTCTACTGGAAGCGAGCTTTCGTCAACTTAAACGCAGATTAAATTTCAATCAAGACCGGAGACAGGAAACATTAACGGAAGCTTCCTCTTCCTATAACTAACACGTTAAAAGCAAAAATCCCAGACACATTTGTTTCACTTGGTTGAACCAACTGTCTTGCGCTACGGATAGTGCTAATAAACCTAAAGTCAATTTTCGATCCACAGCCGAATCGATCGTCTAGAATCGAAACTAATCTACGGCTCTTTCACTACTTGCAAGAAAGCTCACTTTCGCATTCAATCTTGATACGAAGGCAGCAGGCACAACAAAAGCCAACGCCTCTCGAATTCTCAGATCGTGTACCGACGATAAGCGACGACGGTGCCAAGTGGAGGCGAAAGCAGATGGAACGAACTCTTCCCCGAAATCGGTGAGCAAAGCTGACAAATTCCACTTTAAAGAATGTCTCCTGCTAAACAAACGCACCATTGGTGCGTCTAAAAGGCATTGCAAATTCCATCGTTCTGCCAAATCAAGCATGTTCCTTGCTAGTGGATAATCCGCGGTTAATGTTCCTCAAAGCGCGGGCCGATCCACTATCAGCCGAAAGGAGATGAGTGGAATAATCTAAATAAATTGTTGTCCTTAGAAGTGGATCACACTCATTTGCTTCCTAAATGGTTGTCTGGTGCGCTCGTGTAGAATATTATCTTCATTATCTTCGTCCGTGGAGCCAGTATGGAGTAAGCTCGTTTCGCGAGAGAGAAATAGAGAGAGCTTGAAAAATGTGTTTCATTTTAAAAGCATCTATTTCTAGTCAACATAGAATTCATTTCATGCAGCTCTTTTTAGCTCACCATCATGCATCTAGTCTGAACTCGTTATCCAATTTCTGGAACCTTAAGCAGTGGATGTTTTCCCAGATTAATGTAGCTTGTATCTGGAAGTGTTGACTAAAAGAGTTATTTTCGCCATTAATTTCAATACAGCATACCATAATGGAGCATTTATCTATCCTCACAGGCAAACAAACAGCCCAAAATAAGCTTGCACCTTTGGCAGCAGGCAACAACACCGAAAGTTTACACCGAAGCACCCTTGGTCGAAAATTTGCACAACTCCACACCATTTTCATTAGGGCTCCTCACCTCCCTGAACCTTCACAAACACGGTACCACTTTACCGCATTGGGGGGGATTGGCATTTAGCTGCCCGCCAGTAATGGGGCAGTCGTTAGCTGCTGCAGTATCCTTAAGTATCCTTAATGATGTGGATCTTTTATTTTTCCTGACGCTAAAAACTCTCGACCCGGTCGATTCTAGCGTCACTTGCTGCCGCCTACAGCAAAGGCTGTGCCTTTGTATGATTTGATTTGCTGTTGGTCCACGACATGCCTCAGCATACGAAAGCGCTGATGATCAAATGCCGGCCGGGAAGGGAATGGCCGGCCAAAATAGTAAACCAAACGCTGTGCTGATTTCGTTTTAGCAGCCAATACTTAAATTACATCACGTACCGATCCTTCCTGTCCTGACGCACGAAACAGGCAGAATGATGGCATTTTTTCCTGCCTGGTGGCTAACCCAATCGGACGAGGCTTTCGGTTGGAAGTAGTGCATGTTGATTTTATTTGTTTCGGTTTTATGTATTCGCTTGAATTCTGGTTTTTTTGGTGAAATGAGATCCATTTTAGAAAACTTCCGGAGCTACTTTAATGCAAATTTTGAAGTATAATTTAACACTAAATAAATTAGTTAAATAGTTCATTTGTTTAAAAAAGATAGGTTCAGATTAACCTGAAAATACAAACAAAAATCCTCTGCGCCATCTAGTGCTATCTTTGACAACCATTAGACCAACTGAAGTACTGAACAAGAACAAGAAAATATACAAACATAACACATAATTAGGGACGGCCCGGTATTCGAGGCGACAACGGCAAAGGTCTTCACACGGCAGGACTGGAGTTCAAGTCCCATCCGGACCGTTCCTCCGTAGTGAGGGCTGACTATCCAATTACGTGGTATTATTAACTCTAGTAAGCCAGAAATGGCAGGCATGACCTAAGAGTTAGAGGGCGTTAGGCCAAGAAGAGAAAGATTTTACCAGGATCAATCCAGATTTTAACGAGATTTTTTTCTTTTAACAGAACATTTCAACACTTTAAACACAGCTCAGCCTATATAATAAAGGTTTATCAGAGAACTGGAAGAGGGCATTCTTTTGTTGAAGTTGAGATCAAATTCTACTCAAACAACAATAAATCCACCATACTGTTGAACAACTATTCACTACTGTCACATAACACCTGAAAGCTATCTTCCATCGTCCACGCTACGGTAGCGACTAATCGAACCTGGCCCAAAAGCCAGATCCGATAATCCGCTCATCCACCATCAAGCCAGAAGCACCCGCCAGAATCGTTTAGCAATAATTGCAATCTCAGGCCCATGGTCCCCAAAAACCCCTCTGTCCCATTTATGTAACACCGATAAAACGACAAACGATTGAAAAACAAAAAATCCCCAGTCGTCGTCGGAAACATGACAGCCCCGTGTCCGTCAACACGTAGTGTAAAGGCTAGTAGCTATGCATACTGTCCGTCCGGTGGTTCGCTAGTTTGTTTTACCATCCCGTAATGTCTTCCGTGTGCAGACGGGCAAAGACTAGGCCCTGCCCGCTGCCGAATGCCGAGCATACATTTCCCACCATTAGCGACCAGATTGAATTGAGCGACCGTTCCGACCGTTGTCCCTTTCGTTTCATTCCCATCTTCATTTGCGCGGTGAGTAGTAGTAATTGCCGTTTTGTGGAGGGTGCGCGCGATAAACCGTCATCGGGGCAATTCAAGCGAAACTGCTATTAACTAAACGCGACCGCTGTCCGATGACGCCGTTTGGTGGGCGATGATGCAAAAAGCGGACGGTACGCCGAAGTGAAGCATGTAAACATAACACCCAGCAGTCGGATAAACATTGGTGTGTGGACGGGCTCCGTCCCAGACGGAGATGTGCGCCATCCAGAACGGGACGCTAGACGTCTGGCGAAACGTCAATCAATCGTGTTTTCGTCACTGACTCGCGATGATATTGATTCTGTCTTCCGTTTGCATTTGTTGTCTACTTTGCTGCTGCGATTGGATTGGATTAAAAATGTGGGTTAGGCGGAGAGACGCGCTCATGTCATAATTCACACTCACGATCAATCATCATGGCACCGTAAATCGATTAAGCATACTTGCGGATTTTTGAAAGCTTAGTGCGGTGGAGCCATTTTTAGTTAGTCAGGACAAAATGGGGTCGTTTATTTGTTATGTTTGGATTGTAGTTTACGAAACATGTTAAAGACCAGAATAGTGTTTGTTTTGAACATCCTACTTACTAAGGATCAGTGGAGGATCAAGCCCTTTTGGAGGCCTTAAGCAGAATGAAGTTGTGGCCCCTATTAGCTAGAGATTGATCTGGGAGAAGAGTGGGACAGGAGAGGGATACATATTTTTATCTCACGCCACCTCCCAGCGAAGCTCTTCAGTGGGTTTCGGATACGAGGCCCTTTATATGAGGCCACTTATACTAAGCTTCATCATTTGTTAAGTAAGACTGATGGGATTAACCAACCCGCCAATTCAGCTAAAGGGTTAATCGACAGCTGCACAGAATGTATTGACTTCTGACAGGCTTAGCACGATACAACTGTTAGATTCCTATTAGCCCTTCGAACTTTATTTTGATGCAATTAGACAAGCCATGATAGGGCATCGTTTTATTTATTATTTATTCGTAAGGAACGGCCTGGCCGTATTGCTTCAAGCTAAATTATAAATATTAGTACAATTCACGATGGTTTGGAGACATTTCCTTCTCCACACCGTAAAAAGCACCTTATCCCGGGTGAGCTCGGTTGGGGCATCGTTTTATTGACACTATTGCAATCTTGCGTAAAACTGCGCAATTTTGAGGTCTCATATGTAACGATGCTTCCAGACGAAAGGATGGTTAGAAAGGCGTCAACTAAACTAGAATAACACTAACAAAAAAGTGATACAATTAAAGCAAAAAGATTATTCAAAACCAAACCCTCTATTCGAGAGTGCTCCCTTAAACTTCAGCGTATCGCCCTACTTCAAATACTGCATCAAAATATATACTCCATTACCAACGTTGCATAGCTACACTTCAAACGGCCTCCCGTACCCTTCCTTACCTTCGCGTTAGCATCCCTGTTCCATTGATCCATCGATTCCCTCGAAAGCCACTTTCACACGAACGTGACCTACCATACACGGCTTTCAAAATCGGCCCAAAACCTCGTAATGGAGCTTCTTCGTGTTTGCCTTTTATCATCCCGCGCACCCGTATTCGCACCAATCCGCGTGATGGCACCTGGAGCTGGGGAACCGAGATGATGGCGTCCTCAGCCCCCTAAATAGGTCAACCAGTGTGTAAACCGCGTCGCCGTGGCCAGAAACCGGCTAACACTCGTCCAAACGCTGTCCAAACAGTGGGACATTACAACACGTTACACAATCGAGCTATCGGCTATCGGGCGTGTCATTCGCGGTCAATCCATTATTGTGGCCGTGAAGAAAAGATGTGCCCCCTGAAGCTTTGCCCAATGCTTGCAAGTCAATGTGAGAGTTGTGGAAGACGGTTTGGACGTGGACCAGTAATTGATCAAAACTCGAAGCTTCACCGGAAGAACTTTCTTGAAGTGTCCAGTAGGAGCAATCTGGTGCATAGCATAGGAGTAAAGGGATATTAATTAATTACTTTGAACCGTTCGATTTGTAAACTCGAAGAAGGTAGTACCTAGCAAAAGTCATCAGCTAATGGTCAAATACCAAATACCAAAGCTTCCAATATTTTCGACCAAGTTCGGTAGAGATCGAAAAGGAAAACTAATTTTAATGAAAGTTTATCTCCACTAATGAAACTTTTGAACGAGTTTGCAAGATAACTCAATACACTGGTATTATATTCTGATTTTCAATATAATTAATCAACGAAAAGCACTGGACTTGGCCATACAGCCATGTTGAAAACTTTTCAATGGTAAGTCAAGGCGTCTCAAAGCTCAACCTGTTCACCATTCAATCCAAAAAACGAACCATGAATCCTCTTTCTTCTTCTCCTGAAAATTGGAAGTTTGTTTTTTCGCACTGCCACGTTAATCAGGGAATGTAGCTCAATGAAACCATTTACCAGCGAAACTGACCACCAATTTGTAACTGCCGAGTGATGCAACTAGATATTGCGTGTGTTAGGAAAGATGTTTACGGTGGATATTTTCACATTGCCTATTATTATTTAATATCTTCAATATCAAAGGTTTATTACAGTCAATTTGGTGTTTCCTTGTTTAATTTACATCGCGGCACTCAATATTAAGTACATGCTTATGTCAATTACTTTTGATTATATTAGCTCTATTTAGATTGATTAGCTTCTCTTAGATTTTCTTTTAAAGTTTGACTCTACTACCTTAAGAAGTCTTGGACTGCCATTACTGACTTCTTGATTTCGTTGGCCCGTAGTTGAATAGTCAGTCCAGCACACTGGGAGACGAGCCCGATGAGATTCGATACCGGGTCCTGCCGTAGCCCCGAAGACATGCCTCGCAACTGGCTCAGCTATCGGACTGCCTTTAGTTTGAAATTTTTCAGAAATGCAGCATCTACTCCGGGCGGTCCGGTGGCTGAGGCAATAACAACGACGATCTTCACACGGCTGGGCCGGGGTTCAAATCCCATCCAGACCGCCTCCCCGTTCTGGGCAGGGCTGACTACTTTGCTACGGGTATAATCAAGTCACAGAAAACCACATAATGGCAGGCCGAGACTTCTCGAGGCTGTAGTTCCAAGGAAGAAGAAGAAGAATTCATTTTTTTCCTTCTCCGTTTTCTTCTTCACTCTTTGACTCATGTTTCCTCACGTATTCGAAATAAATTTCCGCTAAATCATCCCTTTACTCACGGCCCTCTCACTATATCAACGATCATATTCTTCACTTAAATCCTACTCATCCGTCAACGGTTATCGGGGCTCACTTTTCTCGTGATGCTAAATTACCTGAAAATAAATCACTCACCAGCGAAATGTGTGTTCCATCCCACCGTCGACGACTCCACCAACAGTCAGTTTCGAATAAAACGTCTGAATAATACCGCCATTTGAATATATTAATTATGTGCCGTGGTGATGAACTACGCACGCGGTTTCGGAAAACCAACCGCCAAATAAGCATCCAGCCGCCCACTAATACCGTTCCCGTTTGCAAAACATAATTCAAAGTCAACTAAGCTTAATGATAGGTAAGAAGATTAAATTCACACCTCATGGCAGTACTTCAACATCATTAGCCGAACACACGCACCGACGGTCCCAAAACCTGCGAACAGAACGAACAGGACTGTCGCTGTTCATCGTACCCTGCGTGAAGAACGTGGTGGTTCACGGGCACGTATAGGTAACAAATGATTACCCACACGAAGCGATACGTTTTTCTGCCCTAGTGCTGGTGGTCGATGTCTTTCGGAATGCTGCAAGTTGAACAGCGCGAACGAGGGTAGGTGCCATCCCTGCCGTGCTAATAATAAACCACCTGTCGTAGGTCACAAAAAACCGGGGGAGCCTCAAAGGAATCGAAACGGGTTCGAGATGCTGGAAAAGCTTCCTCAGTACTACAGGAATGGCGAGCTTGGTGAGGAAGGTAGAATCGCCTACCTTACCCCAACACGGGGCGCAAAACATAATTAATTGAACGTCTTACGCACGATCGCTTCCCCGGTCGCGAAGGAATGGTGTTGATGTGAATTACGCGAGGAAATCCTTCCAACGCGCCTTTGCTGCCATTTATCGTGCATAATGGAACACTCCTTCCACGGGACGCAGTTTCCCATTGCTCGCAGTGGTCGTAAAGCATGGTACCGTGCTGACAGTTATCCGCGCTCTTTAATACGAACCATAAATACGGCACAATCTTATCCGGAGTTTCTCCGACGTGACGCATTGGAAAAGCACAGGGGTGAAAATTTGCTACATTCAACCAAGTGAAAATTGAGATGGGTCGGGACCAAGTTCCGATTGAAGATTGGAAAATGGAAAATAATTCCCATTTCGTTCTTGCGCAAGCAGGACACGCTGATGTGACTGTCTCCAAATTTAGGGCACTGGATTACTGTACATGTAGGTATGTATCTCTGCATGTGGACTATCCTTTTTGCGCCAACAAAAAAAAAGGTTCATACATCGAGTATCAAACGAGTGAGAAGTCAAAAGGACAAGGATGCGATGGAGCAAATTCCGTAATTGCTAGATGTCATGATTAATGTGCCATTCAACCTCACATTTTTTTTGGGGGGAAAGCATTCACCGGCCAACAAGAGTTTGTCTGTCATCCGCAGTCGCACACGCCTCCAGCAGCGGGTATAAATGCTTCAAAATTAGAAGTACGAAAAGCGCAGCCGGGCAAAACAACATGGCTACCAAACAAAACAAAAAACTCGCACACCGAAGCCCTCCCAACCTGGGTGACATAAACTTTCCGCGAATAACCTCAAATGTACCGCACAACACATGAGTGGAGAGAAAAAAGTGCCATCGCAAAAGCTTCAAAAGTACGCTAACGAAACAACGCACAACGAGGAAACGTATCCACGTATTGTATGTGTACACTGCATCTGTCGGTGCTGCTTAACCCATTTTCTGGCGAACCGCTAGACTTTGGGCCGCAAAACCAGACAAGGAAGCCTCCGAGAGCTGTTGGAGCTGTCGACTCTGTTCATTGCACACCGCTCCGTCATCGTACCGCCGGAAAAAAAGCTAATCCTTTTTGCGAACTGACAGCAAAAGCGAACTTACTGTGCCCGGATGAAGGTGGTTTGTAATGGGGCGGAAGGAACGCACGAAACCGCACCATATGAGTGCGACATTTGGGTGAAACATTGCTGGTGGTTTTAGGTGTCGTAAAGCAAACTGTGATTGATGAATCGCTTTCTTTAAGGTTTTATGTTCGGCTGAATTTTGATACATTTTTCATTTGTTAATTTCTAATATTTCACTTCACTTTAGTCAAATGAAAAAAATATAAATAAGCTTATTGTACTTCAATTACTAAATACCAGATGGCGCTTTTCACCAAACTTCTTTCTACCGTTGCCATCTTACTTACTACTGCTAGCTTGTCGTTACTAGCCCACTATTTGATTCTCTATCCTGTTGATGGATAGGAGCAAAAGGTTGACAATTTTCTGACGAAAATACTTGCATCGTCTTTAAGAACTTTATTGAGTAAACCGCTAGTAATCTGTGCTTGAGCCAAGATATGCTGATGACATTACCAATCTGCCATAGTGTACAGATTTCGAAAAAAGACTTAATTTTAGGCGTTTGGTCCTTATTTTGTGGTCTATTCCACATAGTCTATATGATATATTTCCTGAAATAATAAAGAATGAGTGAAGTCACAAACGTACCCAAAGCGAACATGTTATATAGATGACTCGGAGGAGTGGAAGATCATACATAGTTGGTTAAGCCTTTGTTTATGGAAAGATGGTTTCTATCAAACCTTGCAGGACATAAGTCCACACCCATGAGTGCATAGTTCAAGTCCAAAAAAGGCCACAATTTAGGTAGAGAACGAATGTGTCCAAATTGTAATGAACCTGCCACAGAAAGGCACAACGTTTTACATTGCAAGCAGTAGAAAGTACGATGGAACGCATACCGAAATGAGAAAACCCTGAGAAAAGCTGGTTAAGAGAAAATAATAAACCCTGTAAAGGAAGGTGTAGTATTATGACATGTGATTCTCGAAAAACCAAGTGAGGAAACAACATATTGTAAGCCTGGAAACATAAAGCTTACTGTATAAAGAAGCTTAGACTTCCTCAGGGACAGGATCACTTCCTCCTTTATAAAGGGTAATATTATATTATTAATATTAAATTATATAAGGAAAGCAAATAAACATAGACCATTTGCCGATTTAGTCACAGACTTAAAATCCAGCTTTTGCCCTTCGCAATTCTGGGCGCATCAAGGATGCTTCCCTTAAGTCACAATCACGGACTACCGATACGAAATTTTCCTTTTTCGCCCGTTCCATCTCTGAAGCCTCCACATCTCTGCGCTTCAAACAACAATGCTGGATGAAAGTAAGCGTAAATAATGCACATTCATAAACTGTCAATTCAACATTTCACCCGGGTATCCTGACGCTCCGACGGACCGAAATCGGACGAATTCTTTCATCCGGGAAAAACATTCTCTCTCTCTCTCTCTCCCAACTCAGGGACAGGAATGAAATATTTAGATTGATATGATGCCTCACCGTTCCGTCCCGTGATCTACACAATTGAACAATCTTCCAACGTGTTGCGTGTTTGTACACCTTTCACGGGATTGTGAACGATGTTGTTGGCAAAACGCATAGCTGCCAATGTTCGTGCTTGAGTGGAGCGCCTTTAAGAGGAGGAAGGGGATTAGCAAAGATTCGATTGCTAAAGAACGTGGATAGGGGAAATGGAAGTCAAACCAGAAGTAGAGCATGCGAGATAACGCTGCTCCGGTTCCTCAAGGACCCTGGGTTTGGGTTCTGGGAAGGATTCGTGCTATAGAACTAGTCAAATATTCCCGCACACACACACATTGACTTGTTTACGGTTGTAGGTCAACGAGACGAGATGTTATCAAGTCAAGATGCCTTTGAAAAGGATTTTGGGATATATGCTGCTTCAACGGAACCCTATAATTAGGCTTGCCGTGAAGGAAGATTACGTTAATAAATAAATTAGTTAAGCACGACAATAACATCCACCAGTCTCTAAGCGTACAAGAGCGCCGAGGTGATTACCTTTCTATTTCTGCTTTGCTCCCTGCTCATGTCCATCGCACTGCCATCGGCATCGCACTGCCTCTCAGGAATCTGCCCCCGTCCTCCATTACAGGGAAGGTGAACGGTAGTGCACATTATTCATTACCTTATAAATCTCGTCTTTTAAAACTACCCCATCTATCGGAGAGGATCCTACGGACCTACTAACCTGTTGATGTCAAGATGAACTGCCCGGGCTGTCGCGAACGATTCGACCGTCTTCGTGTGTCGCTTCGCTTATGGTGGGCAGCACTTGGCACTGCCGATGATAGCCACGACTGCACAGGTGCCACAGCTAAGACGGTGATAGTTGTCAAGTGGCCGTAAAAAAGCAAGCGCACTGTACCACAATGGGAGAAGATGGCTCGATGTCCGTCCCGGTCGGGTAGGACGAGTCGTCCGAACGACGAGCCATTGTAAAAAGGCAAAGTTCATCACAATTAAAACATGCGTACCGATCTTGCCGGGGCTGAGAAGCCGTGTATGAAGACGGTCCGCTGATGAGTGTGTGGCGTGTCGCAGGTGCTAACGGGGGTCGTTCCGAGCCACTTGATTAGTCATCATCGTGAACGGTGTACAGGTTGTGAAGGACATTGCGTTGCAACAATGTTGAGCTTCGCTTCATTCATTCGATTAGAGATGAATTTATCTGAATCGAGTAGCTTTAACGATTCTATGGCGCAATGTCTCCACAAGAGCTAGCATCTCTTCAAAATTCGTATAAATGCCTCTGGCAGCACAAATTCAACAAGCTAATTATATTCTTCTGTATTAATGAACAATAAAATTGTAATAAATCCTTTATTCCTTACAACCACGATGAAATACTTGCTCTTTAGAGAGTAACACAATTTTCACCGCAACAACCAACCTACTGTTGACCACTTTCTATCCAATCATGTGCTTCCCCTTTTTACAACAATGCACAATTTTATATGCGATATCTTTACGACTGCACTTATGCTTTCGCAGTTTTACAATCTTCCGCACAAAAGACGATGAGCGTGTGTGCGCGCGCCCTGCTCAATTTCCGCAAAGTTCCACCGATTTCGTTCGTCAACTTGTAGCACACTACCATCTCATCGCCACTCCCGGACGAAGAAGAGGTAATCAATGATCCGCGATGATACATCACCATCACTCCCGGGGTCCTACAATCTATGCGAGCTTGACAGCAACCACCACCGCTTTGTCTCGTCGCTTTGCCAAGGTTCGCGTAAAATTTGAGCACCATTGATTAGACGCACAAGAAGCGACACATGGGACGAAAAACAAGGGGGCAAGATTTAATAAAAAAAATCGCAATAAAATGTTAGAAGAGATGAAAATATCTCACCCCAGCACGGCTGGTCTCAGCACGTCCCATAATGTGAGCCTCTTGAGTAGATTAGTTCCGTCGGGGTCTTTGCAGGATCTCAAGAAGGCTGTTAGGAGTTTTGGTGGAGTTGTGCTGTAAAGACGTGCTAAAAATAAACCATCAGATTCTCAGGTCTAAAAATGGCTACGGACGTCATTGTGAAGTGACACAAAACAAAAATAAATACTGTCCATTGATGGATTGTATCCATTTTGCATAAATGATTCAAAGCGTTGAATGTGATGTGAGTGAGCTAGGCTCACTCATAAAATAATCATAGATGAGGAATATATGATATCACTAGAGATTAAAACTTTTTGATAAATGTTCTGTAAAGATAAATATATGTTTGATGAAGCCGTTTCCTCATAGTGGCTAATGTCAAAGTTATTGTGACATTCAGAGATCAGCAAGTTAACAATAAAAATACGTCCGACGGTCAATGAGCCGGATTAACCATGTGACATTTTAACATTATTCTAAATAACTGGAGTTGCAAATGTCAAAATAAATTATAATTCGCAGGGAATCTTTCGTCTTTTAGCGGCGTTCTTTAGATGATTGTACTTGTAGAATTAACACTCAAGCGAACAGCTTTATAGTGAGCTTTAGCCTCATTATAAGTTGTTGATGAAAGAATCCTGTCAATGAAAAAGATGTTGGAGAAGAGATAAGTAATTGTTAAATTTAATTCGACTAACCTGTGAGCTAATACCGTGTGTTCCCGCTGGATCGCACTAACAGTGAAATAGTATTATTCCAATTATGGAGTACGGAGTTGTTGAAATTCTATCCCCCGAGTTTGAACCGTCCGGGACTCATCCGAAATTTGACAGTAATAGAGATATGACTCACGGTAGCCAAATAGATTTTCTGATGAAAGAAAAAGGACTTCTGAAATTCGCCTTAATTATTGCCAGTATCAAGCCAGGAATGTTTAAAGTCTTGAAGTATGGGTAGCCTATTTTACTATTTAAGCTCATCTCATATGTGAATCCAATATCAGAATTTAATATCTACTACCATTTATTCTTGTCTGGTTTCTGGTAGCTCCATTAATATAATCTAGACAGCTTTAACTAACGCTTTTAACTATTTATCACGATGAATGCAAACGATCAGTCAAAATTCGATTACCGATCGAGGTTACCAATCTTGACCTCTCTTTACCCAATTGCATATACACTTCAGTTCTACTACACTTAGAGAGAGAGACCACGAAAGTTAGAGTAAGCCACCGGCAAACTGGAAAATTAATCTAATACCAACCACGACTACTCCTCCAACCACCACCACCAAGACCAGTCGTAACCGTCCCAGTAACGGTAAGGCCAGCTTCGGGCCAGGAGGTCGCGATTAAAAGGCGCCGATTTAACGCCGATCAAAATGCATAACTCACGACTCCGTAGTCGTCCCATTGCTCATCCACTTTGTGTCCGCTGGTGGAGGTACCATCCGAGGCATTGCATCCCTTTCCCCCTGTTCATGCCGCAGTACTGGACAGTGGACGGATACCGGATCATCTTCTTTAGCGTGCGGTCCACCTTACACGCTCAAGCGTGGTGACTCGTCGCTAGTCCCGACCGGCCAATCGGACCGTTAAGGTGTAGCTGCAAGCCACACTCTAAATGTCAAACAAATAATGGCAACAATTAATAGACGGCTCAGCTGAGCTGAGCTGCTGGTGAGTCTTACCCATCAAGCGCTGCTACTCGTATCGGCCGGGTACGCTAATGAACGGCAAAGAAGCGTTGTTACGCTGCAAGACCAGTTATTGCTATTTTATTTTTTCTCGTCATCTCACGTTCAAAAGGGCGACAGCTGTCTTCGGGTGTGTTGATGGTGGCGGGAAAAATTCATCATTGCAATGAAGTTAGCAATATTAATAAGCCAGTGTGGTGGATTCCCGGACATGACCTTTCTGCATGAGGACAGTCATCTGTGAAATGGCCTTTCATCTTGATGTGCTCCCAACGGCTCTATTTGAAATAAGATATTAAAAAAAAAAACATTCGAACATGCTGCCCTCGATTTTTTTACTCTAGAATAACGTCCCTTCTTTTTTTCTGTCTCTCTCTATTTCAGAGCTCCAAGGAGCCTACAACAGCGCATCCCTTCAACTATAACGCCACTGAGTGGTTTACTGCTTCAAAATGTTAGGATTTCGAGCGGTCGGAATCCTGCTGCTTGTTCAGGTAAGCCATCGCAACATCTTTATTCCAGAATTTCAGGATTACGAAAAATGTTTCAATGTTTGACAAATTCATCCCATCATCGAATGAAGACGGTGGAATGTCATTAGCATAGACATTAGCGTCAGATAAAATAGTACCCTTACGCTCTATTATTAGCTTGGCAGGCCCAGCTTCAACCTAGAAAGTTATCAAAAGCACAGTGTTTTGGTGTGAAAAGTGTATATCCTCGGTACGATCGGTTCAGGAATTTTCATCATCGTCATCACCATCGTTCGCTTCCCGTTTATGTAAATCCATTCCGGTATGCAAATTCGTTCGCAATCGTTCGATTTTGGGTAGAGATTTGAACATTGAAGGACTGTCCCTAAAAGGTAGATTTCGGTACGGTTAAGGCCCCGTTTTAAGCTGACCGATTTTTCTAATTTCCTTCCTTTTTACATCGAGACGAGGGAAAAAGTCGTCAGATAATAAGCTTCGATTTTCTATCAGATAGGATATTCTGACCATTCACATTCACTTACAAAAAATTCTGCTGACGATTTTTTTCCGACTACAACTGAGGTAGATTTTGTGAATCATTTACTTCATTTCAAAGCCCCAGCAGGAAGCAACATATTGTCTGTCCATGAAATCACAATTCCAAACCTGTTTAGTTTCTTATCTAAATCGTGTGGTTGAACGAATTTCATCATGTCTGAAGTTACATACCTTGAACTGGTTCGAAAGAAACCGAGAGGGAGTGAAATATTCGATCGAAAGGGTCGTCTTCTTCGATTCTACTTTGATGTGCCATTATCATAGAGGTGGTAAACGGTTGGAAGCGTTGCTTGGCAGTTTTTTTAGTACGAACTAGTTCATTCAACATCCGCATTCTGCATCAACCACAATTCGTATTGGGTTTAAATACCAATTCCAATGTGCAGGTTTTATCGATCGCCCGCCCTTCAAAATTATGTACTGATGTTTTTAGTTCAATCAAGACCTTTGCATTAAGCTGTTGTTCATCCTTTGCCACAGAACAATTGGACAGCAGTCTTGCGAATGAACTTTACGCCATAAAAGCTCGTTGCTGACGGCAATTAGTAATGTTTACTACAAAGACAGACATGGACAGGTTTAAATGAGGATCTCCTTCACAATATTCAGCAAATTGGCAACTGCTCCAATTCCTAGGCTCAATTGGATCATCAATAATAAAATTTCCTTTGTCAGCTCCATCTTTCTGACCCAGAAACCAAGTTGCGACTTTCCGATTTGACATTCCATACTGACCTGGGCACATCTCAAACCTAACATGCCTAATGCTGTTAGATACACTTTTGTTCTGATCTAGAAAGCTAGTATGATGACAAGACGATGATAAGAAGCTTGACAGGGATTCCAACAGAGCTTATTACGTTAAAAACATTTAACAACACAACTCCAGAGAATCCGTTGCTTTTCATTCGACAAATGAGAGTTATAGTCCTCTTAAAGTAATGAGTCTCCACCAAATGGAGCCTAGAAGTTGGGAGCGGATCACAGTATAATCAACCTAGGCAGATGCTTGGGCCCCAAGCTTTCAACAAGAAACACCGTTTATATCGATACAGCCGTATCTTCTTTTCAGCTGGTTTTGAGGTCCAGGTTGTCTAGATAAATTAGAAATCTATAAGGGGGGCGGTCCAATGATCAAAGCAATTGCGGGGCCGATCTTCACACGGCAAAACTAGATATCGAATCTAGTTCGGAACGCCTTTCCAGCTACGAGTAACGAAAAAGTCGAGGGAGATAAGTAAAGCCAGGCCAAGACCTGCAAAAGCTGTAGAGCCCAAACAGAAGAACTTCATAAGGAGCCTCGTATAAAGTCTCCGCTTGGCCTCTGCTTCTGACTCGATGTGTTAGGAGTATTCAATGTTTTATTCTGCTTAGGACCTCAAAGTGACTTGAGCCGCCTCTGCCAGAAGTAAAGAACCATCATTAACAGTAATAATAAACAGCCTATCAAAGATCTTCAACAAGCTGTTGCTGATGCACCCTACGTACACGTTCTACGCCTAACCGCCGAATTGATGTTTACCGAAGTCCAATTACCAAAAGACCGAAGTGTCGACACCGGCAAGCCCGTACCGCAAGCAGTCAAACCATCCACAATTTAAAATATGTTTTTCCTCTTGACTGCCACTCGGTTGCCCACTCGTAAAATGACCTCCACACCAACCTGTTTTGTCACCTTCACCATAATTGGTGAATTACCGAATCAACTGCGGTGCGGCTTCAGGTGAAGTCACTCGCTTGCAGGGAAGAAAGCGCGCATCATCTTCCTTCTGCACTTAACACTACCATTGCCAGACCGCACCGTACGAATAAACTTGTTTGTACGTACCGGCCCCGGTCCCTCCCCAAAAGTAATCGATTGCATGTAAATACGAAACCGACCGACCCAAGCAGGGCGAAAGTCACCGAGACACCCCGTAGTACGCGGGACGGGGGTAGAGATTGCATCACTTCGCGGTATAGGCCGGTTGGCGCATCTTCTCTCAGCAGCAAATGTCTGCATGGGTGAATGTAATTGATTGTTATTTTTCGATCGACGACCGCGTGTCGGTGAAAACCGTCGGGAGGATACGTGTTCCCGCCGGGCATTCAATCGGGGTCAGGGGGTACTACGTAGATGCGTTGCGTGAGTGTGTGCTTTTTTACGATGAGACAGAAACCAATTCAAAGGACCGGATGAAATTTGTCTCTACATCTGCAGACGTAATGCGAGATGGTAGTTCATTTAATAAATGTTAACGCTAAGCCAAACAGTAAAAATGCAAAACTGCTTATCGTACTCAAAGTAAGGGTCAATATTTTATGAACGCACTCGAAACATTAAAAGCGATTATAAAAATCGCCGATCAGCAAGGGAAACACCCGCGATGATTAAACCAACAAAACCCTCTGCCCGTTGAATGTTCGACTGCCTTGTCACATTTTTTCTGGTATCTTGGCGCTTCTCTCGATCCCTTCCGTTCAGCTGACCGAAGCCTGTCATTATTCGAAACTTCAACATCAATCTTCCAAACGAAACAAAACAAAAAAACGGAACATCTTCAATCGTTCGACAGCAGCAAGCACGACCAAAACGACAACTAAATAATACCACCGTAAATCTCGATAATAAAAAGCGCGATTGCATAAGCTTTCCCAAAACCCAAAAACCGAACGCCGAACACAGGAAGGGCCCAACATACTGGACCCGGTAGGCGTCGTTGCATGCGTCGTTGCTGGTCGGTTGGGCCATCCCCATTGGGTGACCGGGGCAGCAGGTTGATTTTATTTTTCATTTTTATATACGCCCTTGGCCAGGCTGCCATTTTTTTTCTCCCTGGCTCACGGTACTTCGAACTGTTGGAGAGATTTTTTGCAGTGTTTTTTTTTTGCTGTTTGCGTCTTTTTTTATTATTATCTTGGTCGCGACGTGGAAGCGGTTCTTCCATCATCGTTAAGTTTACTGCCACAATCCAGCCAACGATTACTGTAGCATTAGTATGATGGTGCTTCCAAACGATACACGAGCAATAGGATGGATCAGTGCGGATTTGTGCGAGAGCCACTTTGCATGATCTCGCGACGAACCGCGCGAACGGTTGATGGCTTTCGTTTGAGCTATGTGCTAGGGCATGCACGTTCCGGTACGCAAGGTGTTTGTGTTTCAATTTACCTACTGGAAACAGTCACAAGTGTGAGTTAATCGATTAAGCTTCGACCTGTTGGGTGTAGTGTTATCATCCGCCAAGTGTCGTAAAATAAAGCTCATTCACGCGAGCTCTCTACACTGGCTGCTAACAGGATCGCTTCACATATTATCAGCTTAGCTTGGATGGAGAATTAAAATAATAAAGAAGAATCATTTTGTTAACTCGATTTCAAATTGAATAAAAACATGTCCAAATATGTTAAACAACACTTATATGGTAACAGACAATAGAATAAGAGCGGCTAGATTTTTTAAAAGATCTTAAAACTGCGGTTATTGTATCAATTTTAAACAAATCAATTTGTTTTTTTTTGTAAAATTTTCTGTTGGATTTTGAGATACCATTGGAGTAATCTAGAAATTGATTCTGATTATCCTTTTGTCATTCACATGAAAATATGGCATAATATGCTATAAAATAAGACTGGTTATCAGATTTCAAATTCAAACAATTTTTTAAAATCTTATTCTGAGCTCGTAAGCTTTCTCTTATTCTGCTTTTACATAGTCTAGCTATGTATTTAAAAAAATTAAATTTTCTGTAGCAAAACAACAGTTTTTTTACTATATCTGCGTTTTTTAACCTTTCTTACTCAACGCATTGTGAACTGTCATAGGATGTGCAAGCTAAATTTGACAACTATCTGTTCATAAAGAAGAAAATAGGATACATAAATCATGCTAAAAACTTTTTATAGCAACAGTAGCTTACCATACTTCTTCTTCTTTTTTGGCCTAACGACCTCTTAAGTCATGCCTTCCATTTCTGGCTTTCTAGACTAGACTGACTGGATAGTTGGTAAGTCACTGCTCACTGTGAGGGAGAGCTTCAGATGGGATTTGGACCCCGGTCCTACCCTGTGAAGACTGGCGCCTTTTATTCGAATAATTGGAAATAGTTACCCTGTTCATCGAAATCGGCCTCCAGACTTGGTACAAGCCCTTAGCCACTATCCTCTTAGGAAAGAGCGCAAAAACGGATTTTATTTTTGTAACTAATTCCACTTTGCTGTTGCTAGATGTTCCCTTGAAATCATTTTTAATTGCGCCATGAAGAAAATGGGCAAAGTGGGCTCCTGTCTGGGGAATTAAGAAGGCCTCTTAATTCCTCGAAAATTCTTGTGAAAGAAACGCGTCAGTCGAACGCTCGATCCGATCCGATCTGCTGGATTGGTCCTTTCTTCTCAAAACATCCGTCGCAATTTTCCATCTCATTTTGATTTGATTTCACGATGTTGAAGAAACACTGCGCAACCTTCATGAAGTCTCGATTCGGTTGTCCTCTGCGAATCAGCATTCCCTAAAGAAACTTCAATACACACTTTTAACAAATGATAACAAATAATTAAATTTATTACGCATCATTCGAAAATGATGTCTTAAAAAGTTACAGAATTCATAAAGAAAATTATTCCTATTGCTTATTATCTGAAACATTAAAAAAAATTAATTCACACATAGAAACACTAAATCTAAATAGTAACTTCCAGACGACTTTAACATCCTACCCAACATCTAATTAAACAAAATATTCCATAGAAAAAAAATCCATCCATTGACCCCGGGTAAAGCAAACGCGTTATCATTCGCTAACTTCTGTATCATGATTATAAAATTCACAAAAGCAATTTATCACAATCAAACCTTCACAACACGCAAACCCCTGACAAAAACTGCTCGCCCAGAAAGCTACTAATTGGGCAGCTAATTCGTCCACGCGAATATTTCAATGCCGTACCTGAAGTCTCCATTTTGCAAAGTTTGTTGCGAAGCCAGGCATCGTTCTGCGTTCTGTTACTTTGACTGTGGAGAAAAAACCACCCAACAAAACACAAATCAAAATACTTTCCAAACCATCGAATTTAATTTGTCGCCAAAGATTACAAGGACTGTCCCGCTGTTCGGTACAGGGCCTTAGTGCTAGCGCGTACCGCCGAGCTACGTCGCGAAACATCGCTCAGAGATGCGTCAGGTCCGTCAGCGAAAGGTCAACCGGACCTGTACCGTCTAAAGTTGGAAGCCGGTTGTAAATTCTCTAAAAATACCAGCTCGTACGGTGGGACCCAACTCACCCCACATACCTGGGGCCTAAGGGCCCTAGCCAAACTTTTTCCATCACCAACGCAGTCAGGCAGGCAGCCAGGCAAGTGAAAAAAGCACCAATAAAACAAAAACAGCATACGAGTGGGACATGATTGAGAGAGGACGGAACGAGGGGAACACAAAGAGCTTCATCACATCACAGCGAACCGGTAGACGAATTAGAGACCTCGTTTTGCCTCTGCTACCTCTGCTGCTGTGCTTGCAGCCTCCATCCAGTTCGAGGTGGATGGCATCTTCAAACCGAACGTTTCGGTTGGTTCACCTTGAAATGACTTTACGAGCCGCACATTTTTATGCTAATGCTCACGCACACGTGTGACTCCACCCCAAAAAAGCCAAAAAACAGCACCACAAAACCGTCCCCTCCCTTTCGAACCGAACCGGACCCCTTGTGGCTGGGAGGGAAGAAGACACCGGACCCATCCTACGCACCTTGACACAACAGGTTGACTCATGTGCGTGTCTTAGAGGATGGTCTTGTTTTGCATATTTTTTTCGATATATGTCCTCACCCATCTATCTATTAAACCCAAAGCCCAATCCCAATCCTCTGCATTCATATCTCAAGACGATCGGTTTTGGGCTGGATGGTGTTGTTTTGCTTCTCCAAAAAACCGTGCCTCGAAAGACCGGTAAGGGACATCCTGGGGTGTTCAATCTCGCACGCTGTTATCTAACAAGGGACCCAGATACGGCTCCGAAAAAAAGGTATTCAAAGTTAGTGGAGTAAGGCGTGTGCGTGTTTGTATCCCTCGGTGCCCTTGAGACCGAATGCAAAGAGACGCTTATCGCTGTTATCTAAGAGTCCGGGATGCATCTGACCGGGTTCGTCCAGGTGCGCGGCAGACGTTACGACGCCTCGAGTGACGAAAGAAAGTTTGTCCTCAAAAGAAATACAAAACGAAATAAACAGACCGGTGGACCAACCTACACAGTTGCCCTGTTCGCCCTGTACGAGTTTTGAAATATATTACCGATGTTGACGAATTTTTCCCGATAAGCATTCCGTGACCTGAGTTCGGAATGAGATCGGTCGTTATTGATGAAAAATTATATCAGCGTCAGGGTATCTCTTACCACATCGGGAGGAGTCTTGTAGCGTAAAAAAATGACTCGTTTTTTTTTTTTTTCAAAGAAGTCTTGATATCCTTCAAGTAAGTGAAACAATTGTAGAACCAAGCGATCATTAGGAGTCTACTACAACAATATGAATCACATCTGAAAGCGGTACAAGCTTACTAAGTAACTGTAGACCAAACGGGATTTGTTACGAAACAGTTACACCCTTCTCGAAGAATAACTCACCCTTCTTGATCACTTCAAGAATTCACACCAGTAATTAGCTTTATGCAAATCTTCCTCTACTTCTGCAGTACCGCGTCTTTGTACAAACTCTCCGCACTAAAATGTGTTGTCTAATTGCGTACGCACCTGTACACAAATGACACACAAACACCGCAGCGATGCACAAGCAACCCCATCTTCACGTACAACGCCGATCGTCTGACGGTGTGTCCTTCGCACGTCACCAGTTAGTAACGCCTGGTTTTATGCAAATCAAATCATCTGTAAGCAAAATTACAATCAATCAACGCCGACCAACGGTGGTGCACAGTTGGCGAACCTTGGCCAAGAGGTTCGCCTTAGCTATGGGCGACAGCCAGCAGCACTCACGCAACAAAGTCGATGATGCACTCGGCGATGACACACAAAAGGCGTTTGGAGCTGCTTGCCGGTACCAGTAAAGATTATGGAACCCACCAAGGACATTTTGATAATGGTTCGCCGGTAACGGTCAACTAAATCCTTATTGGATTCCTCCAGTCGATCTGTCCGTCCGTATGCGTTTTTGTTTTTTTTTTTTCCTTCGCCGCTTCTCTCTCTCTCTCTTTCTATATCCCAGGAGCTATTAATAAAACCATATTTTTGACACTACCTAATCACGGCCCAATCGACCGATAGCAACGTTCATCAATCAATTCGCACGCTTCACGTTGTCGCTATTCTTAGAAAATACCAAAAGGTCAAAGCCAAGCGATCGGCTGCCCATCGATTCCCACCGGGTACTGTCTGCGATGCGACGGGTTATGGCTTGATTAATTACGCTCCTTCGTTAGAGCGAACCGGTTGATTGGATGATACCACCGGCCCTGGAAAGGATCAGGTCCAGACCGCGTACACTAGCAGACTAGCGCCTTGCGGTAAACACGGTAGCATAGAGTACGGGACTGAAAATCGGAAAGGGAAGCCTAATAAAGGAATGAGGATAATGAATTATCTTTTATTGAACGGGAGAGCAGATTGGGCAAAGTGATGTGATCGATTGGGAAAGGCTGCGATGTGCCAATGTTGCAAGATGCGCTTTTCTTACTGCAATCATCAATCGCTGAATTTAATGTTTGAAGAAATATTTTTTTTAAATTTAAAAAAGTTTTTAAGAGACTTTTGAGTCGAAAAAAATCATGATAAATAGTGGGAAATAAAAATAGCACCACTTTCACTCTTGATCAAATAATGACACCATTACAACAAAAACCAAATTAAACCAGAATTTAAAGATATTGTAGTTTTGTTGTCTTACTACTAAACTAAGTCTCGGCTATTACAAGGCTCACCATGGTCTCCCTAAACGTTCCCAAATTAACAGCTCATGTCGCATCAATAATCCAACTCATATTAGAGCAGGGTTCTGCGCACATATCTTGTCAAAAGTGTAGCCAATTATCTTTGAACATGAAGAAGGTTGAACATCAATCAACCCCAAAGGTTTACATATCTGCATTTATTCGAGGAGAAAACATATTTTGGCGATATAGAATCGATTCAAGTTAAAACGCTCTGTGAAGTTTTGACTGATCGAGACTCCGAGACCGCTTCAAGAGACCATTGCTAAACAGAATATCCGGAACATGTCTTGTCTGAACGTGTAAATGAACGTCTGAGACATGTGAATGGAGGATATTATAATCGACTTCTGTTGAAGAGATGCCTTCCTCATGGTATGTTTTAAGATTAAGCATTCCTCGGCACTTGTAATGCTGCATTGGAAAGGACTAGGATTCTTTTTACGAATTTTTGTATAAAACTTCATCTTCAATCGGAACTGACGACAACTAACTGAAGCCCGAGCCAAGTGTTTGCCAAAATTGGAAAAGGAAGCTTCGTTTGCTTAGTGATGCTACTGTTATTTTAAAGCATTTTTTTATGAAATTTTCGACTTAATTCCAAATGGTAAGAAGAAAAATCTACACAATGGTCTAAAAAGGTGTACCATTGAATAACCTTTCAAAATTCTTAACTCTAAATAGAAGAAACAGCATTGAGTCTAGACAACTTTTTCTGCTTTCTTGGCCCAACGACCTCTTGTGTCATGCCTGCCATTTATGGCTTACTAGACTTATTGTTACTGCATAGTTCGATAGTCAGTCCTCACAATGAGGAAACGACCCAGATGGGATTCGAGCCCTAGTCCTGCCGTGTAACGACTGATGTCGCTTCTACTGCCGGGCCGGCCCCGGAGTCTAGACAAGCTCATGGAATAATGATTGGACCTCAAACAAGAATCATTACCATTTAAAGACTTCAAATTTTTAGCATAAACTTTACACGACTTTGAGTAACTCTATCAATATATATACCAAAAAGGTTCCACAATCTACCAAACAATGTAGATGCTTGGAATTTTCACTACAGCCCTCAATTTTTAAAAGCGTTCCAAATTCCTGAACCTACATCCAATCGGCCAATTTATATAACACCAGCCTCTGCGGGGGTTTTTAAATCCTCCCGGATCATGTCACTCACTATTACGCCACTATACACACACAAAAAAACAACTACCCACCGAATAACGAATGATTCACAAATCTCACCCTTAATCCTCTACCGAGGTTGCCAAGGTGTGCTCACCTGTCTGGCTAACATACGCTTACAATTAGCATCACAATACGCTTAAACTGCAAGGATACATACGTTCGTACTCGTAATGCCGCGCAATGTTTCTTTTTTATTATCCTGTATTTTTCACTCTCCCCTGGCTGCATTAGTTTGGCTGAACGTCATGTTTCGGGCGACTCATGCCTGCTCGGCGAATAAAAAAATATTAGAGCGCATTATGTAAAGCGCGCGTGGTGGCGTTGGTGTACGGCTGTGTATTTTTAGTACTGCGAACAACGACCAAAAAACATCCTTCCTTCGCGTACTTTGCTATAAAATTCCGAAATCTCCTTCCTCTCCTTCAGTTTCATTAAATAACCATTATCCAATCTTCAATTCTTCTTCGCATCCTTGCGTACCGCTAAGTACGCTCATTTGCATGCATGATTCAATTACGGAATCAAATTTAATGCCACTGTTTACCCGTCACCCAGTTAGTGGGACTTTCATTACTTCCATAATCGGTGTTCCGATGCCGACCGTGCGTGCGTATCATTTGCAGTATGCTGTTATTATCGAAAAACACCGATCGAGAACGGTAATTTGCGCTTGAGGTATCGTTCCCATGCCACACCATCCAGACCAGCAAACGGAGGATATGTGCTTTGGATGACAACCTCAACCACAGCGGATGATCTCGACCGCAAACCGAGACTCTCCACTACAGATTGACATTTACCATCTACCCGGAGGTATCCCTCACACGCGGCAATTCGTTTGTTCTGAACGGTGCCGCCAAAGCCGACATTTTGTGGACGGTGTATAAATACAAATCGGAGCTCCATTACCCAAATGCGGTAATTATGATGCGTGCTATTTAGCGTTGGCTCGTCCGTCTAATGCGTAACCTTTTACAGCCGACGCAGCCGAAGACACTCCACATCTGCACGGCATTCATCTCAATAAGTCAATCAAAGTAAAGCCATCGATAGGCAACGGCTGGGTGACATGCCGCACACACACACGGAACGAGTACAGTGGATGGTCAACGAAATGAGACCTACACAATGGACTATAAATTTAGTCCCGCAGATCCCTCGATAGCCCTAACCACCTGTGTCGGCAAGCAGACTGTGGCAAAGGGATGCATTTCTGCAAAAGGTCTCCCCCAAAAAAAACCAACCCCAGATGAGACCGATGAACGCTCGATACACTCAATCCTGATTGATCGATCCCAGACAGTGGCTTCAATCCCAGCGTTGGGGGCGCGTTGTGCTTCTTTACGCAATACCTGGCATCACCAAACGTGTTAGACAAGGCGTCAGACAGATCCGCAAGTCGACAGTCATGTGACTGCATGGACGCCACAGTTCATCGACTTGAAGATGATTTATTGACCAAAAAAACAATTTCCCCACATCACCCACCAATTCAGTAACACGGCTCGGCAAAATGTATCGATCGACGCCGGTGGCTTCAATTGGCTTCGCTTTCTCATCCATCACACATGAGGCACAGCCTGGCAGGGGCTGAGCTAAATTAAGCACAAGATTAAGCGTGTGCGAAGGGTGAAAGGGCAGTACTGTCAAGGTCGACACTTAAACCTACCTTTAGACAGTCATTACGGCATCGCTCGTTAGCATCTTCCATAGTGCATTACGCTGGAACTGGAAGTGATGTCGGAAAGTCCCTAAATTATAACATGTCGTGCCACTAATCAATACAGCACGATAATCCGTTATTATGTTTCTAATTATAGATGAGACTTTCAAAATGTGGATCTAATTTTAGGATCAGATCAGATTTTAGGTCAGAGGTGTGAAAGCAAACAATTTTTAACCCATTCGGTCGGATGCTTTGGGACAATTTAAAAGCAATAGCCCTTGATCTTTCAATCACCTACCATAAACTGGCTAAGTAAATTCTCTCCGAAAGTCTTTTATTAGTACCGGATATTAAGCTGGAGGTTAAATATTACCTCCAGAATGAGCCAATACTTTTTTGTGAACACCGTCATTAAACATGGGTCTAGCATCCAGCCTAAGTCTTCTATTTAATGAGCAATAAAATCCTTTTGGGTGACATCTCAACGGTATTACATGCCAATTAGGATGTCACCCGAAGGTGATGTACCACAATTAGATTTTTTTGTGTGCGGTTACCGGTCTACAACCAAATAAACCAACAACAAAAAACAGTTAACCCAAGGTAATTACGTCGAGGAGGCCCATAAATAAAGACGCACCACCTATCTCGCTGGATGTCAATAAATAGCACGTGATTTTTCTTTTTTTCTTCTCAGTTTCCCTGCTCCTGCTAGACTTTACAGCATCTTCATCATAAAAGCCGCTGATGGAATGGTTTCAGAAAAAAAGGGGGAGAGGGAAAATTCCTATGTGCAGCCAGCATAAGTTGCATAACCTGGTCACCCTGGTGGAGGTCAGCTTTCTTGGACCTTTGACTTCGGAATGATGGCGTGCGCGTGTTTGCGTGCACGCTACCCATTCATCATGCGGATACGATGAAAGAACCCTACGAACACCGGGCCATCTTCGTCCCGTGAAAATTGAAAAAAGTGAGGCGAAGTAGTGAAGCCCTCACAATATCTAACTTAAGCTTATAGTTGCAGTTTGATGAGAGCAAAAAAAGCACCAAAAAAGCTGATTTGTTCCATGTATTTATTATGTATGTTGTGTGACGTGTTTCTTTTGCTTGTACATAACGCTAGATGTTTGGGGGGTTGATGGCGTTCAGGTGGGAACCTGTTGAATGTTTCAAATCTACCCCTAACGGCCAATGCCCCTAGGCAAAAATACAATCATTGATTGGAGTGAGATTTTTTGTCTGGTTGTTGCACAGCCAACACTTCTTGTGCTTCGCAAAAAAGTTCACCGTAACCAGCGCACCGGGATGAGCATTTATTTTACAAAAGTAATAATGGTCGGTCCAACTGAGTACTTGCGAGTCACGGCATGAAGTTTGATCGGACAGATGTGGGCACATGCATGCACGCACATCACACCGTTATGGGAGATTATTGATTTTATGTCAAACGGTTCTGGTGCTTCTAATGGTGCCATTTTATAAGGCTCGACAAGGTTAACAGGGTTGATCGGATGAAGCGTGAGCACGGGTTTCCTTAACCTTGCACCTTTCCTCGCATATATGAGGATGACATAACGAAGAGGATAAGGTTTTGCAAGTTATATCGTTAACATCGTTTTATTCACCAAAGGAAATTGTTTAACTAATTTAAAATGTAAAATATTCATAAAATAAATATAAATTTTCCCTTAAAATTATGAAATCCACGGGATACAAACACTTCAAGGATTTCTTCCAATACTCACGGGAACCCAAAATCATTTAAAGAGAAGCGAGTGAAATTTTCGGCCTCGGCGACCTTTTACTTAATAAATTCTAAACCATTTGCGAAACAAAAAACTACCCTCATATTGACATATACCTCGAATCCACCCTGTCAGTACTTCAAATGGCACTTGATAGTATGATCATCGAGATCGTTCTGACCTTTCCACTCAAACGGCACGTCCAACGCCAATATTACCACGCACCCCGACGATTAAGGCGTCTGGCAAGAGGATCAACCCGGTGACGATCCGCCTTTATTTAACTTGCTGTTTCATGGTACTTTCGTACATCTTGGCCCGCTGCAGATACATCATGTGATGGACGTGTAAGCCACGATACACGCGAATTGACACCTTTGCTCCCGTGGATGGTTCGATGGCAAGAGGACACAACCATATGAAGCATCGAGATGAATGCACCGCTTGAAGTTGGCGTTATGCTTCAATGAGGCGTTTATCGGAGATGAGAACCTACCTCCAACTCATCTTTTTTTTGCGGAGGTCAACGCCTGCGGGCATCAACGCTACAGACAATGGCGCTTCTATTAGGCTAATGACAGGATAGGAGATACGGTCGCTGGAGGCAAACACCAGCAGCACCAGCTAAGAAGACGCCGCTTTTTCTAGTGTTTCGAGTGGTTTGTTGTTGACTTTCTTGCCAGATGCTTCGCCCAAATGTCAAACCTCAAATAATCGTCTAACCTAACCAATGCTTTCCCAAATTACATCTTGCACACCACGAGTTTGGAGACAATGTGTACACCGGACTACTCTCTTCCACACTGGAGCGAACTCGTTCGTGATTTGCGTACGCAATGATTTCTCGTCCAAGCCGCACAACACTCGCTTTCCGCAGACGAGAGCGGCCCTTTCCAATAAACAAGTTCCGCGCCCGAATCCCATCTCGACGATGATGACGCGTCTTGATCGGGGTATGAAGATAATCTTCATTTACATCTCTTAACCGATCTGAGCCGTTCGCAGTTTCCCACCCCAGCAAGGGGTCAAACGTTGCGCAATGCCGGCCCATGGACGCTGACCTACTGCTGCTGCTGCTGCTGCTGCTGGTGCTCGTTGACTCTTCCCATTTTGCACATGCACGGAAACCGAACGCTTCTGGAACACTTTCCACTCCGGCAGCAGGATGGACGTGAGGCGTAGATTTTTATCCATCACCAGCAACTATCAACGCGATTGCGTTAAGCCGAGGATCTCACCGTGGGATGTAAGCGGCGATGAATAAGGTGCTCACATTTGACAAATCGGTTTTTGGTAGCATTCGGTCCGATTGTAGGGATCGCTAAATATCTCAACATTGCGTGACCACATTAGCTACGGTAGAGGTAGGACTGTCTGGCTTTTACCACGCTAATGACATCGCGGTGCAATCCTAATGCAGCACGGGCGTGAGAAAAATCGTGAAATGGAGCTTAGCTTAGGAGGGATTTAATGCAGCCACATTTGATGCTTCTTCTGAGTGTTAATTCTACGCATTACAATCGAAAGAAGACGCTACAAAAATATGAATAGATAATACACTCCCTAATACGCTCTTGGTCCATCAAGTTTATTTATGTTCCGACTTCTTCCTAAAAATACATCATCTCTTCGGCTCCCCATTTTTTATCACCCTAGCATAGTTATAATTAATTCATAGCCGTTTCGCAAGCTATTTCCGCAGGCTCCGAACATCTGCAGAAAATACTTGGCCTTGAAATGGTGCCAGCTTGTGCACACATGATTGCTTACGCCACCCAGAGACATCACATGGGTATATTCGAGCGTTCCTCCCAGCTTCGTTGTTAATTCGTTGTAAAAATTCACAAATGAAGAAGCGGCACGGCCAGTTGGTGATGATGAAGTTTCGCAGACCAGACAGTGGTATGCCATCAACCCGGTGCAAAAACTCGACTAATTTGCATGATCCCCGCTCAAAATAGACCCTTACGGACGCACCCCACACTTTTGTGAGTGCGTGTCCAACTTGATCAGGGTTGTTGATCGAACCGGCCTATCAAACACGTTTATCAGCATAATCCGTCTCTGAAGCAATGAATGAACGTACGATCATTAATTGCGGGAGAAGTTTCGAGCCCCCGTTGCTGATTGAAAACGGATTATAACATCCGACAGGTAAAAGCCTCTCTGTTTTGTTGGAACCGTTCATATGACGCCATTGGTAAATGTGTTTTTTTGCTGTTTACCTATTGCTTGTTGTAGGTAAATATTTTTTGACACAACAGACACATTCATGAATGCATCGCGAATGAAGTACTCATGGCCAACGAACGAGCAATGATCACAATTTGCACGGAAGTGTCACCGTAAGACCGTGATTGAAAACGTGCAGATGCTTCCGGCTTTTTTTTTTTTTTGTTTGTCAAGTTTAGGTGTCAAATAACTGTATATTCAAGGCTGTTGGAATTTACTAAAATAACAGAGTAAATGGAGTAGTTATTATAATCATCAATCAAAAGAAATGTTCTGCTTTAAGATATTATTTTGGTTGTAAACTTAAAAAAGAAAAAGTAAGTATTATTAACTTGTGCGTTAAAAATACCCTGAACGCTTAAAACAGTGGCCCTGAGTGCTAGTAAACTACCCAACAATATACTGTCTTATGTACCATGTTTTTATCTAAATTTAAAATATAGCAAAATAAGTTTAATTCAAGTTTAACTCTAGTAACCAGTTTAACTAGATCAGCTACGACCAAGATGGGCAAGGAGCTTTTATTCAAATTTAGTTCCTGCTGTATCCCTAGAAAATAGTATTGCAAGTATAAAAAAAACATCGTATCATTTGTGAAGAAAGACAAAAAACTCTCACTCAGTAAAAAAAAATTACTGTTATGAAACTTAGATCCAAGAGTCAGATTGGCTGTCCAAATCGTTAAAAACAGTCTGGACAAACGAGCCGTCTAAGCAGCGTATAAGCAGCTAAGGCATCCATTAGCAAAAATTATGTAGAACGTCTTCGTCCGTAAATTGTACTGAGTGATCTCAGCAGTGTTAGGGTCCAGTGGTCGATGTGACAACGATCTACACATGGTAATACCAGGGCTCAAATCCCATCCAGATAGCCTCCCCGTACTCAAGATTGACTATTCAGCTACGGGTTAAATCAAGTCACAGGAAGCAAGAAAAACCAGGCCGAGACACCTCGAGGTTGCAGTACCAAGGAAGAAAAAAAAGGACGCCCTCAGCATCGACCAATATTGTTGTACCAAAAATCTCTTCGAGGACTTTATTCAATCATTCTAAATCCAAGACGGAGTTTCAGATGATCGCTAATGCTCAGTAAAAGCTAAAATAAATTCAATCAATTTTTAAGGCCATCGGAAAGACATCAGGTGATCAGGTGACTTAAAACTTCCCGATATCAGATGGTAATATTTTTGTAGAATGCTTCTTGAACCATGAATCCTCAGAAAATGTTTTGTATTGTGTATTCACCCTCCAAAGTTGGACTGTATTTTTTAACGCCATCGTTATTCCTATATCCATCAGACTTGGGCCTAGCTATTCATTTGAACTATTCCGTTCAATTCTTCCCACTAATTTTAAGCTGTTTATTTCATATTCTAGATGAACCCTTGGACATTTACCTTTCAGCCTTTCAATAATCCTGATTTTATTATAGATGCCACCATCAATAACAGGGGAAACCTACATTCGGTTGATTCTCTCACAATGTACCATTCCAAGCTATGGTTGCAAAACTTCGACTGAAAGCACTTTTACTGATAACTCCAAACATAGATATTATTAAGTTACATGGCCGTAAAGCTTTTTCTAGTAATAACTTCCCATCGTTTTGCGGAAACCCAACTTGTGCCGAAATATTTTTACTATGTTAAAACACTTTCCTAAAAAACATATGCTGCCTTCCGTGCAATATCCTATCATTTCAAGCTTACTGTCAAAAATGTCAGATTAGAATGGATAGTTCATTGGATTGGATGGATAGGAAAAGCGAAAATATGATCATATTTGCTGTTGTAAAATTATACAAAGAATTCGGTATCTACCGGGGTCTAACTCTAAGACCCGAGAATGGTTCATGTGAACTAAACTTTCCATATTTGATTATTATAAGGAATACGACTGCTAATGCCTTTAAAGTCGAGACCAGTTTAAACACGTTTCACCAACGTTCAAATCACAATGTTTGATCAAGGTTCCAGATACGGAAGCGCAAATCTGCCAATTTATCATTGTTTATTATCTAATTTTCTATGCAGATCAAATGCACGAACAAATGCATGACGTGTTTGGAATGCTATACCCATGGTTAAGAATGTTTTGCTCCTCCATTCTATTCTCTTTTCATTCCTTTTAAATCAAAGACGTTGCTTAAACAACCATAAAACGAGCCCCATACGCAAACACAAACTCACAGAAAATGGACTAATTTCTAATCCATGCTTAGCTACTCCCGGCACGTGCAGTGCATGACGATCCCGGAACGGTTGCCCTGTATACGCTGTGTCCCAGAATAAACAGAACCCAAAAAATGCCGCGCAAGATGGAAACCGCGAAAGATGGATCATTAATTCTGTTGTCAAGCTCACTTCAGCAGCTTCCGAGTTCCGAGGCACGGTGTCTTTACTGCCGATGGCGGTAGTATGCAAATCTTGCTGTAATCGTAAATCAACGCGGAACGGTAGCAGTGGCTGAGACCGTTTACTTGGCTGAGTGCAAAATTTAGTCAAACATGTCCAAATAGCTTAGGATAAAACGGATAACACAAGTGATACACAACATTTTCGGATCACACTCTTCGGCGGCTACGACAGAGTGCTGCTACATCACGACGCAACATTGACACAGTGAAGTTTACACGGAAATTGAGCCTAAAAGTGAGCCTGAACTTGTGTAAATTATCACTTTTCCGCTTGTGAAACACCCGGGATACGGAAGACAAATCGCAAATACCGAGATTAATTCTCGATCGGTCAGTTTCAGTTCCCCGATTGCGGTTCACTTTATATGGGCAGACCAAAATTAATTTGCCATCACGTCATTTGCGGGAACGTCACGCGCTAACCGGCACCAACCACCAAAACTCACTCGTATGCACCCGTGGGATGCGTACAGTTTGTTTGTGGGTTCAGATTTAATTAAATCGTACCCAACCTGATTCAGTCATTTCCTGGTTCGAGCCATACATAGCAGCAGCAGCAGCAGTGACTGGAGCTCGGTAGTCGAATCGTTTGGGAAAACTTTTCATCGGCTGGAAAACGCGGTATAAAGTTTCTTTTGGGGGCGAGGTACTAAAATTTGATTGAAAATGTGTTAACTTATTCGCGCTATTTGTGCTAATTAAATGCAGCAGCAGCACCAGCAGCAGTACACTTTTGGCGATGATGGACGGGTTGAGGTTTTGCATATTATTATCCAAACCACATTTAATAATTTGGGGTGAACTGTTTGTCTGTAGCAACACAGGTTAAAAGTTTTTAATAGTGCTTACCTACGTTGTCACTTACACTCATAATATTTTGACATTATACCACTTTATTAATAATGCTAATAACGGACGATATAATTGATGGAACTAAATAGTATATGATAGCTAAGAACATCTGCATGTAGAATGATTTTATTGTTGGAAAATTACGATTTGCAATCTCTTTACGATCCAACTCTTTTAAAATGACCCAGTAAAAATGTCACGGTTTTCTTCTCTTTATGCATCAGTGATTATGGTTTGGAAGCAACGAATTATTGGATTTGAAGCTTTTCCCAGATGCCACATTATAATAGCGTAATGATAAGTATCTGTTTTAAATAACGCCAATCATTGTGATTAGCCTGTTACTCTCAAACTTAAGAAAATCCTATAAAAGATTAGAGATATAATTGTTGGATCCATAGTATTACAAAGACATGCAACCGGAGGCGGATGAAGCTCTTTGGAGGCCCTATATGACGTTAGAGTCAGACAGACATTATTTGAGGCCCCTTATGGGGTTCAGTATGAGGCCCCTTCAAATGGTCCAGATTCCCAGGACTCGACAGCCATCTTATCCATCTAAGAAGATATACCTATGTCGATATGGTCTGGGCCTCTTGAAAACTGGGGGCACCAAGCTTAGTTTGCTTTATCTATGATCCACCATCCTCGCATGCAATATCTTTATAGTGGTATCAATATCGTCCGAGGAAACAAAGAATGGCGATCAAGTGTTAGATGAACACATTTGAAAAGTAAACAGGACCTTCGACGATGGTCTTGCTAAGCATTTCATCAGGTCCGTTCAAAATCCCTGGTATCTCTTGTATCTGAGTTGTATCGCTTAGATTACTGAGCTATGGCTGTCTAAATAAATCTTCTCTTTGTTACTTAGCTCTACAACCTCTAGAGGTTTTGACCTGCCAATTCTGGCTGCCCTTCATGACTAGACCAGTTAATCTTTCGATGGCTGTAAAACTCTTGGATAATATCCTCTGAAACAATTTTTTCATTAAAATTCTATCGCAACTGATTCCAGTTGATAGTTTCTTGGATTGGACTGTCCAGAACCGCAACAATGTTTTTTGCTAATCTCCATTTACCGTCTATTCTGAGTTACATAAATAGTATTCAATGAGGACTGCGAGTTTCGTATAAAAAGTCCATATTATCTAGGATATTTTTCAGAGTTTATATCAATGCTCTGATGCCGTTCCACACTGTGAGTAGATCGAATTCTATGATAAGTTTTTGACTATCTCCAGAAGTAGAAGTTCATGATAAGCTTCAAGGTTTTATATTTTTTAAATAAGGAGCAAAAGTCATTGTGCGAAAAAAGCTTCAATCGCAATTCTTCATCTGGTTTGAGCTCAAGGGATGCACCAAATGTACTAATAACTTTGAAAAATGCTATGCTAATGCAAAAGAGAGACTAGTTGGTCTGATCAGCCAGTGCATAAGACAATCGAATGAAATATCTAAAAACTTATCAGCTTTCTTAAAGCCTCAAGTCAAATATCATTGACACATCAAAATTCAAATTGTTTAACTACGATGGATATTTCCTATTTAGACCAAAGAAGAATTTATACCACGAATTTCGACCTCGTTTCCATCATTGATTACGGTATGGATACAGACTCTGTTACAGGTCGATGTAATTAAAATTCCCAATTCTTCCCCATCTCTCCCACATCAAAGATCAATATCATTATTGCAAATCACTCACAATAAAAAAAACATCCTGAACACTTTAAAAGGCGCTATGCGAAGGATGGTTCACACTCCGGACAGAAATTAAACCCCTCTATTCCACGTTTGTCCTGACCGAAAACCATTACCAAATCTGGTTGTCCCTACCGATAAAACAAAGCAGATACTTGCCAACCCTTTGGTAATACTTCAAAACTCGCCCTCCAAGAGCTTTTCCTCTATCCCCTCTGAGAAGTGCAAAAGGATCTCACAACGCTTATTGCAACAAATTGTACGGCGTGTAAGGGTGAAGGGACCGGCGCCGGTCGTCCGTAATAAGGCGACCCACTTCCTTCGCCCAAGCGGACGAATCATGCTGCCGTTTTCTTCCTGCTATCACGGCACAGGTTGGAAGCGGAAATTAAGTGAAATTTAATTTACCATCCCTTGCCAACCGAAGTCAACCGTGGCCATTATTTGTCTATTATTTCAGCGGCGATGCAAAAGCTCCCATCCGTACTGCTCCAGTATCGGTAGCGGCGAGCATGACCTGGTCCCGAGTTTCGGTGCCATCTATACTTTTTTTGTTTCAAATTACTTCATTTCTACCTTCTTTAAAACTTTCTTTCTTTTCGCACGAGAAAACAGTACAAAGCTCCCTCAATGGAAGGGAGCGCTGGCCACCATTGCCTTCTTTATTGACTTTGACTTTGTGCAATGAACGAAATTACTTAGAAGGATCCGTTTACACAGCAAAAGCAACAAATGTGCAGTGAGAGAGAAAGAGATAGAGAGAGAGAGAGAGAGAGAGAGAGAGAAAGCACACCAAAAGTTATAAGAAAAACCATTACACTACCTTTCCCGTGAAAAACACGGTGAAAAGTAATTTATTGAACAGCCGGCTTCCACCGGTGACGTACTTGAAATACTTTCGTTCGTAGCTCACCGGACCCGGGGTAAGAAAATGATTGTTTTTTTGTGAGTGTTCAGAATTAATTTGAAGTAATTACCACGTACCAAGGCGTGGTTCGTGCAAAACCCGAAAATGCGCTTTGTAATTGAATGGAGTTTGGTTCTTACACACATAATCAGGAGATTTACTATCATTCGCCCTAATATTGAAGGCGAAGGAAAAAATTGGTGTGGATTGATTTGCATTCACCCTTTTTGGCTGGATATTATTCACAGAAGCTGCTAGAAATCATCCGTGGCACCATGGCAGTCTAGAGCAATCCAAACCCTACGCACAACCAACGAGCTGGGAGCTCAAATCTGTACCACTCGGTGTACATTGCCGTTTGTTCTAGCGCGGCGCAATATGCCGGCTTTCATAATCATAAATCATGCGCTCGTGAAACAAGATACATGGTCACCATATCTTATGGCGACATCCATCACAGGAAGCTCTCTCGCTGAAGTAAAGTGCACGGATCCATCCGAGAGAACCAATAATGTGAATCACACGCACACGCCATTCCGATACCGGTAGCATCAGCGTAGCGTTAAGAGGCACGCCCTTGCTACCAACAACAGCGAGCAAACACAGCAACAATAACGTCAAACCCTTGGACCGACCAACCATCCACCGGTAGAGCATACATTCAGGCGCACAACCGTTCGAACGTTCGACGCCGCACGTGGGACGAACGACGGTAGCAATAAAAGGGCCCAAAAGAAAACAGAAGGATAGCTTTTCCACACGTCAAAAGTCGGCCAATTTTACTACTCCCAACAACAACAAAAAAACCGAGAAGAAAGCCACCCAAAATCACACACAACAAATCAATCCACCGGCGAAAGGAAACGCACAAAAGGTACGATCAATCCGGTAAAGAAATGCGAAAAAGCCGTTAAATGTGGAGAAACCACGCAAGGAACGTAATTTGTTTTACCCGCCCGGCTAGCGCTACGGATAACTAAGTTCCGTCCCGTTCCGAATCGGCACTGATAAGAGGATGTACTGCCGAAGAGCGAGCGAACACTTCATTCTCGGTACCTATCGGAGCGGAAGTTCCATCGCAAACCTACCGTATCGGGACGTGCACGGTGAGCACCGGGTTTCTCATCGCATTTTTGTTGTATGAAGTACACGGGCCCTCAGCATGGTCCGGTTCGCATGACGCAAAACTTTACCGGCGAACAAACAGATCCTCCTCGACCGTGTAGCAGGTGTTCGCCCAAAGGTAATTTCAAACTTTACGACACGTCCGCTCCAGCTCTAGCCGATGCTGAGCAACGCAATGCCAAATACTTCATCTTTCGCGTTGCATAAAGGCAACTCCTAATTGAACTCGGTCCTCCAATACGCGTTGATGTATCACTGATTTGTCCATGCACAACTACAGTACTCTATCGCTATGGAGGCGCACAGTAGTCGAGAGTGAATGCCGAGAAACAGGGACGTTCTACGGCCTGAAGTTGCGAAGTTGCTAGAGCAGTGTTTTTTCTTCCCACGGTGCGAGAAGACCACGATGAAACGTGGAATTCGTCAACAAATGGGGCAAAGTTGGCTTTACCACACAAAAACCAATCGGTCCAATTATCGGTCCAGTTCGGCGTAGTATCGCCCTCCTTCAAGGAAATTGTTCGAAGGCGAAATAATCCTTCCGATTGCGGGCTCTCAATTTTTTCCCTGCTCGCTTTTGTTCCCCGAACAAGAGGGATACATGACGATAGGATTCAATTTCGTTCGCAAGAGAAACAAGTTCGCAGACGAGTTCGAACGAAAACTTGAAAAATTGGCCCTACCGCAAACGCACCATCATCGCACGGCCGAGTGAGCGAACCAAGAACCAATACCTCAATTTCAATACGCAATGATTGAAACAAATTATCATGGTGAGAGCGCAACGGATGTTTCTGATTCGATTCTTTGTTTGACACAACAAATCATTCGTAAGAACTGTTTTTTGGGCCAGCCAGCCAGCCGAGTCGGGTCCTGTTACAGGGAAATGTTTTTGTCGCGGCACATTAGCTGAAATGATTTATTTTGGGACTGGACTAACGAATTGTCGGGCTGCGAGAGAAGTTTTCTTGCCAATACACCGAGCAGACCGTTAGTTTCTAGTTAAGACCGTGAGTCCTAGAGACTTACGGACGTACTTTGAAGTTCCGGCAAGTACGAAGCAGTTCCGGCAAGTATTTGAACTCCGCGCCGGAATTCTAGCCAACCTGATTGTTTCCGAGAATGTCTTCAACTTGCCGTTTGAGTGATGCAGTAAATTTAATTTGACATTCCAAAACGATTCAACACCTCCCCTCCCACCGCTAACCCCTAAACGCGTCCACCCCGGGATAGTCTCGATAACCATTAGGGAGCGTAAAATTTCCAACAAAGACCGAAATTGACATTCGTATGCACGTCACAAACCTGTTGGTCCACATAATCTACTAACAATTGTCTGCGTACATCTCGGAGCCGACACAAGCGTGTAGGGAACGGAATTTTCGGGAATCCTTTCCCCTTTTGTGACCATCCATGCCCATGCATGCTTCTCCCATCATGTCAACGTCACGCATGTAAATTCTCTTCCACTGGTGCTATTTGTATTTGAATATTACACATGTCGCCTAAGTTGATGAAACATTCTGATCCTTTTCCTTCCATTTTCTTTACTCTCTCTCTCTCTCGAAAAGCAGGCCAGCTTTTCCGTTGCGCAACTGTTTGGAGCTAGCCAGAATGCGCTCGCACCGGTAGGAAACCAGCGAAACGTGCTCCGCCAGGGCGATGGGGCCGGTGGCCACGATCACACCCACATCGAGACGATCGATGTGAAATGTGATCAGCGCAACGGCATGCTCGTCACGGTACAGTTTGAGGATGACTTTCGGGGTGTAATCTACAGCCAGGGCTACCACAACGATCCCAAGTGCCGATACGTGCAGGCGAACCAGGGTGGCAAGCAGTTTACCTTCACCGTACCGTACGACCGGTGCGGCAGCAAGCCATCCTGTGCCGTGTGTGCCTCGGTCGACAATGTGCTCGTCATACAGACGGACGAGGAAGTGCAGGAGGCCTGGGATACAGCCCGACGCATATCCTGTAGCCAGAGCGAGCAGCAGCAGAACACGATCATTTTCAAGCCGTTCGTCGTCGACCAGCTGGAGGTGGTGAATGTGCCTACCTCCACCGGTGGTGTCGAGTGTTGGATGGACATCCAGCGTGGGCTCTATCCGAACATTTCGCCCATCCCGAGCATCATCAAAATCGGCGAGGCGCTCAGTGTGCTGGTGTACTTGCGCGATCCTAAAGGCGAATACGACGTGTCGGTGAAGGATTGCTATGCGTTTGATAGTCCCGATTATGATGCGGCATCGACTGCCCGGCTTCAGCTGTCGGACAAGAACGGATGCTCGCGCAAGAAAAAACTTTTTGGGCTGTGGCAAAAGACGACGCAGACGGGCAGCTCGGGCGCTACATTGGTAGTGCACAACAGCATCAAAGCGTTCAAGTTCCCCGACCGTATGCAGGTATTCCTGAAGTGTGACATCGAAATCTGTCGCGGAGGCTGTGGACCACAGGTATGTGCCGAGGAGAATCTGATCAGCACGGTTGAAACGTCTACCAGACGTCCATCACCAACGCGCGGACGACCAACACAAACGACTTCGCTTGCTCCGGCTGTTCCAACGCGAGGACGTCGCCCACCGGTAACGCCGGTGCCAACCCAACCCGAATATACCGTCCCGGTAACGCAACCTCCACGACGCGGTACACGACCACCGCGCCCGGTAGAAACGACTCCGGCAACGGCTCCACCACGGCGCACTCGTCCACCAAATACACGGGCACCTACGGTGGTGTCGACGACACAGTTTACATGCTTGCCCGGTTCAACAGATGATCGCTGTAATGATGTGATCGTCACTCAGCGTCCGGACTGTTCCCGCGGCTCGCGCGATCCACGTTGTCGGTCTCGAGGCACACGACCGACACCAACGACCACCGAAACGACACCGGCCCCGCTTCGATGCTTCCCCGGCTCAACGGATCCTCGCTGCCCGACCACCTTCCGTCCATCGGTACGCCCAACAAGGCCAGTACCATCGCCTACAGCGCCACGCTTCTCAACCACTACTGAAGAGGACGATGACAGCATACCAAACTGTTTGCTACGATCCAATGACCCGCGGTGTGAAGAAGTATCGATCTTCTTGCCGGTTATTCCTCAAGAGCAGGTGACTACAAAGCCACCGGTAGTACCCACTGTGCCATCAGTAACGCCCAGTACGGCTTTGAACTGTTTCCCGGGCTCGAACGATCCTCGCTGCAGAACGCCTGTACTTCGTTGTCCACCGGGAACGACCGATCCTCGTTGTCCAGGATTTGTTCGTCCACAAGAACCGAAGGAAACGGCCACATATTTACCACCAGTTGATAAGCCTAACTGTTATCCGGGATCAACTGACCCACGCTGTCCGACGACTACCCGTCCGACACCCACCACTCAACCGCCACTGCGTTGCTATCCAGGATCTACTGATCCACGGTGTCCGCAGACTACTCCTCGTCCAGTGCCAACGACCACTCCTGCTCCTCGATGCTATCCTGGATCCAACGATCCTCGATGCCCTACTACACCTAGGCCAACACCTACTACTCAGCCACCTCTTCGCTGCTATCCAGGCTCTAATGATCCTCGTTGCCCAACCACTCCTCGACCGGTTCCAACAACCACGCCAGCTCCTGTTTGCTATCCCGGCTCAACAGATCCTCGCTGTCCTAAACCAACGCCAACAACCCAGCCACCACTGCGTTGTTACCCAGGATCTACTGATCCTCGCTGCCCACAAACTACTCCACGTCCAGTGCCAACAACCACACCAGCTCCTCGCTGTTATCCTGGATCCAACGATCCTCGATGCCCAACCACTACAAGACCGGTTCCAACAACCACGCCAGCTCCAGTTTGCTATCCTGGCTCAACTGATCCGCGCTGCCCAAAACCAACTCCAACGACTCAGCCTCCCCTGCGGTGCTATCCAGGATCAACTGATCCTCGTTGCCCACAAACAACACCTCGCCCAGTGCCAACCACAACACCTGTCCCACGTTGCTATCCAGGATCGACTGATGCTCGATGCCCGCAGACCACTCCGAGACCAGTGCCAACAACCACGCCAGCTCCGGTTTGCTACCCCGGTTCAACCGATCCTCGTTGTCCAAAACCAACACCAACGACACAGCCACCACTGCGGTGCTACCCAGGGTCGACCGATCTTCGCTGCCCACAGACAACGCCTCGTCCTGTACCCACAACAACACCACGTCCTGTCCCAACAACGACTCGTGCACCCGTTTGCTATCCAGGATCCACTGATCCTCGCTGCCCTCAAACTACCACGCGTCCCGTACCTACAACTACTCCAGCTCTACGTTGTTATCCTGGCTCGACCGATCCTCGGTGTCCCCAGACAACTCCTCGCCCTAGTCCAAAGTGTTATCCAGGTAGGTCATGCAAATGAAATGACTGATTTGGAAGTAGCAGAATCACACCAATATTTTACATCTTGCGTTTCAGGTTCGCTTGACCCCCAGTGTTCTGACAAGCAGGATTCGGAAACATATCTGCCTCCAGTGGAAGTTCCAAGGCCTACTACAACGCAGCGTCCAGCATGCTATCCAGGTGAGGCTTTTAGTTTTGCTCATTTATATATGAAGGATACCATATTGATAAATCGTCATTCGATTGTTTTCAGGATCGACCGACCCTCGATGCCCGCAAACTACTCCTCGCCCAGTACCAACCACTACACCAGCTCCACGCTGTTATCCAGGATCGTCAGATCCACGGTGCCCTCAAACTACACCCCGCCCAGTGCCAACAACTACACCAGCTCCTGTTTGCTATCCGGGTTCATCGGATCCTCGCTGTCCAAAACCAACACCAACGACTCAGCCTCCACTGCGCTGCTACCCCGGATCTACTGATCCTCGATGCCCGCAGACGACTCCACGACCGGTACCAACAACCACACCAGCACCAGTTTGTTATCCAGGATCTACTGATCCACGGTGTCCTCAAACTACTCCTCGTCCAGTGCCAACCACTACACCAGCTCTACGATGCTATCCAGGCTCAAATGATCCTCGATGCCCGACCACTCCAAGACCAACAACTACTCAGCCACCACTTCGCTGTTACCCAGGATCGACGGATCCTCGTTGCCCACAAACTACTCCTCGTTCAGTGCCAACCACTACACCTGCTCCTCGGTGCTACCCCGGCTCTAATGATCCTCGCTGCCCTACCACTCCTCGACCGGTTCCAACAACCACGCCAGCTCCTCGGTGCTATCCTGGATCCAACGATCCTCGTTGCCCAACCACTCCAAGACCGGTTCCAACAACCACGCCAGCTCCGGTTTGCTATCCAGGCTCAACTGATCCTCGCTGCCCTAAACCAACACCAACAACCCAGCCACCACTGCGTTGTTACCCAGGATCGACGGATCCTCGTTGCCCACAAACTACTCCTCGTCCAGCGCCAACCACTACTCCTGCTCCTCGGTGCTATCCTGGATCCAACGATCCTCGATGCCCAACCACTCCAAGACCGATTCCAACAACCACGCCAGCTCCGGTTTGCTATCCCGGTTCAACGGATCCTCGGTGTCCTAAACCAACTCCAACGACTCAGCCTCCCCTGCGGTGCTACCCAGGATCAACTGATCCTCGATGCCCACAAACAACACCTCGCCCAGTGCCAACCACAACATCTGCGCCACGTTGCTATCCTGGATCCAACGATCCTCGTTGCCCAACCACTCCTAGACCAACAACAACTACACAACCACCACTACGGTGCTACCCAGGATCGACAGATCCGCGCTGTCCGCAAACAACTCCTCGCCCAGTGCCCACTACCACACCAGCACCACGTTGTTACCCAGGCTCAAATGATCCCAGATGTCCTACAACACCCCGTCCCCCACCAACAACTCAGCCACCACTCCGTTGCTACCCCGGTTCAAACGATCCTCGCTGTCCGCAAACCACATCCCGCCCAGCACCAACCACTACACCGGCCCCTAGATGTTTCCCCGGATCGAACGATCCTCGCTGTCCTACCACGCCAAGACCAACACTGCCACCAACACAGCCACCACTTCGTTGTTACCCCGGTTCGAACGATCCACGCTGCCCGCAAACTACTCCTCGCCCGGTACCAACGACACGTCAACCGTGCTATCCGGGTTCACTCGATCCCGCTTGTCCGCGACCATTTGTCCCAACCACGCCATCCGCCTGCTATCCGGGCTCACCCGATCCCAACTGCCCACAGCCTTACCGACCAAGCAGCACTAATCCTCCTGCTACTTATTTGCCACCGTTCCCTGCCGAATCGGGTGCCCGCTCAGCCCGACATCTTAGCCCCGAAACGCTGAACGACATTAACGCGCTGGCCGATTCGACCGACGCTGTCGCGGATGCTGCCGGTTCGGTGGCTGCAGATGGGGAAGGTGCTGCCGATTCATCTTCCCTGACCGGTGTAGCAAGAACGAAGCGTGATAGCAGCCTGTCGAACGATTTGGACGGAGAACCGGCAAAGGAAATCATCTCCATTACGCTCAACATTAAGGGTTACCAGTTCGAGCCGGATACGTAAGGACTCGAGCGTCACCTGCTGCCGAATCACCTGCTGTCTGTCTGCATAATACTCATCCGCGGGGAAAATGAACCCCGCAAGCCAATATATTCAACAACGTCAGCCAAACGCAAGTCACGCTACTTTCAGAATTGTTCTTCATCACCCGGTCAGGGTCTTTGTCTGTGCGCGTTGCGATAGGATGTAGAAATCATTGTAAATAAATTAAATAAAATTCTCCCCACCGTCCAATCCAATGGGCGGGTATGGCTGTAATAATAAAACCCAAAGAGTTTTTGTACAATTAATTCGAGCAAAGGGACAGTTTATTGCACCGGAAGTTCATTTATCGAACACGTTCTGCACAAGCGTTACCTGGTGCTGCTGTAGAAATTGTAACAACAGTTCGTCGATATCATCATTGCTGCGTGCGACTTGCTGGCGAATGATCTGCTTAAAGTCCTCCTTGACACCTTTATCCGCTCCACGCGTTCCGATGCGGCGTGCACCGGTGGCCAGGCTTTGCTGAGGCATGGCGAGCTCCAGCTTCACGTCCGGCGAGTGTGTCCACAGGTGCATAAACTCTTCGATGATTTCCGCCTGGATAACGTAGCTCGTAAAGTGTAGGTACGCAAAGAGCCGGCGAGTTTTGATGATTTCGAAAATGAATTCTACCGTCGCCGATTCGTGCGGCCAGTTAAGTTGAGACAGTACCAACAGATTGCCCAACAGCGAGCTGCTGCACTCCACGTCTATCAGTTTCGGTTTGAGCAGTACGATTAGCGTTTGCACGAGGTAGTGCAGTATGGCGCGCTTGGTCAACGGCATCAGCATAAGAACGCGTGCCGTCTGGCCGAGCGAAACGTTCTCCAGATAGTAACCACGGGATGGTGCATGCGGCAGATGCTTCAGAATTGTGCCCATCTGCTCGAACAGATGGACCGTCGGTGGACCTTGCACGAGCGTGAGCGCAAACTGGCGTACCGATTTTTCAAGCTGCGTCATCGTGGTGCCGGTGGACGCTTGCAGCAGAGTGGCCGTTTCTTCATGCTGACCCGCGCACACGTACAGATCGATCAGGAACTTTTGCACCCAACCCGACAGCTGCGGTATGCAGAGTATCAGTTGCGCAAAGTCCGCTTTCATTACATCGTTCGAATGGAGCAGCTGCCAGCAGCTTTGGCAGGCAAGCAAACAATTGGGTGCGTCCGGGCTGACCGGGGCATTCACCAGAATGTGTGGAATCTCGAGGACACCTTCGTGCGCACGCCGCTTCACCTCCGGTGTCACATCTTTCAGGGCCTCAACCAGTATGACCTCCGTTTCGGCTGTACCATCCTTCGAGCGGAGTTTCGAGTACCCGATGTAATCCTGCAGTGCCAGCACGAACACGATAGTGGCGCAAAACAGTATCTGTTTGCTTTCCGTCGACCGGAACGGATCGAGATTGTAGATGTGAATGATTTTCTGGCAATACACGTCCTTGCTCCAACTTTTCTTGTACAGCACGAACGGTTCCCACTTGAGAATTTTGCCGCAAAAGTCCAATATTTCGAAAATTTTCTTCCAACAATCGGTGGACGTCCGGGCACGGTCCTCGGTGTCGTTTAGCATTTGATTCAAGTAGTACTCGAAACAGACCGCCATCAACCGATGTACGAGCTTGGGCGCCAGGTCCGGTGCGCGGTTGTACACCAGCGGTATCGCTTCGTTGAACAGCATCTCCTTGAAGCTGGGCATGGTCACATTCTGTATCAACGTTTCCAGCAAGCGGGGCTGTTAAGTAAAGCAAATCGCGCCCGGAAAGAGGTTAGCATATAGGATTCCGTCGTTCGGGGTGCTGATAAATTACCGCGTGAGTAGAAATTGCTTGCGGGAAGCGCTTCAGCAGCAGCATTATCAACCGGCAATGGTCAAGATTGTTGTTGGAATGGGCCGCCGTTAGTAGCAGTATCTGATGCTGCACCTCGTACGAAATGTATTGGAACATCTTCACGTAAAACTCCTGCTCCGGTGTGGTACATCCTTCCGGGATGCGCAACGCATTCGTCATGAGCGATATCTCGTTCAACAAATTGGTCGGCGTTTGGTGAGCCCCATGGAACGTCATCACACTATACCAAAGAGTGATGTATGAGAGATGGTTGGACATTAGTGCGATGATTGTAAACCCCCGACTAGATAAGCCAATGCTTACATGTAGCTTAGACATTTGGCCGCTTCCTCAAAGTTGTTGGCATTCTTTTCGATTTCGTACGCCTCAAACTATAAATGCGAAAGCAAAGATATTAGATTCACAAGGCGAGGGAAACAAAAACACCCCACCACCATCGCACCTACCTGCACACCAAAGTCATTCGGAAACAGCGTTTTGGCCGCTATTATCCACGCCTTCGCTTTGTACGGATCGGTGGATTCTTTTGCACGCGCAATAAGATACTTTTCGTTCGATATCACGTCCATTTTCATAGGAAAAACAAAAAAAAAAGCCTCCACAATCAGGCAGTGTCCGGGACGCGAAACGTGCCTCAAAACGGTTCACCGGTTGATAAGCAATTTCTCGCTTCTTGCCTTCAAGCCGCCTGGGAAGAGTGAAGCGCTATCGAATCGTTGTAAAGTTTAGACTGTCCGGTCGGTGGCGTTATCTCCGTGATTTTCAGCAAAACTTACCGAACTTAGTTAGAAAAGCAGTGGAAAGTCACAAAAAAGACGATAAAAGTGATAAAATTAGCGCGAGCAAGAAATTGTGCCGTGCGTTTGGTAAACAATCCACCGAAAACAATAACAAACGCGGTGTCGGAACGTAGCTGTCAGTGTGGGTTTGACATTTGTCGGACTGCCTACCGTGTCTGCCATATTTTTGCTAGCGGTGCTTTATTTTAAATAGAAATTAGTAGCATCTTTGATATGTTTCATTTTTTCATTTTAAGTAAGAAAACTGTATTCAAAATGTAAACGTCAAGTCGTCAATAATTTAACATACAATTAAATCCCACTTTAACCCGAAAACAATGTAAAGCCCATGTCGCTATGTTCATCCCTGAACAATCAAACAGTTGCTCACGAACCCTGCAACTCAAGCACTGCACATGTGTTGGTGCCATGCACCGTTTCTTGTGTTCCGTCCAATTTCCAACCTCTTTCATTCCACACAGTTTCTTTTTCATTTAAATTTCTTTCGCCTGCGAGACGAGTCGGGTCGTGTTTTGGTTGCTGCTGCTGATGCCAACCGTGTGTACCGCGCTGTATTCCATGGTAACATTTGAGTTCGTCCCTTGTGTTTACTGGTTACCCGTTCGATCCAGGTGAAGTTATAGATGGAAAAACGAATTCTGTGCTTAACATCGCGCCATTCCCGAATGCGATCGAAGTGATCTTCCCTTTGGAACGTTTCTGGTGGTACTTGTTTGTGAGTTATTTCCTGAAGCAAAGGGAAAGGGAAAGTGTTGCCCAAGATTTCCGAGTGTTGTTTTGCTGTGTTCGCTGCGAACATTGTCGACCAGTCCCGCTCCCAACTAGTGAATCGGATCTCCTAAAGATCATGTCGGCAATACATTTATTTGTACAACTGTGAACCATTTCTGTTAATCCCGAATGGTTACAAGAATCCGAAGTGTTATCAGCAGCCTGAAGCTGTATCGTTGTATTAAGAAAGAGCCACTTCATGTGTGTATTATTTTTATCACTCCGTCCGTTGTGCATATTAAAAAGTGTTGTTATTTTTAATTTCCCTTTGACCCGCTCATCGCACTCGAAGGCAAGAGATCACGAAAAACAAAATGTTTGCCTCCTTCATTACAAGCGCCACATCCGCGATCGTGCTGAAAGTTGTGTCTGTGTACTTATATGTGTGTGTATGTGTGTTGATCGAGAAGAGGGAGAAGAAGACAGGTTTTTCTTTTAGGGCTCTCGATGTCTGTCGATGGCGATGGTGTCGAACGGTGGAACAAAACATAACCAGAACCGGTTCCATCCGATCTTCCCGTGGGGCCGCCGTCGTTGGGCTAAAGGGTCAGCTACACTTGCCTACCCAACCACCTCCCCCGGGAACGGAACAACCCGATCGGATAGTCAAAAATGCCTGGTGACCCTACCGGGCAGCAGCAGCAGCAATGTCCGAACCGGGACTGGTGTGTGTCTTCAAGGACCAGCCATCAGCAAACCTCCATGTGTAACCTCCCGGAGCAAAAGTACTTCACGGAACGTTAATGTATGTGTGTGTGTGTGTGTGTGTGTGTGTGTGTGAGTAGGCGGCAGCATGGTGCACCGCACTGGAACTGGCAGAACTGGCGCAGCATTAATCATCCGGCACATGGGGTGGTGATGGCTTTCGTCTCCCAATGGCGATCTTGTCGGTGACCAAACAATGGCACATAAAAGCTGACGAATTCGCTTACCTCCGTGTCTCGGTGCGTGATGCCAGGAAAAAATGGCAACAGGGAAAGCGAATGCCCCACGAATCCGAACGAAGCATGGCTGTAAACAGTGAAAAATATGGTTTTGTGCGATGTGAAACTTTTCCTTCAGTGCATCTCATAGTATTGTAAGGTTTTATTAATTTGAAAATATGCGTATTCATATTTTGCGTTGTTTCTTTCATTTAGGTTATTTAAAGAAGAAAAATACGTTGAAGTACACGTTTGAAATGGTGTAGAAATTCGAACAGTGACAGTTGAATCCAATTGAAAGCAATTGGAATTTAAGCCGCAAAACAAGAATCTTATAAGGGGAAACAAAAATTCAATTCCAAAGGTAAGTGACAAGATCTTAAACTAATCTTAAAAGTTGAGTATGCAGGTTTGGGGTGATACTAATTAAAGGAAGCCAGAAATGGAAGACTTCTGGACCACTCGATGATGTAGTGCCAAAAGAAGAAGAAATTTCAAAGGACTTCAAAGGAGCCAGTATAACCTCTAGCAGATCGTTGAAAAGGAAAACAAGGAGGAACTTAGGAGAACCTAACGAAAAACTTTATTGAACAAGTTCCTTAGCTACTTTCTTTGAATAAATGAGAGGTCGATTACGTCTCGATCATGTCACGAAAATGACACCGAACAACCCCAAACAACTCACTCTCTTCTTCGCCAATGTAATTTAACTATTGGCTGGAGAGTTGGCTGTCGCTGTAAACGGCAAGCACACCATGTGGATCTTGCTGCAACCACGCGTATAAAGATCCAATTAATCAAGGCCACCCAACGTCGACCCGTGCGTTCGCCCCGCCTGACTATAATTAATTAACGCAAATTGTACAGAAAATAAATCCAATTGCAGCGCTGGCGACATTTGCTTTGCGATGACGATCGCCGTACGTTCTTTCACCACAATGGTGCATAGCTGCTTGAAGAAGCTGCTTCCTTCTTGTCTTTCCATTTTTATTGCACTTTTGCCGGTTTTACACACACTCTCTTTCTCCGGCTCAAGACCTCCAGTCAAGAATGATGTACGGCTAATGTCTGCTGGAACCTATTGGCATTACTTCCGGTGGACGGCGGAGTGCAACAGGCCGTGCATGTATAATTAACCACGAACATCATCACGACCTCGCGGGCTGTTGACACTTGCGTTGTTTCAGCTGACGCAGTTTATCCTTTTTGGAGGTGTGTTTGCATCGCGCACATCGATTTCCGATGTGATGGAAGAGAAAATAAGATAGCCGAAATTTAACCCCTAAGAAGTGTGACTTGAGTCATAAGCCGTGTCTATCATGCTGATGGAGTAGCATGCTTATTGCGAGGCTCCGTGGCGTTCGCCTTAATCTCTTCTCCCATGCAACTTCATTTTAATAAGTCACAAAAATAACTTAATGTATTAACCAACCCCACATCAACTCCGGCGGTGTTCTGCTGACGCACTCGAAGCGATGAATTCCATTTCATTTAAATGTGTACACTCCCTCGCACATGAAGAAAGTTCCCAGAAGAGGGAACATTAATATACACGTGCATTAACATTTTACACCCCGTACACCCATCTTCGGCTGTGCAGTTTGCTGTGCAGAAGGTGCAGCAGCAGCAGCAGGTACCTTCATTCCCACCGATGTGTATTGTTTTCGTACACCGATGTCGCCGATGTTCCGTAACAGCGGGCCCAAACAAATGCGGCTGGTTTCGTGATGCTGGCTCACGGTCAAACAACGGGTTACAGCAAAAACAACCGTCATAAACAACCGTCCGTGCCTGCCGGCAACAGCGGAGCCTCACGACAACAAAGAGCAAAAGCGACGACAGCCCGCCAGACACGGCCCATCAGAAGAAATAGAGATTTTCTGTTGTACGGCATACGGCGTTGTTGAAGGAGTGGAGAGTAATGGATAAAATTTAAATAACCAGCCATCCGACATCGATGTCGATTATGTGCGTTTTGTTAAAGCTTTCTTTTTTTTCTAATATACTGAGGTAATTGAAGAAATTGAGTCATGCTTTGGAGGCTGGAGTTGAAAAGTTCCAGCTTTTCAGCTTTTGAAATTCTTACCTGGACAGAAACTCCAAACATTCTCGGGGTTTCAATGCGCCGTAACAGTACTACATCTCATGATATTAGTCAAAAAAGGGTAGGCAATGTAACGTCCTATGAAGCACACGAGCAATCATGTTTATCGAACTTTAGGAATCTCCGCTTAAACTAATACTGCTTACTCACAAGTTCGCCAGGTGATACGGATCTCAACACAAAAAAAAAAAAACCCAAGGCTCTCTCCCCTAGAACGCATCGTAAGCGGTTCCCGTTTCACGTTGGCCAAACGCTTTCATGCGGCAAATGAAATGCAGCCTCAGATTTATCTGTACGATCGAAGAACCGACCGGCGCAAAAGCTTCACCTTCGATCGCTAAAACACTGAGCCACACCAACCAACCTCCCAAAAGGGGGTGGCGTACCTAGCGGTTCGGGAAAAGTTCAACAGCATTAACCGAAATGAGCCGAACCGAACGGAACGATTCCCTCCACCATTCTTGAGACTTTCCACGTTCTAAAGCTGACGGACACACACTGGTTCCGTGGATCCTGCCTGGAGCTCTCAGAACGTAATAAAACTGGCCAACTTTACAGTGACCTGCAATTACCTGCGGAGGTTCTTCCCGGTAGCTCCGGTACTGAACCTTCCTCCATATGAGTCGTCCATATTGCGTTCTTCACTTCCTTCATCTCCAACGGGGAATGGCACGTATTACTGGTTAGGAGGGACATCATGCTTACAACCGGTAAGCGCTGTACAGATAATTGACCATCGACACGACCATCCATCCATTCTATTCGCGGGCACGATTATTACGAGATAATGCGAGCAATGCGTAATCACACACACTCCCATTTGTTTTCTCTCCCCCTCGAGCTCCGGTAACGGTGGGTCCGTTATTTGGGCATGTGATGATCGTCGACCATTTAGAACCACAATCGGGTGCGATCAGTAGAAGTTTTTTGTTTTCCGCTTTTGTTATTCCCTTTTCATGGCTAAAACCATAAATGTGTTTAAAATCTGTCTACAGAGGACGGCAGGCGGCTATTTTGGAAGTACCGTTCTGCGGTTTACATGTAGAGTTCCTCGGCGAACCTTTCAAACCATCGCCTAAGTCTGACATATTACATCGTATTAGAATTTTTTATGACGTGAAATTACCCAGAGTAATTGAAGATGCTTTGAGCGGTTTCAAAAAAAAAAAAACCGTCCAACAATAACAAACTATCTTCGTAGTGCTAGTTGACCTTATGAAGATGAGATCAAGGTTTTAAAGACACAAGATTTGAGGCTTTCGATGGAACCGACGAGTGTACATATGCTGCGCTAACGATCATTTGTAGATGATTGCTCCCGATGATCAGCGTGGAAATGTGTATGATGGTCAACTTTTCTTAATGGTGATCATGGTGAGCAACACAGAAAATGAGATCTTAAGTTGGATGAATTGTATAAAACCTCCTACTGCATCACTGCAACAGTCTAGCAAATTTAAATTATAATTATCTCTTACTTTCCTGTTTCTGTGCGTGTCACGGAACAAATAAGTTCCACCGAACAAATCACCTCTTACAAATGAATCTTCTCTCTCTGATCCTCGTCTAACGATGTAAGATGTGGATCATTAGCTTAGGGCGGCACATAAAAAGTATTTCCCAGCTCCAAAGTGTTGTCTTTCACTAATCCCCGAGAGGAAACGACGGAAATCACACTCCCTCGAGGGTCGAGAATTGGGGACGATAGAGTCTTCACCTCATCTCGGCAAGTCTTCCACAAAATTGTGTTTGATCTCGCAATGATCGCGATCGTTTCCAGTTGTCGTACGGTTATCACACTTCTGGAAGAAGACATATGGGAGTGACATACGCCCGGGAGTAGCTTGCCACATCTTCCTCCCAATCGCTAGCCTTCCCCAATAGCCGTGAACCACCACGAGGGTTTTGCTTGTTTTGCTGATGATTAAAACATAACACAACCACAATATTAATGGTTTCCGTTACGGAGACAGAGAGTGAAAGCGATAGAAGCCGATCTCTTCGTTAGAACAATATTTGCGACACATGTGTAGAGCAAATAATTTGCGTTCCTTTAAACGAACTACATATGCCAGCTTGAAAAACCTCCACTGATTCTGCTGTTGGAAGGGAACACCAAAAATCCACCAATCTTCATCTCTTGGCTACCAGTTACGCAATGTCGATGCGGTGTACCGTCCTGACGTGAAAGGGAAATGGGAAAGATCTCTCCAACAGCTCCGCATGTGCTTAACTGCTTTCACGCGCCAACGCCAGTGCACCCGGATGACGGGAGTCCCGGTCGCGGACGGTAAACCCACTAATCAAGTGACGACGCACCGACCCCAGCCAGCACGCACATTGATCGCACCGATCGCGGTTTGGCTGTTAATTTGAATTTTAGTAACTTGTGCTCCTGACCGTATCTGAAGTGTTTCTCCTACGGCCTCAAGCACACACACACACACACGCCCGCAGTGTCAACTTCTGTTCGTGTGTGCGCGCGTGGTGAACGTGCGTGGGAGAGATAGAATTTCCAAATATAAACACAAACAACCTCGCTTCAGCCTATCTGGGAACGAAATTGTGAAGTCTTGTTTCCATATTTGGAGCAGATTCAAAGGAAGGAGTTCCATGCTGTCCGCATGTTGCTAGCATCCGGAAAGAGAGGCCAGCCAGCACCAAAAACTGTAACGTCGTTCCGTTCACGTCCCTCCAAACATTCGTATTGATCAGGGATCGGCAAGTGTGTTCTAAGGTTTGAATCAAAATAGTTGATCGAGCTTCTTGGAAGAAGATATTCCGGAGGAGCTATATTCATGATTTTGATGTTGAAAATTACTCTGACATATTATTAAATTGTTCGAACTTTATTCTAATGGAGCGACCCGTATGCGGTGTTGATCGCTGGATACGGCAATACCAAACCCATCTGGGATGATTCCCCGTACGTTGGATTGACTATCCAGTCAAGGAAGCCACTAATTCCCGACCAAGAGCTGTCGAGGTTAAAGAGCCAAAAAATACTTTCGAATAGAACTTGACCAGCCGTTCTGATCATGGGACGGTCCGTTGGCAGTTGTGATATCGGCGCCGAACTTCACACGGCAGGACCGGTGATCAAATCCTATCCGCCTTCCCTAATGCAGATCTGACTGTCTTGCTACAGGTCGAATCAAGTCAAGGTGTGTCAGAAATGGCAGGACGAGATCTTTCGAAGTTTGTAGTGCCAAAGAAAAAGAAGAAGAATATTCTAATTAATTAGATCTTATCACTCTGGTACAAGAAAAAAAGTTAAACAAATCAACCATTTGTTTGACGATCCCTGGGGCTGGTGATATAGATTTTTCTCGGCAGGCTATTCCCTCCTGTGGATAACTATCTGTGCTTTTTTCTGGGATTTTTCAACATCGTTCGAAACAAGAACACTCCCACACACCATGCAGGGTTTTCCTCTATTCTCAAAAATAAATAAATAAGCAGGAGCTATTTAAAAGCTTTAACGATCCCTCTTCTTAATGGAGTTACTTATTGAAGACTAATAAATCCAGCTGCATGCGGTGTAGTGATTTGTTCCAGCAAGGTAACCCAATTCATTCTGTACAAAATTTGCCCTGTCTATGTGTGATCATGCTTAATTTGTATCTTAATAGTGATCAAATATCTACGCTTTGGATCATTAATCACTAGCAACGGTTTAGCTTGACGAGTAGCGTGATGAGTCTCATGAATGACCCATCGGTCCACCAGTGTCCACCGGCAGCAACAATGTATCGCCACACTTTTCGCCAAACACTTCCAACACGGGAGAAAGTTGTCTCGGGAAAAACATATTCCACCGCGTTAATAAAAAGTGGTTTAAAGCGTGGAAGAGAAAAAGGGGGAAAAGTGTTCCACCTGCAGCAGTACTCGCTTGTGTACGAAGATCAGGTTAAGCAGGTTCATCACTGGTGCGAATGCGATTGAACTGATGGCTAAGAAACGCTTTTGTAATGTTCAATATGCTCTTCGAATAACATACATCCAGGATGTCCAGGAGGCTAGTAATGACAAATGCATCATTTTCCGAATGTTTCAACATTTTTTTGTGAAAGTATCACTGAATCATATTGTGTCTCGATGATTCAACGGACGGGATGAGCCGTGCAAACTCTCTTGCCCATAATGTTCCACAGACATATAACGATTATTTCGCGTCGGTAAGGGACGGCGCACCACTTTAGCGTTAACCCACTCCGTGGGTCAGCTCGCTATGCACTTACGCACATAAAATACATTATCGGGCGGGATACCAGTGCCCAGTACCACCCTCCGAACAAAGGTGTCAATAAGCGATCTCCGGTCCGCGCACTCTCAGTTGGCTTATAAAATATGAAAATCATTGGGCTTGTGTTCATTGTTGGAAAATTAAATAGACGCACCAATCTTTGCGGCCCGAAGCCTACTGGCTGACAGCCCAGCAGTCCTCCACAAGGTAAAGTGCGAGCAAAAATTGTGTTAGTGGAATTGGCAATTGGCAAAGTACTATTTTTTTCCTTGTCCGATTGAAAGGGTTTTCCATCTCTTCGTCGTGCTCGGGGTGTGTCTGGTGTGAATGGTGGTTTACGCCCGAGCTCAGCAAGTTGCTGTTACTTCACGCGCCCGCTTTTGTTGCACTTTTGTCTACTCTGGTGGTTGCTCTGGTGCCTATCAATTTGGATCTTACATAAAATGGCGTTTTCTCACCGGCTGCCACGCTGCCATTGAGAATTAGATAATCAATTCTGTACTCCCTGCTGTGCGTTTGCACATCTGATGATCTGGGCGATCATCTCATCTAGCCGTTTGTCTGTATCCGGACGTATTGTTGCTGTCTTTTATAATTTTGTGTAAGTGTGGTAGACAATTATTTTTGAGTTGAAAGTCCTTGAACACTTAAATAAATTCAAAATCTATCGCTTGACCGCTTGACTGGAGGTACTCACGAAAGACCAGCAACAGAAGCAAAGAAACAAAAAACGCGAATCGCCCTTCGGCCGCCAGGAAGGAAGGTCCATCATCACTGATAAAGCGCCCGTGTCGAAAGCGACTGTGCACATTGATACGGGACCCCGATCGACGCATTGATTACGTGATCATAACATTCGCCTTGGCGTGCCTCAACGACAGGTCCCACAGCAGGAGCAGCAGCAGCAACTTTGCATACGGGGCGAGCATGAGCGCAGAAAACGTAGAAAGATCGTTTCTTGCTTGGTGAGACCAACAGTGGCACGTGGTGTGGAGTGTGTATTGTGCCGGTTGATGACCTCATTTGAAGCTGCTGGTGGGTTGCCGTTGGTAGTAATACGCTGATTAGTGGCCGCGTCGGTCCGCCTTTATCATCGTTTCAATATCACGCACGCACATACTCCAGACTCCATGATCCATGATCCTCTCAATATCGTCCAACGTCAGGTTTGGTCTGGACCGGTTAGTGACAACATGACGCTGACTGAACTTTTTCGCCAGGCCGTGGGTTTCTTTCTCAGTCAGAGCGGGTTTTGTGTATGCAAGGTGAATGGTAATTAGAAATTAAGCTCACTCCACAGACATTGCGTTGCCAGTGGTGTGCAGAACATCTCACGGAACTAAACAAGCGAATGAAGTCGTAGAACAGTACTGAAGAATTGTCTGGACCTAAGTCGGCTAGTTTAGTAAATCTTTCGAGCTCAGAATAGTAAAGTACCAAGTACAAGAGCCGTTTTCGCATACTAAAGGCTTTTGTTTACGCTAGGCACACCACACCGGTTTAATACTTTCGACTTCCATTAGACGGACCTGTCTGCTAGATACGCTTTTTAAGGTGACGCAAGTCTGTTGCGTTTGCGCTCTATCCATTTCTGCTTGATTGATCTTAACCTTCCACCTCCCTTTCGGGGTGTTTCAAAGAAACGTCCTTTCCCCCGGCTTACCCGATAAAAAAAGGGTGATCAACGGCGAAGATTTCAAAATTTGCGCAAAGATCAAGGAAAGCGTACACATGAAGGCAGTGAGTGATCGTGGCCTTAAAAGCATCATCCGTTGGCGCTTCTTGGCGGTGGAGCTGCGCACTAATCATGCTTGGAAGTTTATGATATCTTCCGTCAAAGAATAATTGACTGCGAAACCAACTGCTATCTTCTAAGAAAGTAGTGAAGCCTTGAGCTAGAAACCGAACTGCGGCATCTGCGGTTATCTTGGGCAACTACCGCACATTATTTACGTGCTGGAACCGCGCCGGCACGTTGGGCAACCGGTGCCGAAATAGATGGGTTGTCCAATTAATTAATCCGCTAGCGAATTGGAGGCTTCTGACCTAAATGTGTGCGCACTGGCCGTCGATTTCTAGAGCCCCCCGGGTTCTAGCGAACGGTTGCTGTCGGGGCCGCGTTAGTAGGTGGTGCCTCTCCACTTCACAACTCGTCGAGAGCACAGTAAACAAACACGCCAACTCAGGTCCATTAGCGGAACGGTCCGCGGCGGCAAGAACCTCTTCCCGGCCTACTTTTTATGCTGTACCGATCGTGTGCACACTGTCGATCGATATCGGTCAGCATTTCAGTACGCTCGATTGAGCAGCTTCGCCAGACCGCAGACCGCTTGCAAGCCGGGCTTCAGAGAGACGCTGGCACGAATCTGGACGATGTTCGTGTAGCTTTTCTGAAACGGTTCTGAACACACAAGCCGGAAAACAGGTAACGGTTCTGGAAAAGTATGGACATCAACACGATAAGCATATGCACCAACGCACGGGACTGGAGCGGTCCACACAGTTTTGCGGGACTGTTTGCTGAAAGCCGATCTGCTTGTGCCATAAGCTTGGGCTCACAAGCTTATTGAGTTCTGAGAACTGTTTGGGGCTTGGAGGTTTTGCAACCTCCAATCGTTAAAATAGCAACTGCCTTCAGTTCAGTTACACGAGGTCGCCGTGGGATTAAACCGGAGATGAAATTTCATCCCAAAACTTCGACTGTGATGGATGGTGACAGCTTAAAACTTCCGATCAGCTTGGTGTACAATTTCAATTAACTACCGACATCCGTGCTTTAGTGCTATATTTAACTAACCAAACCCGCCGATCAGTGCAGTGGATCAGTGCATCTCTTTGTCGTCTCGTATATTGCTTTGAAATCTTCTACATAAAGTCTTGAAGTGCGACAGCATTCCAGTGGAAAATCCTAGCGCGCTCTGTCAAGACGTTTAAATTATGAATCAATCACCTTCTCATCCGACAAAGCGTTACAAAGCAATCGTTTCGTCTTTTCCGGGAGGAATGTAATGCTGTACGGAAAAAGTGCCACCAAAAAAAAACAAAACCAAAAACATTCCAATTGCTGGTACTACAGCCCGCAAATTGTTCAACCGGATGGTATGTCGTACAAACAGCATTTGGCACATGCCATTTGCATAGAAACCATCTATCTTAAGCCGGCACAAAGAGGACGGTATACGGTGGAAGATGCTAACACGCTGTAAACTATAGCTCGCAGCGAATATCATGGGAGCGGCACGGTCTTCAAGATGTCTTCAAGACGCCATTCACAGGAGAGGCCTAGGTTTGTCTGATCTTCCGAACATTGGCGCATCATCGGCTACGTTGTTGGTGAATTTGCAGACAACGAACGTGCTGCCTAACTAGATAGGGAAAGAATGTTCCAGCCATCCGAGGCAAGCTCTCAGAGACAGCTGCACTGGAACTCAGTTTAATTGCTGTACTTGCTGGTGTTGAATTATGTTTACTGTACATTCGCTTTCTAGACTCTAACAGGGTCTTGATCGCGTCTCGAGTAGCAGCAGCTTGAACGGTTGAGAATCGATCATTTCTTCTAGGAAAATGTACTTAATTCTCTTTTAATTCTTTCCGGATGTTATGCGGTTTTGTTGTTGTCTGTTGTCTGCATGGAAAAGCATGGACTAGGTTGGATCGATCGGATGTTGCAAATAACAATCGTATATAGTTCATTTGTCCTCGTTTTCGTTTATTGGTTAGGTTTCACGTATTTAATTAAAATAAATATATCATTGGAAGCGATGCTCGATGTTTATAATCACTTGGAATGTATTCCTCTCAATGAATATCAATTTTTCGTAGAAAGTAGCTAAATAAGAAGGTCCAGTCGGCAGTTAAACAGCTATTTCGCAACTCTCGCTCGCTCATACGTGGATTGTATCAATCTTCAAGATTTGCCCAACGCGTTATCCTCCTTTTTTTTTGCCTCCCGCCTGCCCTATCAGTTTCCCCTGATTTCAATCCATTCGCTTCCCGCAATACTTCCGAATCTAATGCCGACATCCACAAACCTTCCCACGTGTTCAAAATACGATGGCCACCATCAGTGTTTGCTGATGCTACAAGCAGCAGCAGCAATTCCCAGACTCGGCTAGACATCATGATACACACAAACCCTCGCGCACATACGCACCGAAGTCCAATCTTTTCCCTTTTTACGCACCGGCTTTAACAGAAAGCAGCAAAATGGTTGAAATTAATACGATTGTTGCACTCGTAAATTGATGTAAATCCATTAAACTTGTTAACGCTGCTCGATTTAAGCGCAATGTTGTTACGGGAGGGCCATGCCACACGATCTTCACCTAGCGTGCCGGTTACTCCGATGCATACTACTACTTCCTTCGCCAGAGGTGAAAGTGTTTGCCTGTGTGTGTGTGTCATGCTGTGCGCAGCGTTCCGCTGGCATCTTTCGCATCACGTACCCCCGGGCGGGCGGATTATACGTTGTGCGCGTCTTTGACGCTTATAAGAAGAGCTGCAACGATTTCGCACAGTAAGGTACAGTTTTGCTCGCTTTTCACTCCACTGCATACTGTTACTTCAGCTGTGTGTCGCTGTGTTTTCTGAGTTGGATGGTGATGATCGTATCTAGCGGATCTCACACAATCTCTGCTGAAATTGTTTAGATTTTCCCCGTTCACTCCATAAACATCATCGTGATGCTGTTGAGAGCTGGGTGCTGCTTCTTGCCAGCGGTGGAGTACACACGCGGCCAGGGTTGTTGTTATTTTCTTTAATTAATTTCCCTGACCGCGCGCGCGCGCCTGTTGATAGAAAGTGGCCAATAAAGTTAAAAGCATCCACGTTTACTACCGATGACGATGGTGATGATGATGACAAAAATCAATTCGAAGGCGATTGTTTAATTTCTTTTCCTATTTTATTTTATTTTATTGCTTTGCAAACTTTCGATCGTTTCGTTACGATCGCTTGCATCCCCGCTGCTGTGGATGGTCGCATAATATCCGGGCGGAAAACAAGACCAAAGCACTTAAACCTCATTCAAAATAATGTCAAATAGGTGCGTTGGAATGGAGCTAATATTTGAATTGGTTATGTGTAGTAAAAAAAAATCCCAGAACATCCCAGAGGACGTTAGGAGAGAAGATCTTCGGCTTCGCCTTTGGCCTTACAACCTCGAGAGGTCCTTGAAAGGTCCTATAGTGACAGGCTTCCTTGACTAGCTTATACACTTAGCAGGATAGTTAGTAGTGCGTATGAAGATACTTATGAAATATTCGGCCCAGATGTGTGAAGACCGGTGCTGCTACTGCCTTGGCCACCGGATCGCTCCATACAGACAAGGTCACTTCTCCCAAACAAACCGACTCTCGAATCACCGGAATAAAGCTCAACAAATAATTGCCTCACCATGTTTAACTCCGTATGTGGTTCGGTTGTTGCGGCCTCCGTTGTTGTTCCCATTGTATCTCTACAATGACCGGCCGGCCGGTTAACTACGCAACAAATTTCCCTTCCCGATCACATTATAATATGTGTGCGTGTGTGAGTACCGTTTTATGTTGTATGACCACATGAAAGCGCACCCTAACCTCACTTCTGCACCCTTGATGGACAGAGTCCATGCCTAGCCCGAATATTAAACGGTACAATGACCTGCGGATGACGCCGGGAAAGACGACCACACCAGACCAGACTGTTAAAGTGACCGTCACGATTGAGCGGCACACTTTTGTAGCAGTGATTTTAGTTTAGTTTAGTTTTCCTCCTATTGCTCCGCTTCGGCGGGAGAAATTTCGGACCATTATACTGTGCTGTGTGGTACGATGACAGTTGGATTTAATGCATCGCGATTGAACGAAAATTGAGCGAAACGGACGAGTTTGAGGTTTTCTTTGACAGAGATCACAATTACTTACGGTTGTAATGCCAATTTTTATGGCTATTTAATATCCTCACTAAATTTGCTTTTAATGTTCGTTAGAAATCGGGGTAATTTAGGAAGCATTTTACTGTCAACACTAAGTCTCCTCATTTCACCATTACCTCAAGTGTTATTCTTATGTCTTTAGGATGTGTGTAATTTGAGTGAAAGTTTATTAGCCACATGCAAAATCACTTTATAACGCTATATAATAAAGAAAGTATCTTCATCTTAAATGAGAGCTAATTTAACCAAAAAAATTTGTTTCCTTAACGCTGCTCATCGTTTAAGACGTTTGTCGCGTTGGATGCAACACCTTCGAGCAACACCTACCTTGAGCGCGGGCAGTGAAGAGCCGAGATAACATACAGGAAGCAATTTACAAAGCACTAAAATCCTTTAATACGTTTAAAAAGGTCTCCCCCCGACGCACAGAAAGCGCACTGGGGAGTAATTAAGTTACTGCGGGAAGCAGTCACCGCGTGGCGTTCTGTTTACGACAGAATGCAAAAGACAACAAGCTTACCTCCGCGGGTAGTGTAGAGGTGTAGTGCGAGCATGATGGTCAACATTAACGCCACCCGGGCAGAGCCGCCGGTGTAGACGATCTCACGTGCCACACGCCTGCTCTTCGTGTTGCGTCGAGCGCTGTTCGATTTGTTGTTCGTTTGAGCAAGCTCGTCTGTGTCGGTGTCTCTGCTCACTGGTTTCCCTTTCCCCTGGTATCGTGGGAACAGCGTATATTACAACACTGTGTCAACGTCACCTGCGTACGTACCTTCAGCATGGCAGCAGACCAGACCCTCCGCACCAGAGGGTGTTTTCTGCAAGGCAGGTTGAAGGCCGACCTGTGACCGGATCTTTTGCCGGTCGAGGTTGTGTCTGGTGAAGGATTGCTCGATGCATGTTGTATGGAGTACGTGATATGTAGCTGTTATTACGGTTTAACTACGCTCCTATAGAACAAGTTTCCTTCGTTAACTGAAGCTTTTTACTTTCTAATGAAAGCTTTAAAATATTTTCCAAGTTTGAGATATGATCGGATAGCAGGATAGAGATCGATGGAACAAAATTGACATACCAACGGGGGAACGTTTTTTAAGGTTAGTTTGAGGGAAATATCTATTGTTCTTGAAGCATGTGCTGCCGTTGCTACCGGATCTTGGTACATCTCGTGCTTGTATGTATGTGCAGATTCAAAATCCTGTTCTGATAGGAAACTTTTCTTCTAAAAATACTTGTCGCGACGAGCGAAGCTGATATTGTATAGAACATTTATATTGCCAGGACTCACATACGTCTCTAGGGCATGGTCTCTGTTTAAAACTGAAGAAAACCCCTTTGCCGCCCTCGAGAGGAAGATGCGCAGAGTGATTTTTGGCACCGCATGTGTGGAAGGACTATGGAGGAGCCACTACAATGACAAAGTCCTTTCAGGCCTTCCACATGGACAGAGGAGGCGTGGTAGACTAAACCCAAACTGAGATAGAGTGCTGGCTTGGATGCGCACGCCAGAACGATCAGGATAATGAATTGGCAGATGATGGCGCTTCACTGTGAACAATATAGAAGTTTGTTGCAGTTGACCAAAACTTCCTCCGAATCGGTTGTAGGCCCTGATAAGTAATATGAAGTAATTACCAGACAATGATGTCTTTATTCCTGGAGAATTTAATGATGACGTTCAATAAGATTCGACCTAGAGTTAAAATTCACTCAAATGTTCTCAATCGTCATCGTGGTTGGGTGGCTATTTCTAGCCTTTTGATCCACTTTTTATTGAAACTTTCACAAATATTTTCTCAAATATTCAAAGAGTAAACTATTATATCTACAAACGTATTTTTTTATTGAACAGTTCGATCACTTTTCAAACCCATCTCTGTCTCGTGCATGGCTCAAACAAACTTCGCCATGCAATAACATCCTTTCACTTTCTTTTAAAACTTACAAAAAAATAAAATTAAAAAGCGCTCCAATACAAAAACGGAAAAACAAGCTCAACAAAAGCAATCAACGATGAAAATAAAATTGATACACACAAAAACGGGAGCGATTTGTGTTGGGCTAAAGCTCGAACTGTGTAAATCAGCTCTCGTTAACTGGTCGCCGTTTGCCGATGGGGTTGATCAATACCGGACTTCCGGGGTTATTTTCGTCATTTCAATCATCCCTCATCAACCCACCAAACCACCATCCAATATACGAGCATTACGCTGTAAGCTTGATTCGTGTAAGATTTATGTTAAAAAAAAGGAATTCACTAACCATAAGCCGTAAGGAGCGTGCGGTGTGGCCAGCTCGAGTTATGAGGTCCTACCTCGCGTGTGCCCATTTAAAGGGCCCATAGTTACGCTACACGAGCGGACTATGGCACTCCTCACTGATTGGTGGAGGCAGGGGATTTGATTTAGCACCAGCACCAAGCTGTCAAACTCCCTGCCAAACCTGTCAATAGCAAATACCGATCTGCCCAGTTGATTGGAGAACGGGCCAGACAAGGGGGGGTCAGTATTATCGAACACCTAAACTATTCGCTTGCAATTCTGAACGTCGCCGTACCTTACTGTCCAAACATTGTGCTTTTATGCATTTTCCTTTCATTTGATTTATCTTTTCCTTCTCTTCGCAGGGTGTGTCGTGCAAGGAACGTGGACGAATCAACGTAATTAGTAAGAGGATCACCACTATTACTGCTCCAGCGATCGGAACAGCAGTCCCTACCCTACCCTTGCTATCACTGTGGTACGTAATTTTCGACTCAACAACCGAGGTCAATATTTGACGTTTATCTTTACAAATCGTTCCCAACGGTAGCCGGTAGGATATTGAATCTTCCGGCTGTATACCTCGTATGCGTTTGAGTATCTGTGTATAGCACACAACGAGAGCGGAAGTATTTGTCTGTTGTTGGTGGCAGACCTTGGTTCGTTGCGACCGTTCTGTTTTTACGCAGCATAAATCGGTCGGTCACCCGTTAACGACGGTTTGTGTTTTGCGTCCGTCCGAGATTCGATCGTTATAAATGTCCGGTGGGAACATGATTTTATGATGAGAATTGTTTGCTCTTTGCAGCTTCCTTTTAGGAAAGATTTATTGTCTTCACGAATGATAAATAATGAGGCGGAAATGTGGTTTCATTAATATGGAGACAACATTATTTACTCCCCGAGCGTGGAAATCAGCTCTTAGTGCAGGAGTTTATCTTAACTAAATTTGATGATTTGTCTGCTTCATATATTTTGTTTGTAATCGGTACGTAGGTCGTAAAATGGACATAAAATTATACATTAAACCGAACCGATTTTAATGTATTAATTCAAATATTTGTTTCTTAACTGGCGAACACAGGAAATCAAAATTGCCTTTTTATAGCAAGTTTTGCAACCTGAATACCGAACATGCCTGTCTGTCCAACACCCGGCTAGCGTTAAACAGATGCGTCCACAGACGCACTTTCCCTCAACAGATCTCCGGACATCCATCGTCTCCGACTCTACCTTGGAGTGTTTATGACTGACTGGAGATTAAAAGCAATTTTCAATTTTAACACTCACCAACACATTTGCCGAAACGTTCAAACTGCATCGGACGACGGATTTCGTTCTACTCCAAATAATCCCCTACCCTGCAAGCCAACGTGATGAGATCAGATTGTGATGCCGTCCTGTCTCCCATTTGCATGTGCTCCGAGCTCAGCGGCCCGTAAGTTATGGCCGGGGTCGGAGGATGGGTTTCCCTGCGTTTTTTTTCTTCTCTATTTTGTCCAACGGCCACGGGGTGGTCTTTGAAATAGATCGTCCAATTGCTTCGTCGTTGCGAAACAAACAGCAGCAGACTCTCGATGGATGCAACCGATGAACAACTGGCCATCAATTCGGTAGACGATGATGGTGTTTTGATTTTTCGTAACATGTTCGCGATCGTGCACGTTTTATTTGGGAGATGGGTCGTGGTGGGTTTTTTTTTTACTTATTGGGAGCTCTTTCGGGAAGATGATGGTTGGTATGCCGCGGGATCCTATGCGTGATCTTCACGCTACGCACCCGCGCTTACTTTTCGACTGACGAAAATGGCCAACAGTTAGGAAGCAGCATGGTAGGTTGTTGTTTCGAAAGTAGCATTAAGTTTACGAGCCGGTATCATATCCAAGCACAACCCGATTAAATGGCGTGGAATTTCAAATGTGTGCATCAAACGGTCTATCGACATCGTACGAGTTGGAAAGATCGTTTGAGGCTTTAAGATAAACAGTTTAAGTAACGAGCATTCGTTGACAAAAATAGACTGATCTTCATACCATGACTCAAAGTTCTAGCAATCCACCAAGCTTTATGCCGCGTCTTTTGTGTTATTTTTCTTATGTATAGACAAAACGTTGCTGTTATGTATAGACAAACGATGTTATCAGCTAATTTGGAGAATCAATAGTTAGAAAACAGAGATCTCTTTCATCAGTTTTGATGGTACTAAGATTCATCCCTGAAGTTAAAAGTGGAAAATAGTGATCAATTTCCGGAATAAACGTTTACAAAAAAAATGAGTTCTACAATATCTTCTCACTTCTGAAGAACGTCGAGATCATCTAACAGAGGATCCAACGAATCTACATCAGCAGAAACTCATGAAGGATAACCAAAAAGAAATAGAAGAGACTCGAAACTGACTTCAGTATCTACCAAGCAAACCTCGATTGGAGGACCAACCATCCAACCATCCTATAGCCACCAGACTTAATATCAACTAACGAAAAGATCTAAGGCTCAGAAAAAGATCGCCCAGGAATAAATACTCTCTTTTCTCTTCTTCGCCTAATGACCTTCTTATAGGTAATATTCTGGCTATGCTTGATAATACCACCTTTTTGTATAGTCAAGCCCTCATTACAGTGGGCGGTTCGGAACGGATTTTAACTCTGATCCTGCCGTGTGGTGACCGGTTCCGCTTTCGCCTATCCGTACGAGCCGTCTCAAGAAGAGATGGCAATATTCTTATTAAATGCTTCCTGGATCTAGAATTCAAGCTAAATTCAATTGAATATTATTTTTATTTGAATTGTAGATAAGTTCGTCGACTAATTTTATAGCCGCAAAATTAACGGTCTTGTACAAACGTTGTTTAGCTTAGAGTTTATAAGAACAGCAGAAACTATAGGGACGCGCACAAGTCTCTAGAGCAGAAACAACTGGTTTTTTAAAGTGAATTGTCCAATTATCCTCATTAATCACATTAGACGTCTGTTCGAATTGAACACCGACCTGAAAACCTGGTGAGATTGAATAAAATTTCGCGGTTGACCAATTAAGCATAGACGACGCAAAATAAATGTAGGTTACTTTACCTATTAAATTATTTAAAACCCACCAAAATAGCGATAGTTCGATAAAGGTTTAATCCTTGTGTCACACACGTGCCGATCAACCCTCCTTTACTTCTTCCGCCTCATAATTAATTGAACGCACTTTAATTTATTTTATGAGCTGACTTAAGTCTGTTCCGTTGCTTAGCTTAATCGGTGAAGTGGATATGATGCGTGCTTGGATCATTACTGTGACTGGGCTCGCAGTTTACTGGGTTCCACGTTTGATAAATCTTTTTAATTGAATTTCATCAACAATCTCGTGTCCAAGGAAGGCGCAAAACAAAACCACACATAAATCAACACGAAAATCCACAGTACCACTGGTGTGCGATATCAGTTTTCCATCGTTATCAATGTTCCTCCCTGCCAAAATGACGATCGCGAAAAGCATCGGGGAAAAGGAACGACCCAAGCAACGGTTTGAGTTTATGAGAAACAGCCCAAACAAAAACACGAAAACAGGTACGATGGCCCCTCGATGGATGACCTCTTTTCTGAAAGTTTGTGTGTGTTTTTTTTGGCTTACTTCAAACGTTATCTTTTCCACTTCGCCATGATAAATGGCTGCATGGTGGGTACAGTTTTCCACCACAGTGTAACATCACGCTCGAAAAAGTTGGTGGTCTCACTGGTGCGCGGATCCCGGGTGGTGATGACCTGCTTCGGTCTTCGAACATGGATAGGTAGGTTTATCGCTTGTTTGGTTGACCAGTTTTTGCGCACTGGATGTGGCTTGTCTGGTGGTGATGAGGATTCATTTTAAAGTGCCTTCTTCACTAACTTGTACATTGAAATATAGAAACCAATATCACACAAAAAATAGAACCTCAATAAACAGCTCAAACTCCAAAATTAAATTCAAATTTCCTTCCTCAGATATCTTGACATGACTCACATGGTTCGATGAATCCACAAGAGAGCATTCTGTGATGTACATCACTCACAACAATAAAGGAACCTTTTAGGACAAGAATGCACGGCGGCAAACACACGCTAAATCCTGTTTTGCAAAGACCCTGGTACTTCGATGAGCTGTTTTATTTGAGGCATCTTTATTGGCCACTTTTCTTGGCTTACTCATGCCCTCGTGCCAGTCGGGGATTATCTTTTACACTTTGCTGCTTCATTGCTGGCAAAGTGTTGTGACGTACCCGTGTGGGGTTTCCATTTTGATTGTAAATGCACACAATTTATTCGTCGCCCAGTGTTATTTTGTGAGTTTTTTTCTATAATTACACCATCGCGCCTCCGGTACATGCCCAATAAAAGGTACCAAACTGGAATGCCATAGCTGCTTGGTCGTTGTCCGTCTTGCTAACACTGCTCGTTAGTAGACATGTTTGTTTCAGCAAGAAAACACGACCACATGACGGAAGAAAGCAACAAACAGGCAGCAGCAAGAGTCCAACCACAATCTCCTCCTCCTTCAACGAGCGTCAAGTGGGATAGAAGCTATTTTGGCCGAATGGTGGTAATATATGGGTGCAAAATAATTTATTCCCACCTCGCGACCATCCGTAGCACGGTCGAGTGAGTTGAGTGAGCGATACGGAGCAAACACACACACACGTACACCCTGGAAGAAGAAGCAGAAGACGTAGCGTAGCGTTCCGTTTGCTTTCCCAGACCAGCGGCCATGAGTCATCCACGTTGTGTTCCGTTCCGCGGTACTGACCTACCGATGGTCATTTTTGCGCGTATGCGTTGTACTCTTGACTCTTGTCCCTTGTGACGGCTGACGGCTGATAGGAAGCGGTACTTGCAGTGTGGAACGACTTAGCCCGCACGTCTGGTTTCTGTCGATTGCTGATGCATCGTTATCGGGGACTGGGCGCTGGAACGCAAGCGAGACCGCCAAAAAGAACGACAAAGGTTCTGAAGTTGTTAGAGGCTTGAGAGACGGGCATCCGGGACAGAACTGCAGTAATTTGGAGAAGATAAGAGCAACGCTTACAATTGATCGATTGCGTCGACATTTGCTTGTCTTGGTCTCGAACATTTTGTTGTTTCATTGATTGTGTTCCACAAATTGCAATCGGTGATATTTGGGGAACTACCTGAGTAAGCATTAGGCGGAAGTGCTTGGATCAAGCGGATTCTTCTTAACGATCTCTTAGGTAATGCCTACCACTTCTGGCTTACTGGACTCAATGATACCGCGAAGTTGGATAGTCAGTCCTCACTACGGGGGAACGGTCCGGATGGGATTTGAACCCCGATCCTGCCATGTGAAGACCGCCCCACCTGGCTTCAAGCGCCTACACCTGGTAAACATGTCTGCTAGAGATATTGACGACATCACTGTGTCATATTCCATAAAATATGATAATGCCCTCCATGTGGAGGGCATGAAAGTACTTTGCAGGCAGGGTCGTTTGGTGCCATTCTCATGACATAAGCAGCCTAACAGAGCCTAGCGAGTCTGCCCAGCAACCTGGAGTACTGTGGAATACACAGATAAACTAGCGATCATTCCCGAAGATTGTTGCACGCAGGGCTCATATCTTTCGAGGGCTCTGATCCTACCAAATGTTCTCGATACTAGTACTCCATCTATCTACATCCGACAAGAGTGGTTTTAAGAAATCGAGAAACAAATACTATGTAGTTGTTTGTTCAATTAAAATATTAATTGTTTGTTCTGCTCCAACAGCTCCATATTTTATCTCAATTAAATTCTCTCTGCTTTGCTTTGCCAAAACCACGCACCCGACCCGATTGGCCGACTTTTTGAATATCCATTTGCAAAACAGTACTTCCCCAAACCTCCACCGTAATGTTGCTGTTCATCCAGCAATTTTGTTTCAATAGTGGCCAATAATAGAAATCAGATTTAGGTCATTTCTATACGGCTGTCTGGATCTAAAGAAGGCGCAGCGCCTGAGCAGAACGGTATTTTACTGCCGAACCTGGTCAAACAGAAGGAAACCTTCCGCTCGAAGCAAACAAACATGCGAAGCGAGAGTGTTGTGCGTGCGTGCAATTGTTTTCTTCACTCTTCAATGACCATCCGGCCACGGGTCCGTGTGTGTGGCCATATGCTCACGCCTGTGCATCGTCCGGTAACTGGAAGTGGTAAGTTTTTCCGTACTTTCCCTTCCGACAGCTCTACCGGCTAGCCTCTGGTGTTGCGTTAAATTTTCCGAATTCACTTTCGCTAAAATCAAGCATCTAAATGGCATTTCGGCAAACACAAAAGCATGTGCTCAGTAATGATGGTGCCCCGCGCCTAGCATACACCGGATGGTAGCGTGCCAACAAACGGTGGGAGAAGGAGCGGCCCCCATGTCCTCTACATATTCTAAAGCAGAATTGGTGGAGGGATTGTTTTCGCGATCGTGAAAATGCATTTCCCGTGGTGGCGAACGGTCGGTCGTGGAGGTGGTCCGTGTAGGAATAGCACAAATTGGAAAGTTGGCCCATCCAACCACGACCCAACGCCAAGTGGCAAAAGGCGGGGTGGCAAGATCAGGAGAAGAATAAATCGTACAAGAAAATCGTCTCCCCAGACACGTCGCCGAAAGGCACCACCAACTGGACGACGGACCTGTGGAGGCTTGCTCGGCACTGATCGACACCACGATCAGTTCACGTTTTGCGCACCTCGTTTTTATCGTTGTGCGAGATGCGACTGCCAAAATGTTGTACCGTTGTGTTCCTTTCCATTTTTGGACAGCTACTGGTGCTTCCATATGCCATTGCGCGGTTCCATCCCATTTCATGCTCCGAAAACTCATCCGTCAACCTTGTGACCCAATTTCTGGTCACGTTTTGTGCTTGCGATGCAGGGAATCAACCGAAGAGGAGAATTGGCGTCCACCTTCCAGCCCGTTCTTCGTCCTACTTTCCGAGGCTGTTCCCGTATGTACACGATATTCCATTAATTAGATTAATGATATTTGCAAGACAAGATCCCCGATTCCCGGGGATCCAGTCGGCGCACTCCGGATTGCAAACATCACCAAACCCGTCTCAGAAGTTCTCCTCGGATGACTTCCAACCGAGGGACGAGCGGTTGGTAGACAGAAACAGGTCAGCAAGGTAGTGGTGTCGCTGGTGTTGTTGGAGCATGTCACGTACCTTGCTGGTACTGATGCCTCGAGCAACAAGCCTGCTGAACCTTCGCCAATGGCAGAAGTGATCGCCGAGGGGGGCTTTTAAAAGAAAGGGACATACTCACCCCGATAAAACCTGATTCCCTCGAAACCACCTCGCGCACTTCCTGGACGACGATAAGTTGCTTCCATTTGCAGCTTTCAATCACCACCAGACCACTTCGTTCTCCAGACGAAGAAGCAGCACACATACACTTCCTGATACGCTGTTTCCCCGAGGAACAAAAACTGGTTTTACAGCTCATCCCTTTCGGTTTCGTCACAACCTAGCCCTTTAGACAGCAGGATCTGCTGGGTGGGCTTGCTGTTTGTGGGCTACGTTGTCTAGGCTGTCCATTGCTTGCACCAGCGATGTGTTAATTGCAGCTCTTAACTGTCTTTGACGAATCAGGTGGTCGCGTCTTCCGCATCCAGCTACCGCCCGGTAGCCGCCACGTGCCACACAGATAGGTTCTCCTTCCCAAATGCTCCAAGCCGGACCACCACCACCATCACGGTGCGCGTTGCTGATCGAGCGCGCGTGAAAATGTTAATTATCACAATTCTGTTACGCGCGTGCGGAAGTGCATGAAAATTGTGCCTGTTTCACCGTTCATTCCGTACCACCGAGCTGTGCTTTTGTTGCTTGTTTTTTTTTTCATTTTCTAAGCCTTCTCTGGAAAATTTTGCATATGATCGCGTACGATCGATGCCACCAACAGCATCGTTGGCATTGAATTCGGGAGGCAAAACACAACGGACGGACGGAAAAAAATGGATGCCGCCGAAACTAATTGTGCCGTATAATCCGGTAATGGAGTTATTAAAGGCCGTGTAATAACCATGAAATAGACATGTGAGAGTGGGATGGTAAAATATGAGCCTGTTTCGATGTTCGATGTTAGAACCGGAAACGTTCGAAAGCGACTTATTGGACGGTTTCTGTTGGGTCACTTGCCAGTTGCTCGAGATGTCTCCGATGTTGGAAACAATGCAAACTGGTATGGTATCAGGTTGACCTGGAATCTGTTCCCGGTTCCTCAATTCTTTCTCGAATTAAAGTCAAGCATTAGAGAGTCAAGGGCTAGTTTTCCCTTTTCAGTAATCCAAATACGCTTCGATTTACACTCTACGTTACGCGTTTGTTTTTGCTTAACACCATTACAAATCTAGCTCGGACCTTCTGGAGTATTATCGGAAGTGAGACTCAGCAATTTGAAGATCACTTTCATTTGATTCCAAAGCTACAAAGGTATAGCAGAGGTTTCTCACTTATGTTTTCACTGGGGAACTGGAGGATCGGTATGAGTCGTAGGTAGCGTAACGAAAATCTGGCATACTCGCTGAATAACGCTTTAAGTTGATCAACTGACCGCAAAAAAGCGTTACTCGAGTTCTCAAAATATTCTTAAAATTTTTTGTTTCTTTCTTTCGTCCAGGTATGTGAGGTAGAGATCGTAAGACAAGCTTCTGTATAGTGAAAACACTCTCGTGGGTGACCCTTTTTGCTTCCAGCACCTAACTCGTCTTTGCACGTGCCTACCCCATGACTCCACGATCGCTGTGCACTTCAGAGTTATCTGCGTGTGCTGCCGAGTGTTCCGGTTGCAAAGTTTGCTCAGCATTTATCTCGGCTACACTGCCACCCTGACAGTGGCCACGCTGAATCACGCTCGAAAGGCACACTTACTTATCGTCGGGAAACAATAGCAATTTCTTTGCCACAACTGCGCATCTACGGTTGAAGATGAAGCACCAGGCCTGCTCCTATTAAAAAGAGCATGGCGAGGTGGCGAAAACAAGAGAGAAACATCTCTTCAGATCGCGCAATAATGGACACCGGAATCTGTTGGAACCACTAGATCCGAAACCCTCCCCAACGGCGTTGTTGATCTTGTTGAAGAATTGTTTAACTTTCAACACCATCCATGCATGTGTGTGTGTGGCGCGCTTAACCACCCCGGTGCTTCCCGGTTTGGCTGGCCTCTCGTTCTTCGCGGTGCTTTAACTTTCTTTTCGCCGGTGACGCGACCTCCTGCTCAGTTCCGTTTAGCTTCCGGTGCCTTTTCTCGTGGCGTCATCTGCGTGTTGCTACTGGGCGGAGACACGTTGCTGCGCGGCCAGACTGACCTGTAGGCGTGCGGGAAGTTGCGTAATGTGTTTCATGCTTGCTTTCCTCTCTTTCGGGAAGCTTTTTCTTTTGGCGGGTGGGTTGAGTCACGCACATTTTGAAATTAATCTTTTGCTTGAATATTGCCACAAGAATTATTCATGTATCCACAAAAGCCTCAGAAGAGAATTGGACAAGACTCACTTGCTAGATGTCGATCGGTGTGTACCTAATAGTGTTTAAATGCTCAGCAATTTGTCGCATGCACTTGGTCAGGGTTATGTAACACGGTCGGACATGATGCCCTGTGTACCTGTCGTTCGCGTTACCTCTTCGGCCAGACAAAACGGTGCACGTCGCGTGTCCCTTTTGCCTAGCAAAAACCCATCACACCCTTACTCCGAATAGCTCTTTTTACCAAACTGGGCGGACCTAATCGACGTTTGGCACTTCGCACTAGCCGCCGGTACGTACATGGAAACCAAACCATCTCCATTCGATGATGTAAATGACAAGTTCAACCTTAGCCAGTGGCGAGCGTGAGCATGCCAACGGTGTGTGTATCTCTGTACGGCTGTAATAATCCCTGCTCGCTATGGGAATAAAAGTAAAATCGATCATCACATCGCGGTGCCCGGAATGTGTCGATTACGGCACGGCGGCGCGGCACTGAAACGAACGGTTACCATAAACGTTTACTTCCACCCGAGATGCGACGATCGTGCAGAGTGTCTCTTAGTGTGCGCGCGGGGCACATGTTGAGCATACGAAATTAGTAGCGCGTAAGTGATGTGTGGTGTTGATCACGCAACTGCGTGGCTACGACATTGGCCATGGGCAGCATTTTAAACCGTAGTCTTAAAGTCTAGCACGAGAAACGCATACCAGTACAAAGATATCTCCAAAACGTTTAGGTTCACTGTTTGGACAAGCAATGGAACAAAATATACGAATCAATTGCTGGTAACGCATCATTTGCAAAGTCACCACTGTTACTGTCAATGTACACGTGGCCCGGAACATAACTGAACCGTAAAACCAACCAATCGGTCCCCTATTAATCGTGCCGCACTCGTTCGAACGCATTGTAGTTCCATGCATTCAAACTTCTGACGACGATTTCAGCACTACCTACGACCTACGACGAGATCTGTCATTTTGAGGTCATGGCTTTTCCGCTTCGGTGGATAATGCCTGATATGCTTTCAAACAACATAGAGTAAGCTCTAATCAAGATCGATAGGATTTGAAAACGTTGCATGCATTTAAATTTATTTGGAGACAGAGTTGCTGAATCTCGCCTTCCGAATTTCTCCTGACACGTCTGCTATTCATTCATTCGTATTTCAATTTGACAGGTCGATTACGCTAATTGGAGCTCTTTAATAACAGAGCACGTTTCCAACGCTATTGATCATCTGATGATCGATCCTACGTGTGTGTGTTTGTTTGTAGAATCACAATTGAGATGGATTGTAAATTATAATTCCATTCATATGAGCCTAATTAGATGCAAAAAAGCTTTTGTGAACCGCGTGACAAATATAAGAACAGTATTCGTAGCGTTCTCCTTCTAATATGGTGAACAAATGAAACTGTATCCGAGATAATGATCAGGTCGCCTAGACTTTGCTCTGGTGGCCTGCGTTTGAGAGGTCGGTCAACGTTTCCATTACTCTGGCACATGAGTCGGTTTAAGTCATGTTGACTGTATCGCCCAGCAGAGTCATCGCTTGGTGGCGGACCAACCCCAAGATGTGTGCCAGTCTTCTACGAAGACCTAGCGTCTTGATGAACCTTGTGTAGATTGGTTTGTCCCAATATCGACAAATTTAACTTGGTAACGCAACTTCTAATCCAAAAATGGGCTCTCAGTCGCTGAAGTCAAGCGTAGAATTTGGGAACGTTTATGCTGTACGCAAGACTAACCATCCTCCAGCATCATCTGCTAAGCAAGGTCAAGATACCCAGTGCAGCTCCGAGCCTCTGGTGGTGGACTACGGATGAAGTATCGTCGTCCAAAATGTAGTTCGTCAGCGAAAAACTAGGTTTTAGAAGTACAAATATGTATCTTTAAACCCAAAATATTTAAATTTTTCAACTACTCAAACACATGATGTATTTATGTTCTTTAATTGAAACCGATCGAATTAAAGTTGATTCAGACAAATGTCTGCATACAATGTCTTATGACCTTCCAACAGATACACTTTCATTCTGAGACCTGCCACAACACAACAGTGCCGCTGGGGAACGTTTTATGATCCATTTATCACAATTTAACTCGAACACCAGATTCCTTTCACTCTTTAGTCTGCTTTTTTGTGGGTCCCTGTTTTATTGAGGTGAGGTTATACGCCTTACAGGGTTTCCGAGAAGAACCAACGATGTGCGAGCGAGATGTCTTATGCTGAGTCTGAGCCTTCCTCGCTGATCGGAATACAGCATTCGAACCGTTTTTTCTTTACCGTAGACATCAGTTTCGGTTGAAGTACATACACGTGCGAAACAAGCACGCCCCCTCGTGTTTAGCATGATGAATGAGAACTATGGTTGGGACAAACCTATGCCACCAAACCCTCCCTCGCCACAGCGTCGTTCGCTTTGACCCCGAACCGAGTTGGGCTTGTTGGTGAATCGGCAAACGTTTTTCATATCCATTATTCAGTTTCAGTATTTTTAAATACTTCATCGCCTTCTAGCCTGTCTGCTTACACCGGTCCCCTTTTCCGACCCGATTTCAATGTTATACCTCCTTAAGTGTAGACGTTTTGGGTATTCGTGTGGGGTTTCCAAATTATGAAACAAAAAGTGGAGCAAAAGGTCGGAATCGATCGTTACTCAAATGAAGAGACCCATTTACCGACATCCGGCTACGGTGTAATGTGGCTAGAAGACACGACTTTAAAATTTCCCTTTTCTGTCCATCGGAGCGGTTCGTCTTCTGTCAAGGCCTCCCAATGCCACAAGCGCCCGTACCCACTAGGCAACAACATAATTGTTACCGCACTTACTTTCTTACCGATCATACCTACTCACAGTTTCATTTGAAGGTCGTTCAAAAGTGAATGAGAGAACTCATCATTGGTCAGCCACAATGCTCATCTTTTACACACATCTTCACTTCCGTTACAGAGTCGGAGCGCAGACCGGAGCAGGTCGGATCGGGAGAACAGCGGCAACTATCAACACTGAGTAACAACAACCGCTGCCACCGTGGAGCAGAAACACGGCCCAACGATTACCAGCGGCAAGAAGATGGCCAGCACGGGTGACATTTGGTTGCAGTGGTTTTCCTGCTGCTTCCATCAACCCCAAAGCCCCCGGCGTCGGAGACACCACCAACGGTTGAGGATCGATCGATCGATGATCGGCAATCCGACCAACTTTGTTCACACCGGTCAGTAGACGTTTTTCTGTGCGATGGTTTCGCATACAAAATCAATAGAGATATTTGAACGATCCCGTTTTTTGCCTCTTTTTACAGGTCACATTGGCTCGAATGATGTTGAGCTAACAACGAACCACCTTTCCGCCTTACAGAATCAGATGCAAAGTAAAGGTGGATACGAGATGAATTCGCTCAGGTTACAGGTTTGTATCGATAGAAGCTACCCTGCATACGATACTGAAATGTGCACAATTTCACCTTACATTTGTCCTTCCATTGCAGACTTGCTGATATTAACCAGCCAAACGAGTATAAGTCAGTATAAGTCATCATCTCACGGGTGGGCCAAAGCATCCTACGATCATGCTGCAGAGTTCTGGACGAGATGTATAGCGCTAGAGGTGGCATTGGAATCGGAACCAAATGATCAGCAAAAGTAGCTTTTGAGACCATGTACGAGTTATCACATCGGTTAGCATTTCCGGAACGATAAGATCATCCGTACAGCTAAAACAACACAGCGGACAAGAAAAACGAGATCAAATGCCCGCTCGTTGAATATCAAACCACGCGTGAAACGATGACAGTGTTTTTGCTGGTGCAAATGCCATTTGCATTTCCTTTGGCTCGTTTATGTACATTTGTAAATAGTTTCGACATTGATATTATCTAACGTTTTCCTACATTACAACCTATTATCCGATGTGCAACTAGTGGGCAGCAGGGTAAAGAACTCAACTCATTTATTAATAAACTGCTGCCAACTAAATCACCACCACAAGAGAAGGGAAAAAAGTGGATCGATTTCTTCTTCGAACACAGTTCTGGTTTGATCGTGATGCAGAACTTTAGGTAGTTAAGCTGTTAAGAAAAGGGTAATCCATATTCTTCTGCTATGTTGTAAAAGAAACGATTGAAACGTTTCTCCTTTCTATTCTAACAATGAAGAACGTGCGTTTAAAGTGTAGTTTTATAAGGACTTCCTCTCCTGAACTGGACGCGTGCGTGCGATAACGTAAGCAAAAGGATTAATGTGCTAACAGAATGTAAGAAAATAAAGAACAGAGATTTTCGCATAATTTCTGTAAATTGAGTTTTGGTTTTTTTATTCTATATAATTGAATGATTGACAAACACACGTAACTACTTATCAGGTAATAAAGCCGTTTCGATGTCTTTGGATGTGCTGCAAAAGTCTTCGATACCAATCACAACCCAGCGACGCACGGCTTTCTGCCGTTCGATTAATCCGGCCCTTCAGGCGGAGACATGTCCATGTGGACGGCCTAACAAGATTTTTTGGGCTGGGTCCGGTGTTATTCTCATGGCACACGATCAGCCCGCTGGAGCATAGCGAGGTTTTGGGTGGCTTTCCATCCAGGATTTGTGAAGCTTTAGACGTATTAAAAGGTGCAACCACACATACCTGTTTTTTACATCACCCTTGTGTATATCAGTAATCTACACGAGGGGCACTAGTGAAGCCACCATCGGTTTTATTGGTCCTCTCCTTATTTTCCGACTCTCGGTATTTAACCGTTTGGGTGCTCCATGGATAACCTTCTGCTACGTAGGAGAGTCTCACATAATTGATGATTCCGTCAGTCTCTCTAGCCTAGTCTGTAGCGTCTCCTTTCTGTTCTCTAGAGTTCGCTCAGCTGATTCCAACTCTAGCACCAGATTGAACAGGAGCAAATGCAATTCTTTTGCCCTGGCATAGGCTCTTGGTGGTAACAAAGCGTCCTGACGCTTCTCGATCCACCTTCATCAGTAGATCCAGTACATGCATATCTTGGCTTTGATGTTTACTGCGGCTTGTAAAATTTTTGTTCGGCCCATTTCAAGAATTCTTGTCGTGAATGGGTGCGTTTTTGCTTCTCCAGGTATTAATACATAAAACTTATCTCCAGCGATAGATCAAGCAGGCCTTGGTGGAGGTCTTAAGTGGGTATACGGATCGTTACAGGGAATCCCGGCTATTTTTGATGCTTTCCTATGGCATTGACGCATTCCCAAATATTTTTGTGCTCATCTGCGTGGAATCACGTGAAGAAAAATATCTGTTATTACGTCAAGAAACTTCGGAATACACTTTAAGCAAGAGCAGAAAAAAGTTCCAATGAAGTGTATAAGCATTTATTTTGAGTGTAGTGGAAGCATAAATGGGGTTTTTTACGTGCGATGTATTTAAAAAATAACGACATCAAACGTTTAATATTCAAAATACGAATTTGCAAATTGTCCGCCAACTGTCAAACTAAAAAATTAGCAAAATTGACATCTGTCAAACGGCCGCTGAATGTTTATGGTTGTTTCACTCCGTTCGGCGCTCTAATCGTCTGTGCCTGCACTTTCTCCGGCCATTAGCGAAAAGTGTTTGCATTTGGAGTATTTGTCGCAAATTCCTTAACAAAGCCTTGCAGATCAGTGCACCAAGCCTGCACTGCCGAACAGGTAAGATATACACAGCATTCCCGGGCATGCCGAAATGGTGGAACCTCCAATCCCATTCCTTGGAACACCGGTTGTTGCTCACACACAAGCTTCTTTTTGGCGCAAATTCCATTGCAGCACTTTCGATCGGGACTTTTTTGGTCGTGGAAAGAAAATGTCGCAGCTCACGGACCTGAAGGCGTACGTTAGCTACGCACTGGACTGCACCCGGTTGCGCCTGGTGCGGGACGAAGCGGACGTCGAAAACGAGGAGCTGGTCTTCGCGCCGGAGATGGCGCATCAAATATTCGGCGAATCGGAAAGCATATTCGGTTACCGGGATCTGAAGATCGAAATTATGGCCTCCGCCGGGCCCCTGGATCTGTACTTCGACATTAGCTACACGAAGAAGGTGGAGGAACTGCAAACGGAGGGCTTGAAGGCGGACGACGTAGAGAAGTCGCTGGCGGACATGGTGGAAAACGGGAGCTATTACACAAATGTGGATGAGTTCAAGCGCGTCCACGCATCGAAAGCGCCCGCGTTCCGTCCGATCGGAACGAAGGTGGATGAGTTCAAGTATCCGCCGGACGGGAAGGACAGCACGGGAACGGCGCGCACCTTCGAGGTGTACGTGGCCAGTGCGGAAAACGCCGAGTACATGAAGTTCCACACGCGGCTGGAGATGTTCTCGTTCTGGTACATCGATGGGTTTAGCCGGGTCGAGATCGATCCGCTCTGGCTGTTTTTCACCGTGTACGAACGTTACGAGGCAGACAACAACAACGAATCGGCGGCCAACGACACGTCGAACGTCCGGTACGCTACCGTTGGGTACGTGAGCGTGTATCAGTACTACTCCTACCCGAACAAGGTGCGGCCACGGGTTAGCCAGATTTTGATTCTGCCACCATTCCAGAAGCTAGGCATCGCAACGCGCCTGATCAAGCACGTAAGTGTCCGAACGTTTAGAGATGCTGTGTAACTGTTTGCCCCTAACCTTTGCTCTTCCCCCCCCCCCCCCCCCCCTCCTCTGCTTTCGCCAGACAACGTACGAGTACTTCCGCAAGAAGGAAAACATTACGGACATCACGTTCGAGGAACCGATCGAAGCGATCCAGCACATACGGTCGGTGGTGGACGCCAAGCGCTGCAAGAGCCTGCCGGCGTTCGCGCCGGACAAACTCCTGGCCGGGTTCTCGAAGGACATGCTGCACCAGGCACGCGACACCTACCTCATCAATCCGAAGCAGTGCCGCGTGGTGTACGAAATACTGCGGCTTGGCGTCACCGATACGGACAACGCGGACCAGTACCGTGCGTACCGGGTCGAGGTGAAGAAGCGTCTGAACATGAACTACAGCCGCCACCGGCGTGATCTGGCCCGGGCCAAGAAGCGTGGCGTGGACGTGACGGTCGCCATGTGCGGGCTGCCCAGCGTTGCCGAGCGCATCGAATCGCTAAACGCCGAGTACAAGACCGTAGAGGAAATTTATGGACTGGTGTTGCAGAAACTGTTGGCCGAGGCCTAAGCCCCGAACCACTGACCGTTCTTTTCACCAACGATAACATTATTTTTTATTCACCGTTTTTTTCTCATTACATTCTCGGGAGGTAGTCTTTTCTTTTGTCTTATTATTGTGTATTTCGTACGTTTTTGGTTGAAAACTAGAACCACCGCGCGTTGTTGGAAAGATATTAACGTTCCCGCACCCGGTATGATTCGTACTCGATAATGGTATACTTCTCAATAAATTTTTATCATTTCTATCAACGGTGCCGCAGTGTGCGTTAATGTCGAGACTGAAGAACGCAATTCGGGTTCGACCACGATGCTTCACAATTAAAACATTTATTAACAACAATCATATGAGACGGGAGAACCAGGACATGTCTACCTCTCTTGTTCACCAAACAGTTGACATGCACATGCCAATAGTACGTATAAAAATATAATCGCTAATCGGTCGCTTGTACGATTTGTTGGGTACGAGCACAGCGCAGCCGGTCTTAGTGGAACATTTTGGCAAAAGCTTTCCGCTGCTGGTTCGTGTACTCCTGCAGATTCTTTCGTGTTCGTTCGTACTCGTTCTGAATCAACCGATCGTCCGGTATTCGCTTCAGCGCCCTTCTTAGATCCTCTAGCGCCTGCTCGTAGTTGCGCAGCTCGTTCTGTGCCATTCCCCGCCGGTACAGCGCCTTCGTGTTGTCCGGATCGATCGCAAGGGCACTGTCGCACGCGTACACCACGCTCGTAAAGTCCTTCAGCCGCAACTGTACCACTGCCTGGTTGAGACAGTTTAGCAGCTGAAACTCGGTCAGCACGGCGCGCCGTCCACTGCCACCTTCCCTGCGCGGTGACTGTTTATTTAGCTGGTTGGTAAAGAAATTGTAGTACCGTTCGGCTTTCTTGTACCGCCGGTTGGCCTGCACGAATTGATTCGCCTTGAAGTACCGATTGCCAACGCTACGGATTGCGTTTAGGTACTGTAGCATTTCATCGACCTGTATTTCAAATTGAGTAAAGTAAAACGGTTAATCGTGCGCGCAAAAATCGTACCGGTGTGCCGTTAGCCGCGTACCGCAAACTCATCGTAAAATCTGTTCCAATCGTCCGGAAACGGTGGCAATGTGTCGAACTCGTCGTCATCATCGTTCAACCGCCAATCCGCACCGGGTGCTATCTGGCCACAGTCCTCAATGACGATCGGTACGATCGGATCACCGTCGTCGGTCGAATGGCGCTCCATCTCACCTATGATGCTACCACCTCGTATCACGTACCCAACCACTACGTTAGTCCCGTTCAGATGTGGACACTCGCCGGACGTTATGAAGAACTGGGAATTGTTGGTGTTCGGTTTGCCCAAATTTGCCATCGACACTGCGCCATCCTCGTGCTGCAAAATCAAACTCGAATGTTTACTACACACGCACACGCTTTGCAAAACCGAATACACGGTGCAACGTACCAGTAGGTTAAAATTTTCATCCTCAAACGTTTCGCCATAGACACTCTCGCCGCCGGTTCCGTTAAAATGGACGATATCTCCACCCTGCGACATGAACAGCGATTTCACCCGATGAAACGGTGTTCCCTTGTAGTGAAGGCGCGTTCCAGTGCCTGATGCTACGCCTCGCTCCCCAGTGCACAGCAGCCGGAAATTTTCGGCCGTTTTGGGTACAACATCCGCCCGCAGCTCTATCACGATCCGTCCCACTGCGATGAAGATTTAGGAACGATTAGCCGAAACACTAGCAAATTGTATTCGCTGGGACATCGGTCTTATTCTTACCACTCTCCTGGCCAACTTTAACGTCCAAATACACTAACGGATTGCTCGGATCGTGTACGGAGCGATGCACCTTTATTCCCTCGGTATTAGTCCCCATCGAAGGCGTTTCGTTCGGCAAATCTGTCCGGAACACGCGCTTATTTGCGTCGTTACGAATGAAAAATGCTACCAACAAGATTGATAAGACTTTTGTTTTGTTTGTGTTTTTTTACGAGTGAGAAAGCGCTTTCTCACCATCGCGCCTCGTGAGTGAATCGAACATCTCACTGCATTTTGGGAGCTGGATTGTTTTTACTATGCTTTCATAATTTCCCAACACTTATGGAATTCATTTAAAACGTGAAGGTGAAAGAATGCAGATAATTTACACAATTTTCTATGGGAAAATAATGGAAGAAATCGGCCTAAATCAATCACCATCAATCGAACCCACCGGTTGCATACCATCCGGGCGCGAACCATGCCCATCGTGAGCGAGCAGCATTTCGTTACTTGAGAAACGTCAACGTGTGACACGTTTATAGGATGGTTGAGTACTTGACAGCTGACAGCAGTAGCAGCAGCATCAGCAGCAACAGCAGCAGCACAGCGAGCACAATCATCACGAAGCAAGTTTCCGGAATTGGTCTGTGTGGCGATGAAATTTACAACATGAAAAAGTTCCTTTCACCCAACGGAGCATGTACCCGGGTGCTGTGCAGTGTGCGACAAGATAGCTTGCTTCAAATGGTGTTGTAATAACTGGCCTTCTGCTGGTCTGGTGATGTAAATGGTTGTCGTGGGAATCCGCATACGTCACACCATAAGCGACGGCCTAGCATCCGGTAGTAGCGATAAAAGTGTAATATCGCCGCCATATGTGAACAGAGCCTTGGCGCGCTACGCAGTACAGCGGATAACGGAGGTGCGACCACAGGAGGACTACTGACTGCCAGTAGCTCGGTGCGATTTAAATCATAACCTCACAAGGGACGCTGATCCCAGGGACGCGAATGGAATTCGCCGAGCTCATATTGACGCCGAAGCTGGATGGCGTGCTGCTGTACGATCAGTTAAGCGATCGGCCTATCGACGGGACGCTTTGCATTACCGGACATCATTTAATCCTGAGCACGAGAAAGGAAGGGGCTCAAGAGCTATGGGTAAGTAAGGTGTCCCTTACAGGCAAGTTTATCGTTTTAAAATACGATGGCCGATGGCTCCACAGGCTCCAGGTGGGAAGTGTGTGTGTGTGTGTGCGTTATCAACCATATGGTTACCATATGGGCCAGTACATGACTTTCTATCTCAGCTACTGGACAGTTGCTTGTTTAATTAGGCGGTGGTAGTGCGCTTATTACCCATAACCTAATTGAGTTTTATACCATCGCCTGCAGTTCTATCTGTTCCGGTGGGTAATTTGATTATGGTGGCTTCCTGCATAGTGGAGCATGCCATTTTCTAAAGTTGAGCATGCTTTCAACGTTCTACAGCGTACAGGAAGCCATTACAATATTGATAAAAAAGTTTTAAAATGGTCGGGTCCCGGGAATCGAATACATACACACACCTCTGCTACGGGTAAAATTAAGCTACGGAAGCTGCAAATGGGTGCCCAAGACCAACCTGTCGAGCATGTAGAGCCAGAGATAGTTTTATTTCAATTGGAAGACTGCAAGCCTCGCCATCGTTGGTGTGTGAAGGTTTTTTTTTAGGTTTTGGCGATTGTGCTGCAACTAACCCTAGAATGCCACCGCTCAAAATACTAAACTGAAACTCGATAACGCTTTGCTCCTTCTTGCAGCTGCTGCACCAAAACATCGACCTTGTCGAGCGCAAGCCCAACATCGTCAACAACATCCTCGAGGGCGGTACCATCATACTGAAATGCAAAGATTTGCGCATCATTGCATTGAAAATTGCGTCCCCGCAGGAGTACTTTAACATTTCCAACTCGATCGAGCAGCTGTCCAATCTGGAGGAAACGCGTATGCTCTATCCGTTCTTCTACATCCCGATGTACAACATCCTCGAGGACGGGTACTCGCTGTACCGGCCCGAGCAAGAGTTTGGCAAACTGCTAGCGAACGGGGACGAGTGGCGACTGACGACGGTCAACAGCTCGTACCAGGTCTGCCCAACGTACGGCGCTCGGCTCGTGGTGGCTCGCTCAATCACCGACGAACAGATCATCCAGTCGGCCGCGTTTCGCGATGGTGGCCGGTTTCCGGTGCTTTCCTACCGGCATGCAAACGGTGCGGTCATGTTGCGCAGTGCGCAACCGCTCGCTGCACCGGGCGTAACGAAGCGTTGCCGGGCGGACGAAGCCATCCTGAATGCGGTGCTGGGCCGGAGCAAGAAGGGCTTCATCTTCGATACGTGGGCCAAGGGCAAGAGCAGCACGACGGAAACGGATCAGCATTACTCGCAGTGGAAAAAGGTGACACGGCCGATTGGACAGTTCAGCTCCGTGTCGGCGCTGTTAGATAGTTTTATCAAATTGATGGAAGCCTGCAACGATGTGCAGTGCAGCTCGGACAAATGGTTAACGCGGCTGGAACTGTCCGGCTGGCTCGGGTTTGTGCTGAACGCGCTGAATGCTGCCTGCGTCGTGGCCCAGTGTCTCGATCAGGAGGGCAGCCCCGTGTTGGTGCACGGTGGCAAAGGGCTCGATACGACACTCGTCGTAACATCGCTGGTGCAAATTATACTTAATCCCGACAGCCGTACGATCAGAGGGTAAGTCATACACACACACTCATTCGCAAAACATTCGTAATGGAGTAAAGGGAGAGTGTCTAACATTGTTCCCTTTTCGCTTGTCCGTATTTTTTTTTTGCCAGACTGCAGGCGCTTATCGATCGCGAGTGGCTACAGGGCGGTTATCCGTTTTCCACCCGGCACAAACATTCCTGCTACACACCGACAAATCAGCGGCGCAAAAGTTCCAGCGCCACTTTCCTTCTGTTTCTCGACTGCGTGTACCAGCTATACGCTCAGTTCCCCTGTAGCTTCGAATACGACCATCGGCTGCTGGTAACCATGTTCGAGCACAGCTACTTCAGCCAGTACGGCACGTTTTTGGGCGATTGCGAACGGGACCGGGTACAGCTGAAGGTGACGACCCGTACAACCAGCCTGTGGTCGCACCTGAACCGGCCGGAGGTTGTCAAGTCATTGCTGAACCCACTGTACGAACCGAACCCGGCCGTCATATGGCCCTCGGTGGCGCCGATCAGTATTGTGCTGTGGTCGGAGCTGTACACTCGCTGGTCGATCGATCAGTCCCAGCTGAAGATCAATTTTGGCCACATTCAGGCGCTGGTCAGTCGGGAGAAGGACTTGCGCAGCAGGGTGATCAAATTGCGCCGCCAGCTGGCGGACCTGCAGCGCGAGTATCAGATAGTGCGGAGTGAGAAAAATGGCAACGACAGTGAAGAGCTGCACCACCACCACCACCGACACGCCGAAATGGACGATCCCGGTGATGATGGCGACGAGGAAAGTGTATCGTCCGATGCACTTGGTTCTAGTAAGTAGAATAGAAACATGGCCTTACGCGCGCGCATTCGCGTGTTCTTGGTAAAGAAGCGCAATGTGCAGGAGAGATAGGAGCAGGAAGATGATATGTTAGGTGACTTATAGGCACACAACCACGCGCAGTTTCTTTTCACGATATACGGCCACGATGCTAGTCTTTTTATTGTCTCTCTTATGGCAACGAACCACCGTTATGACAGTTTTTGCACATATCTCTCGATGGATGGAGCACACTATGTTACGTCAAGGTTTCACTCAATTTTAAACAATTTACGCTAAACGGATGGTATTGGTTTTTCCATTTACACGTTTACATTTACATTACATTTACATACGTTTCCATTCAAATTTCCATATCCACAGTGCAATTGAAATTCCTGGTTTCTTTTGTTTTGGGGCATTTACTTGAATTCCTGAAGCCAAGAGCTTCATTTACTACGAGTAACTTATATACGTTCCATGACTTGTTTGTAGTTGTTTGTTTGTAGAGTTTTGAGAGACTTTGGGTCTCTTGGACCTCTTTCGTACTTGTTTGTAGTTGAGGAGGGCCTTAACCCCTTTGGGTGGAAAGTATAACTTGTTTAAAAAAATGTTCCCTTTAAATCACACTCCCTCACATTTCTCTAGAAAAGCGTACGTGTTCTCTCTTATGAGCTGCATTAGGATATTGGTAGTGGTTTTATGAAGTTTCGAATAGTAACGAGACAACCATAACAATTGTTTATAATGTTGTTTCTATGCAGGTTCCTTACTCTTTGTTTACTAGTACTACTAGTAAACTTACTAGTTCACTAAGATGTAAGGGTTGTACCAATTGCACGGATCATGAATCAATGCGGACGACCGATATACATTTGTAGGCTACTCTGAGGGCTATCCTCGTGCGAACTGGAGTCACCAAATAAGTATTCGCATCCGGGTAGATCTTGAATTCGATTACCTGGGACTTGAAGATGGTTATACCTCGCTCTTAAACGTAAATGATGTGCCTTCGTGATGCGCAGATTTACTCGATGATATTGTTCCAGTACTCTGCTGAGGCATCGTGAAGATATTGAAAAGGGATCCTCTTCTTCGGTGTCGTTTAAATCCTTGATTGAAGGCACGTCCCCAGATGGACGAGGATAATGCAACTATTGCAACCACTGTTTCAAAGTCGATGTCAACGAGAACGTCTCTAACCTATCGGTAAGAGTGTCGAGCATTTGCTCGTTCGAGGGCTGTGAGTTGCCTTTCAATATCTCCTAGGGCGTTACTTGCACGAGGGCGTGTCCAGTCGGCAGTTGGAATAGGATTATAGCTATAGAAACATTTCCGTATGGCAGCTGGTGTGGCTTGCACGGGTCAAGGGTTAATCCGAACGGCGGACAGACACTTACAGGTTTGTCTGCGGGCTTGCTTCTAGCGAACCGGAGTTACCAAATCGGTATTCTTCGATTACCTGGGAACTTGCCGATGGTTCTACCTCGCCCTTGAACGTAAATGTGGTGCCTTCGTGGTGTGCATAGGCCGTGCCACGTAGCTTCAGCTCGAATATCGTCTGCGCGTACGCTTCCATGAAGGTGGCTCGACGAGGTTGTTGACCCTGCAATGCTTCCAGCCTTTTTTTTGTTTACGGGGAGAGAACCTTCAAAAGGTACACCGTCACGGGGGTACGTCACGGCATGACAGTGTTCCCCGATCTGGGTTATGTGGGTTTCACACTGACACCAGGCCCGAGAAGCGGACTTGGCAACCGGTGGGACCTCACTAAACCGCTCCTCGACCTGATCCGACCCCTGCCGATTGCTGTTGTCATCGTCCTAGTTGTCTGTGCTGCTGCTTCGCGTCTTCCTTCTGCCAGTGCTGCTCCAATCCGCTCGTCCGTTGCCGTAACTACCGGGCGGGTTTTTGCTCAAGCAAGGGCCCTGGTCGCTGCCGCTGCTGCATCCAAATTCGATGTCCTGTGTTGTGGAAAGGAGGAAGTTATTATTGCCCAGCTTGCTCTCTCGTCCGCTGTCGTTGTTGTTGCCGTCGGCTTGCCGTTGGCGGACTCACCGCATTTCACCTCAGTTGAAGTGTTTTGAAGATCGTCCGAGCGGCAGTTCGAACCGCCTCCCTTGTGCTGCTGCTGGCGCACATTTCCGCCGCTAGATTGTTCATCGTGAAGTGGGTGGTGCACTGCTGTTGCATCTCCTGATGCGCCCGAGTGAACCGTTGACGGCGATACATGACATGCCCGACATCCTCCACGGTGTTCGGGCCGTCTGTAGCTGCATGTCTTGGGCCAGCTGGATATGGTTAAGGTTCTGTTGGAGGACCTTAGGCTCGCCGGTTGGGCCGTGAAGATACTACATCCCCTACTTGGCGGCACTGGCGCTGTCCGAACGAATGCCCGATTGCTTCCGGGACCTTGCAGACGAGGCATTTCCGCTCCTTGACACACTGTCCTGTGTGCTTTGGTTCCGCACAACGATGGCATCGGCTCGACCGGTCCTTTCCACGGCAGTGAGATGCTATGTGGCCGTATTCGTAGCAGCGGTAGCACTTGCGCTTCACCTCCACCTTCTTCAGCCGGCAGCACCGACTAAACCCGATGACGTGCTATTTTTGCAGCACCTCATCTGTCACCGCCGCTTCCGGACAGCCGAAGAACGCTACTTGCGTTCCGTAACTGGACATGGCGGTGGTGATCTGCTCTGCGTACAGCGTCACTCCCAGGGCGGCGCTCAGGTCCGTGGCGATCTTCTCTTTTGAGCAGCTTGGGGAGATGTTGGCGCAGGTCAGCGCCTGGTGGTGGCTGGTCCGCGGTCGAACTTTCGCCTTGTCCTCAAGCACAGCCGATACCCTCTTCCACATTGCCAGGGTTTCCGCGTGGTCGGTGCAGGAGAGTTCCAGAAGAATTCATCCCCTGGAAATTCATCCTCGTGCGCACGACCTTCTGCCGGCCATCCCCGAGCATCTCCTTCAGGATGCGCATCATGTCGTTCTGGGTGGTGGAGTTGATGGTTTCCAACTCCAGCGCGTCCGGCTGCCTGTAGATGCGTTTCGTTGGCTGTTGCTCCTTCGGTGGCTGCTGGTGCTCCGGCTGCTGCTTTTGCGTCTGTGTATCTGCAATAGCCGCGGCCTCCTGCTTGCGCTGCTTCCTCCGAGCCCGTCGCTTCGCCTGCTTGCTCATAACCTTCGTCCATTCGGCCTCGGGTTCGTGAGACTTGTCCTTGTCTTTGTCTTGTCCATTTTCGTTGTTCTTGTCCTTTTTGTTCTCCGTATCGATTCCGTTTGTCTGTGTGGAGGTCTTGGGGGTCTTCTTCTTGTTTCTCTTGCTGCGTTTAGTTTTGTTTCCAGTTTCTGTAGAGGTTGTGGGGTCGTCTGTTGTTGAGGGGATATCCGTAGTGGTTTGGGGGATGTCTGGTGTGGGTTCTAGGTCGTTAGCCGGGTCAGTCATTTTTCCTATGTCTTTTGGTTGTTGTCCAGTTGTTATTGCTTTTGCCAATTTAGTGAGGCTGTCCATTTTCCGTAACAGTTCCGTGTTGGCCTCACTTATAATCTCCGCCATGTGCAGAGTAAGTGTGAGCTCGTTCATCGAGATTCCCGAGGGTAGCGGCCTCCATGTTCGGGGGCTCGGCCACCACCTCCTTATCTCCCTCGGCTCCCCGCTCCTCGGGTCCCTCGACATGGTCCAGCTCGCCCCCCCCCCCTCCCTCCCCCCTCTCTCCCCACACATGTCAGCGACTCGGCAGGGTCAGTCGATGTCAATATGTCTTTTGTTGTGGTCATAGTTCCGTTTTGGTCAATTACCTAGGCCAGTACTACCAGGACGGACCTGATGGCGGCCTCCCAGTCCCTCGGCAGCGCAGAAAAGCCCTTAGTTTTCTGGCCGTCGCGTATAGTACGCACGACATTGTACAGTCGTTTATACTGATCGGTGTACATTTCGAGGCTTCCGGAGACGATGGCAGCTGGCAAATCTTTGGTGTAGCTTTCAAGCCAGACGCTAGATGGTAGAGAAGACTAGATGTTAGTCACTGTTAAACGTAAGGATCTCTTACTTACTTTGACATTTGTTGACATCGTGCAATGCTTCCAGCCTTAATAGCGCCATGTTTCCGTCATTCCGCAAGGATTGCAGAACTCGTAATTTTTTGTTTTCGCCTTGTGTCAATGATGCAGGCAAAGGTGTTGATGTTACTTGCTGGCACTCGGTAGCAGTGAAATGTTGCGTCTTTATTAAAGAGCATATATTGTGTCAGCTACTGCCGACGCGCCGACGCGGGAAGGTAAGTTACTGACATTCCTATTCTTCCGTCGCTTTCGTGGCGTGGACGTGGCTCAGAAGGCGGTTGCATTTAGCCGTCTGCAGCATTTGTCGCACTTCCTTCTGTGTCCCGCCTGCGTTGGCGGAATCGCAGGACACGTTCGCAGCAGGCAACTCCCGTCTCGTTGCGGTGTTCGGGGAGACTGGGTGCATCGGGTTTGCTCGCTCTCATTTTTCCCGCGCCTCGGCCGTTCGCATCCTTCTCCTCTCGTTGCGGGCACTCAGTAGCAGTTGCATTTATGCGTTTGTCTGTAGGCAAACGAACGTTACAACCACTAAAATTTCTGATAATGTTGTTGCCGTACTCATCTCCCACTCCGCATGTGGCAACATCACATTCTGCAATATCTCTACGTAGTTGAACTACGGCTACTTACTGAACTACTGAACAGTCCGGCTACTTACTGACAGGTTCAGCTCGTCCATGATTATCCTTTTGTGCTTTTGTGTATAGTCGTTTGTACTGATCGGTGTACATTTCGAGGCTTCCGGAGACGACCTATCTTTGGTCAGTCGCGGGTAGGACATACCGGGTTATTCTTTCTCGCGGTGGCTTCCGCTTCCGGCAACCGACGGGATTGATGGCTGGCGGTGGTACCGGTTGCACGGTCCAAGTCACCACAGCTCTGGTTTACCGTCGGTTTGGACCAACGCCTCTACTTGCCCATTTTGTGGCTCCCCGCCATTTCCTCTGGTTGAGCCAGCCAGCTGTTGCCGCATCTCCTGTTGCGATTTCAAAAGCAGCGAACTCTATGTGCTCCAAGGGGACAATAACTGCTAGGCAAGCCATAAGAATCAAGGTGTTGCCCAGGAAGGTAAAGGGATTCTTCTGAGTCGCTTGAATCCCTGGTTGAAAGCAAATGGAAAAGTAGAACAGGAGTGGCAATTGATACCACTGTTTCAAAGTCGATGTCGACGATAACGTCGCTAACCGATCGGTAATAGTGTCTACCAGTTGCTCGTTCGTAGGCTGTGAATCACCTTCCAATATCTCTAGCTTCTGGGCTTGCTTCTTGCGAACCGGAGTTACCAAACCGATATTGACATCCGGGTAGATCTTGAATTCGATTACCTGGGACTTGAAGATGGTTATACCTCGCTCTTAAACGTAAATGATGTGCCTTCGTGATGCGCAGATTTACTCGATGATATTGTTCCAGTACTCTGCTGAGGCATCGTGAAGATATTGAAAAGGGATCCTCTTCTTCGGTGTCGTTTAAATCCTTGATTGAAGGCACGTCCCCAGATGGACGAGGATAATGCAACTATTGCAACCACTGTTTCAAAGTCGATGTCAACGAGAACGTCTCTAACCTATCGGTAAGAGTGTCGAGCATTTGCTCGTTCGAGGGCTGTGAGTTGCCTTTCAATATCTCCTAGGGCGTTACTTGCACGAGGGCGTGTCCAGTCGGCAGTTGGAATAGGATTATAGCTATAGAAACATTTCCGTATGGCAGCTGGTGTGGCTTGCACGGGTCAAGGGTTAATCCGAACGGCGGACAGACACTTACAGGTTTGTCTGCGGGCTTGCTTCTAGCGAACCGGAGTTACCAAATCGGTATTCTTCGATTACCTGGGAACTTGCCGATGGTTCTACCTCGCCCTTGAACGTAAATGTGGTGCCTTCGTGGTGTGCATAGGCCGTGCCACGTAGCTTCAGCTCGAATATCGTCTGCGCGTACGCTTCCATGAAGGTGGCTCGACGAGGTTGTTGACCCTGCAATGCTTCCAGCCTTTTTTTTGTTTACGGGGAGAGAACCTTCAAAAGGTACACCGTCACGGGGGTACGTCACGGCATGACAGTGTTCCCCGATCTGGGTTATGTGGGTTTCACACTGACACCAGGCCCGAGAAGCGGACTTGGCAACCGGTGGGACCTCACTAAACCGCTCCTCGACCTGATCCGACCCCTGCCGATTGCTGTTGTCATCGTCCTAGTTGTCTGTGCTGCTGCTTCGCGTCTTCCTTCTGCCAGTGCTGCTCCAATCCGCTCGTCCGTTGCCGTAACTACCGGGCGGGTTTTTGCTCAAGCAAGGGCCCTGGTCGCTGCCGCTGCTGCATCCAAATTCGATGTCCTGTGTTGTGGAAAGGAGGAAGTTATTATTGCCCAGCTTGCTCTCTCGTCCGCTGTCGTTGTTGTTGCCGTCGGCTTGCCGTTGGCGGACTCACCGCATTTCACCTCAGTTGAAGTGTTTTGAAGATCGTCCGAGCGGCAGTTCGAACCGCCTCCCTTGTGCTGCTGCTGGCGCACATTTCCGCCGCTAGATTGTTCATCGTGAAGTGGGTGGTGCACTGCTGTTGCATCTCCTGATGCGCCCGAGTGAACCGTTGACGGCGATACATGACATGCCCGACATCCTCCACGGTGTTCGGGCCGTCTGTAGCTGCATGTCTTGGGCCAGCTGGATATGGTTAAGGTTCTGTTGGAGGACCTTAGGCTCGCCGGTTGGGCCGTGAAGATACTACATCCCCTACTTGGCGGCACTGGCGCTGTCCGAACGAATGCCCGATTGCTTCCGGGACCTTGCAGACGAGGCATTTCCGCTCCTTGACACACTGTCCTGTGTGCTTTGGTTCCGCACAACGATGGCATCGGCTCGACCGGTCCTTTCCACGGCAGTGAGATGCTATGTGGCCGTATTCGTAGCAGCGGTAGCACTTGCGCTTCACCTCCACCTTCTTCAGCCGGCAGCACCGACTAAACCCGATGACGTGCTATTTTTGCAGCACCTCATCTGTCACCGCCGCTTCCGGACAGCCGAAGAACGCTACTTGCGTTCCGTAACTGGACATGGCGGTGGTGATCTGCTCTGCGTACAGCGTCACTCCCAGGGCGGCGCTCAGGTCCGTGGCGATCTTCTCTTTTGAGCAGCTTGGGGAGATGTTGGCGCAGGTCAGCGCCTGGTGGTGGCTGGTCCGCGGTCGAACTTTCGCCTTGTCCTCAAGCACAGCCGATACCCTCTTCCACATTGCCAGGGTTTCCGCGTGGTCGGTGCAGGAGAGTTCCAGAAGAATTCATCCCCTGGAAATTCATCCTCGTGCGCACGACCTTCTGCCGGCCATCCCCGAGCATCTCCTTCAGGATGCGCATCATGTCGTTCTGGGTGGTGGAGTTGATGGTTTCCAACTCCAGCGCGTCCGGCTGCCTGTAGATGCGTTTCGTTGGCTGTTGCTCCTTCGGTGGCTGCTGGTGCTCCGGCTGCTGCTTTTGCGTCTGTGTATCTGCAATAGCCGCGGCCTCCTGCTTGCGCTGCTTCCTCCGAGCCCGTCGCTTCGCCTGCTTGCTCATAACCTTCGTCCATTCGGCCTCGGGTTCGTGAGACTTGTCCTTGTCTTTGTCTTGTCCATTTTCGTTGTTCTTGTCCTTTTTGTTCTCCGTATCGATTCCGTTTGTCTGTGTGGAGGTCTTGGGGGTCTTCTTCTTGTTTCTCTTGCTGCGTTTAGTTTTGTTTCCAGTTTCTGTAGAGGTTGTGGGGTCGTCTGTTGTTGAGGGGATATCCGTAGTGGTTTGGGGGATGTCTGGTGTGGGTTCTAGGTCGTTAGCCGGGTCAGTCATTTTTCCTATGTCTTTTGGTTGTTGTCCAGTTGTTATTGCTTTTGCCAATTTAGTGAGGCTGTCCATTTTCCGTAACAGTTCCGTGTTGGCCTCACTTATAATCTCCGCCATGTGCAGAGTAAGTGTGAGCTCGTTCATCGAGATTCCCGAGGGTAGCGGCCTCCATGTTCGGGGGCTCGGCCACCACCTCCTTATCTCCCTCGGCTCCCCGCTCCTCGGGTCCCTCGACATGGTCCAGCTCGCCCCCCCCCCTCCCTCCCCCCTCTCTCCCCACACATGTCAGCGACTCGGCAGGGTCAGTCGATGTCAATATGTCTTTTGTTGTGGTCATAGTTCCGTTTTGGTCAATTACCTAGGCCAGTACTACCAGGACGGACCTGATGGCGGCCTCCCAGTCCCTCGGCAGCGCAGAAAAGCCCTTAGTTTTCTGGCCGTCGCGTATAGTACGCACGACATTGTACAGTCGTTTATACTGATCGGTGTACATTTCGAGGCTTCCGGAGACGATGGCAGCTGGCAAATCTTTGGTGTAGCTTTCAAGCCAGACGCTAGATGGTAGAGAAGACTAGATGTTAGTCACTGTTAAACGTAAGGATCTCTTACTTACTTTGACATTTGTTGACATCGTGCAATGCTTCCAGCCTTAATAGCGCCATGTTTCCGTCATTCCGCAAGGATTGCAGAACTCGTAATTTTTTGTTTTCGCCTTGTGTCAATGATGCAGGCAAAGGTGTTGATGTTACTTGCTGGCACTCGGTAGCAGTGAAATGTTGCGTCTTTATTAAAGAGCATATATTGTGTCAGCTACTGCCGACGCGCCGACGCGGGAAGGTAAGTTACTGACATTCCTATTCTTCCGTCGCTTTCGTGGCGTGGACGTGGCTCAGAAGGCGGTTGCATTTAGCCGTCTGCAGCATTTGTCGCACTTCCTTCTGTGTCCCGCCTGCGTTGGCGGAATCGCAGGACACGTTCGCAGCAGGCAACTCCCGTCTCGTTGCGGTGTTCGGGGAGACTGGGTGCATCGGGTTTGCTCGCTCTCATTTTTCCCGCGCCTCGGCCGTTCGCATCCTTCTCCTCTCGTTGCGGGCACTCAGTAGCAGTTGCATTTATGCGTTTGTCTGTAGGCAAACGAACGTTACAACCACTAAAATTTCTGATAATGTTGTTGCCGTACTCATCTCCCACTCCGCATGTGGCAACATCACATTCTGCAATATCTCTACGTAGCTGAACTACGGCTACTTACTGAACTACTGAACAGTCCGGCTACTTACTGACAGGTTCAGCTCGTCCATGATTATCCTTTTGTGCTTTTGTGTATAGTCGTTTGTACTGATCGGTGTACATTTCGAGGCTTCCGGAGACGACCTATCTTTGGTCAGTCGCGGGTAGGACATACCGGGTTATTCTTTCTCGCGGTGGCTTCCGCTTCCGGCAACCGACGGGATTGATGGCTGGCGGTGGTACCGGTTGCACGGTCCAAGTCACCACAGCTCTGGTTTACCGTCGGTTTGGACCAACGCCTCTACTTGCCCATTTTGTGGCTCCCCGCCATTTCCTCTGGTTGAGCCAGCCAGCTGTTGCCGCATCTCCTGTTGCGATTTCAAAAGCAGCGAACTCTATGTGCTCCAAGGGGACAATAACTGCTAGGCAAGCCATAAGAATCAAGGTGTTGCCCAGGAAGGTAAAGGGATTCTTCTGAGTCGCTTGAATCCCTGGTTGAAAGCAAATGGAAAAGTAGAACAGGAGTGGCAATTGATACCACTGTTTCAAAGTCGATGTCGACGATAACGTCGCTAACCGATCGGTAATAGTGTCTACCAGTTGCTCGTTCGTAGGCTGTGAATCACCTTCCAATATCTCTAGCTTCTGGGCTTGCTTCTTGCGAACCGGAGTTACCAAACCGATATTGACATCCGGGTAGATCTTGAATTCGATTACCTGGGACTTGAAGATGGTTATACCTCGCTCTTAAACGTAAATGATGTGCCTTCGTGATGCGCAGATTTACTCGATGATATTGTTCCAGTACTCTGCTGAGGCATCGTGAAGATATTGAAAAGGGATCCTCTTCTTCGGTGTCGTTTAAATCCTTGATTGAAGGCACGTCCCCAGATGGACGAGGATAATGCAACTATTGCAACCACTGTTTCAAAGTCGATGTCAACGAGAACGTCTCTAACCTATCGGTAAGAGTGTCGAGCATTTGCTCGTTCGAGGGCTGTGAGTTGCCTTTCAATATCTCCTAGGGCGTTACTTGCACGAGGGCGTGTCCAGTCGGCAGTTGGAATAGGATTATAGCTATAGAAACATTTCCGTATGGCAGCTGGTGTGGCTTGCACGGGTCAAGGGTTAATCCGAACGGCGGACAGACACTTACAGGTTTGTCTGCGGGCTTGCTTCTAGCGAACCGGAGTTACCAAATCGGTATTCTTCGATTACCTGGGAACTTGCCGATGGTTCTACCTCGCCCTTGAACGTAAATGTGGTGCCTTCGTGGTGTGCATAGGCCGTGCCACGTAGCTTCAGCTCGAATATCGTCTGCGCGTACGCTTCCATGAAGGTGGCTCGACGAGGTTGTTGACCCTGCAATGCTTCCAGCCTTTTTTTTGTTTACGGGGAGAGAACCTTCAAAAGGTACACCGTCACGGGGGTACGTCACGGCATGACAGTGTTCCCCGATCTGGGTTATGTGGGTTTCACACTGACACCAGGCCCGAGAAGCGGACTTGGCAACCGGTGGGACCTCACTAAACCGCTCCTCGACCTGATCCGACCCCTGCCGATTGCTGTTGTCATCGTCCTAGTTGTCTGTGCTGCTGCTTCGCGTCTTCCTTCTGCCAGTGCTGCTCCAATCCGCTCGTCCGTTGCCGTAACTACCGGGCGGGTTTTTGCTCAAGCAAGGGCCCTGGTCGCTGCCGCTGCTGCATCCAAATTCGATGTCCTGTGTTGTGGAAAGGAGGAAGTTATTATTGCCCAGCTTGCTCTCTCGTCCGCTGTCGTTGTTGTTGCCGTCGGCTTGCCGTTGGCGGACTCACCGCATTTCACCTCAGTTGAAGTGTTTTGAAGATCGTCCGAGCGGCAGTTCGAACCGCCTCCCTTGTGCTGCTGCTGGCGCACATTTCCGCCGCTAGATTGTTCATCGTGAAGTGGGTGGTGCACTGCTGTTGCATCTCCTGATGCGCCCGAGTGAACCGTTGACGGCGATACATGACATGCCCGACATCCTCCACGGTGTTCGGGCCGTCTGTAGCTGCATGTCTTGGGCCAGCTGGATATGGTTAAGGTTCTGTTGGAGGACCTTAGGCTCGCCGGTTGGGCCGTGAAGATACTACATCCCCTACTTGGCGGCACTGGCGCTGTCCGAACGAATGCCCGATTGCTTCCGGGACCTTGCAGACGAGGCATTTCCGCTCCTTGACACACTGTCCTGTGTGCTTTGGTTCCGCACAACGATGGCATCGGCTCGACCGGTCCTTTCCACGGCAGTGAGATGCTATGTGGCCGTATTCGTAGCAGCGGTAGCACTTGCGCTTCACCTCCACCTTCTTCAGCCGGCAGCACCGACTAAACCCGATGACGTGCTATTTTTGCAGCACCTCATCTGTCACCGCCGCTTCCGGACAGCCGAAGAACGCTACTTGCGTTCCGTAACTGGACATGGCGGTGGTGATCTGCTCTGCGTACAGCGTCACTCCCAGGGCGGCGCTCAGGTCCGTGGCGATCTTCTCTTTTGAGCAGCTTGGGGAGATGTTGGCGCAGGTCAGCGCCTGGTGGTGGCTGGTCCGCGGTCGAACTTTCGCCTTGTCCTCAAGCACAGCCGATACCCTCTTCCACATTGCCAGGGTTTCCGCGTGGTCGGTGCAGGAGAGTTCCAGAAGAATTCATCCCCTGGAAATTCATCCTCGTGCGCACGACCTTCTGCCGGCCATCCCCGAGCATCTCCTTCAGGATGCGCATCATGTCGTTCTGGGTGGTGGAGTTGATGGTTTCCAACTCCAGCGCGTCCGGCTGCCTGTAGATGCGTTTCGTTGGCTGTTGCTCCTTCGGTGGCTGCTGGTGCTCCGGCTGCTGCTTTTGCGTCTGTGTATCTGCAATAGCCGCGGCCTCCTGCTTGCGCTGCTTCCTCCGAGCCCGTCGCTTCGCCTGCTTGCTCATAACCTTCGTCCATTCGGCCTCGGGTTCGTGAGACTTGTCCTTGTCTTTGTCTTGTCCATTTTCGTTGTTCTTGTCCTTTTTGTTCTCCGTATCGATTCCGTTTGTCTGTGTGGAGGTCTTGGGGGTCTTCTTCTTGTTTCTCTTGCTGCGTTTAGTTTTGTTTCCAGTTTCTGTAGAGGTTGTGGGGTCGTCTGTTGTTGAGGGGATATCCGTAGTGGTTTGGGGGATGTCTGGTGTGGGTTCTAGGTCGTTAGCCGGGTCAGTCATTTTTCCTATGTCTTTTGGTTGTTGTCCAGTTGTTATTGCTTTTGCCAATTTAGTGAGGCTGTCCATTTTCCGTAACAGTTCCGTGTTGGCCTCACTTATAATCTCCGCCATGTGCAGAGTAAGTGTGAGCTCGTTCATCGAGATTCCCGAGGGTAGCGGCCTCCATGTTCGGGGGCTCGGCCACCACCTCCTTATCTCCCTCGGCTCCCCGCTCCTCGGGTCCCTCGACATGGTCCAGCTCGCCCCCCCCCCCTCCCTCCCCCCTCTCTCCCCACACATGTCAGCGACTCGGCAGGGTCAGTCGATGTCAATATGTCTTTTGTTGTGGTCATAGTTCCGTTTTGGTCAATTACCTAGGCCAGTACTACCAGGACGGACCTGATGGCGGCCTCCCAGTCCCTCGGCAGCGCAGAAAAGCCCTTAGTTTTCTGGCCGTCGCGTATAGTACGCACGACATTGTACAGTCGTTTATACTGATCGGTGTACATTTCGAGGCTTCCGGAGACGATGGCAGCTGGCAAATCTTTGGTGTAGCTTTCAAGCCAGACGCTAGATGGTAGAGAAGACTAGATGTTAGTCACTGTTAAACGTAAGGATCTCTTACTTACTTTGACATTTGTTGACATCGTGCAATGCTTCCAGCCTTAATAGCGCCATGTTTCCGTCATTCCGCAAGGATTGCAGAACTCGTAATTTTTTGTTTTCGCCTTGTGTCAATGATGCAGGCAAAGGTGTTGATGTTACTTGCTGGCACTCGGTAGCAGTGAAATGTTGCGTCTTTATTAAAGAGCATATATTGTGTCAGCTACTGCCGACGCGCCGACGCGGGAAGGTAAGTTACTGACATTCCTATTCTTCCGTCGCTTTCGTGGCGTGGACGTGGCTCAGAAGGCGGTTGCATTTAGCCGTCTGCAGCATTTGTCGCACTTCCTTCTGTGTCCCGCCTGCGTTGGCGGAATCGCAGGACACGTTCGCAGCAGGCAACTCCCGTCTCGTTGCGGTGTTCGGGGAGACTGGGTGCATCGGGTTTGCTCGCTCTCATTTTTCCCGCGCCTCGGCCGTTCGCATCCTTCTCCTCTCGTTGCGGGCACTCAGTAGCAGTTGCATTTATGCGTTTGTCTGTAGGCAAACGAACGTTACAACCACTAAAATTTCTGATAATGTTGTTGCCGTACTCATCTCCCACTCCGCATGTGGCAACATCACATTCTGCAATATCTCTACGTAGCTGAACTACGGCTACTTACTGAACTACTGAACAGTCCGGCTACTTACTGACAGGTTCAGCTCGTCCATGATTATCCTTTTGTGCTTTTGTGTATAGTCGTTTGTACTGATCGGTGTACATTTCGAGGCTTCCGGAGACGACCTATCTTTGGTCAGTCGCGGGTAGGACATACCGGGTTATTCTTTCTCGCGGTGGCTTCCGCTTCCGGCAACCGACGGGATTGATGGCTGGCGGTGGTACCGGTTGCACGGTCCAAGTCACCACAGCTCTGGTTTACCGTCGGTTTGGACCAACGCCTCTACTTGCCCATTTTGTGGCTCCCCGCCATTTCCTCTGGTTGAGCCAGCCAGCTGTTGCCGCATCTCCTGTTGCGATTTCAAAAGCAGCGAACTCTATGTGCTCCAAGGGGACAATAACTGCTAGGCAAGCCATAAGAATCAAGGTGTTGCCCAGGAAGGTAAAGGGATTCTTCTGAGTCGCTTGAATCCCTGGTTGAAAGCAAATGGAAAAGTAGAACAGGAGTGGCAATTGATACCACTGTTTCAAAGTCGATGTCGACGATAACGTCGCTAACCGATCGGTAATAGTGTCTACCAGTTCCTCGTTCGTAGGCTGTGAAACACCTTCCAATATCTCTAGCTTCTAGGCTTGCTTCTTGCGAACCGGAGTTACCAAACCGATATTGACATCCGGGTAGATCTTGAATTCTATTACATGTGAACTTGAAGATGATTCTTCCCTGCCCTTGAACGTAAATGAGGTGCTTTCTGGAGCAATAGATACTCGATGATATTTGTCCAGTAGTCGGTTGAGGGTCCTCTTCTTCGGAGTCGCTTGAATCCCTGGTTGAAAGCAAATGGAAAAGTAGAACAGGAGTGGCAATTGATACCACTGTTTCAAAGTCGATGTCGACGATAACGTCGCTAACCGATCGGTAATAGTGTCTACCAGTTGCTCGTTCGTAGGCTGTGAATCACCTTCCAATATCTCTAGCTTCTGGGCTTGCTTCTTGCGAACCGGAGTTACCAAACCGATATTGACATCCGGGTAGATCTTGAATTCGATTACCTGGGACTTGAAGATGGTTATACCTCGCTCTTAAACGTAAATGATGTGCCTTCGTGATGCGCAGATTTACTCGATGATATTGTTCCAGTACTCTGCTGAGGCATCGTGAAGATATTGAAAAGGGATCCTCTTCTTCGGTGTCGTTTAAATCCTTGATTGAAGGCACGTCCCCAGATGGACGAGGATAATGCAACTATTGCAACCACTGTTTCAAAGTCGATGTCAACGAGAACGTCTCTAACCTATCGGTAAGAGTGTCGAGCATTTGCTCGTTCGAGGGCTGTGAGTTGCCTTTCAATATCTCCTAGGGCGTTACTTGCACGAGGGCGTGTCCAGTCGGCAGTTGGAATAGGATTATAGCTATAGAAACATTTCCGTATGGCAGCTGGTGTGGCTTGCACGGGTCAAGGGTTAATCCGAACGGCGGACAGACACTTACAGGTTTGTCTGCGGGCTTGCTTCTAGCGAACCGGAGTTACCAAATCGGTATTCTTCGATTACCTGGGAACTTGCCGATGGTTCTACCTCGCCCTTGAACGTAAATGTGGTGCCTTCGTGGTGTGCATAGGCCGTGCCACGTAGCTTCAGCTCGAATATCGTCTGCGCGTACGCTTCCATGAAGGTGGCTCGACGAGGTTGTTGACCCTGCAATGCTTCCAGCCTTTTTTTTGTTTACGGGGAGAGAACCTTCAAAAGGTACACCGTCACGGGGGTACGTCACGGCATGACAGTGTTCCCCGATCTGGGTTATGTGGGTTTCACACTGACACCAGGCCCGAGAAGCGGACTTGGCAACCGGTGGGACCTCACTAAACCGCTCCTCGACCTGATCCGACCCCTGCCGATTGCTGTTGTCATCGTCCTAGTTGTCTGTGCTGCTGCTTCGCGTCTTCCTTCTGCCAGTGCTGCTCCAATCCGCTCGTCCGTTGCCGTAACTACCGGGCGGGTTTTTGCTCAAGCAAGGGCCCTGGTCGCTGCCGCTGCTGCATCCAAATTCGATGTCCTGTGTTGTGGAAAGGAGGAAGTTATTATTGCCCAGCTTGCTCTCTCGTCCGCTGTCGTTGTTGTTGCCGTCGGCTTGCCGTTGGCGGACTCACCGCATTTCACCTCAGTTGAAGTGTTTTGAAGATCGTCCGAGCGGCAGTTCGAACCGCCTCCCTTGTGCTGCTGCTGGCGCACATTTCCGCCGCTAGATTGTTCATCGTGAAGTGGGTGGTGCACTGCTGTTGCATCTCCTGATGCGCCCGAGTGAACCGTTGACGGCGATACATGACATGCCCGACATCCTCCACGGTGTTCGGGCCGTCTGTAGCTGCATGTCTTGGGCCAGCTGGATATGGTTAAGGTTCTGTTGGAGGACCTTAGGCTCGCCGGTTGGGCCGTGAAGATACTACATCCCCTACTTGGCGGCACTGGCGCTGTCCGAACGAATGCCCGATTGCTTCCGGGACCTTGCAGACGAGGCATTTCCGCTCCTTGACACACTGTCCTGTGTGCTTTGGTTCCGCACAACGATGGCATCGGCTCGACCGGTCCTTTCCACGGCAGTGAGATGCTATGTGGCCGTATTCGTAGCAGCGGTAGCACTTGCGCTTCACCTCCACCTTCTTCAGCCGGCAGCACCGACTAAACCCGATGACGTGCTATTTTTGCAGCACCTCATCTGTCACCGCCGCTTCCGGACAGCCGAAGAACGCTACTTGCGTTCCGTAACTGGACATGGCGGTGGTGATCTGCTCTGCGTACAGCGTCACTCCCAGGGCGGCGCTCAGGTCCGTGGCGATCTTCTCTTTTGAGCAGCTTGGGGAGATGTTGGCGCAGGTCAGCGCCTGGTGGTGGCTGGTCCGCGGTCGAACTTTCGCCTTGTCCTCAAGCACAGCCGATACCCTCTTCCACATTGCCAGGGTTTCCGCGTGGTCGGTGCAGGAGAGTTCCAGAAGAATTCATCCCCTGGAAATTCATCCTCGTGCGCACGACCTTCTGCCGGCCATCCCCGAGCATCTCCTTCAGGATGCGCATCATGTCGTTCTGGGTGGTGGAGTTGATGGTTTCCAACTCCAGCGCGTCCGGCTGCCTGTAGATGCGTTTCGTTGGCTGTTGCTCCTTCGGTGGCTGCTGGTGCTCCGGCTGCTGCTTTTGCGTCTGTGTATCTGCAATAGCCGCGGCCTCCTGCTTGCGCTGCTTCCTCCGAGCCCGTCGCTTCGCCTGCTTGCTCATAACCTTCGTCCATTCGGCCTCGGGTTCGTGAGACTTGTCCTTGTCTTTGTCTTGTCCATTTTCGTTGTTCTTGTCCTTTTTGTTCTCCGTATCGATTCCGTTTGTCTGTGTGGAGGTCTTGGGGGTCTTCTTCTTGTTTCTCTTGCTGCGTTTAGTTTTGTTTCCAGTTTCTGTAGAGGTTGTGGGGTCGTCTGTTGTTGAGGGGATATCCGTAGTGGTTTGGGGGATGTCTGGTGTGGGTTCTAGGTCGTTAGCCGGGTCAGTCATTTTTCCTATGTCTTTTGGTTGTTGTCCAGTTGTTATTGCTTTTGCCAATTTAGTGAGGCTGTCCATTTTCCGTAACAGTTCCGTGTTGGCCTCACTTATAATCTCCGCCATGTGCAGAGTAAGTGTGAGCTCGTTCATCGAGATTCCCGAGGGTAGCGGCCTCCATGTTCGGGGGCTCGGCCACCACCTCCTTATCTCCCTCGGCTCCCCGCTCCTCGGGTCCCTCGACATGGTCCAGCTCGCCCCCCCCCCTCCCTCCCCCCTCTCTCCCCACACATGTCAGCGACTCGGCAGGGTCAGTCGATGTCAATATGTCTTTTGTTGTGGTCATAGTTCCGTTTTGGTCAATTACCTAGGCCAGTACTACCAGGACGGACCTGATGGCGGCCTCCCAGTCCCTCGGCAGCGCAGAAAAGCCCTTAGTTTTCTGGCCGTCGCGTATAGTACGCACGACATTGTACAGTCGTTTATACTGATCGGTGTACATTTCGAGGCTTCCGGAGACGATGGCAGCTGGCAAATCTTTGGTGTAGCTTTCAAGCCAGACGCTAGATGGTAGAGAAGACTAGATGTTAGTCACTGTTAAACGTAAGGATCTCTTACTTACTTTGACATTTGTTGACATCGTGCAATGCTTCCAGCCTTAATAGCGCCATGTTTCCGTCATTCCGCAAGGATTGCAGAACTCGTAATTTTTTGTTTTCGCCTTGTGTCAATGATGCAGGCAAAGGTGTTGATGTTACTTGCTGGCACTCGGTAGCAGTGAAATGTTGCGTCTTTATTAAAGAGCATATATTGTGTCAGCTACTGCCGACGCGCCGACGCGGGAAGGTAAGTTACTGACATTCCTATTCTTCCGTCGCTTTCGTGGCGTGGACGTGGCTCAGAAGGCGGTTGCATTTAGCCGTCTGCAGCATTTGTCGCACTTCCTTCTGTGTCCCGCCTGCGTTGGCGGAATCGCAGGACACGTTCGCAGCAGGCAACTCCCGTCTCGTTGCGGTGTTCGGGGAGACTGGGTGCATCGGGTTTGCTCGCTCTCATTTTTCCCGCGCCTCGGCCGTTCGCATCCTTCTCCTCTCGTTGCGGGCACTCAGTAGCAGTTGCATTTATGCGTTTGTCTGTAGGCAAACGAACGTTACAACCACTAAAATTTCTGATAATGTTGTTGCCGTACTCATCTCCCACTCCGCATGTGGCAACATCACATTCTGCAATATCTCTACGTAGTTGAACTACGGCTACTTACTGAACTACTGAACAGTCCGGCTACTTACTGACAGGTTCAGCTCGTCCATGATTATCCTTTTGTGCTTTTGTGTATAGTCGTTTGTACTGATCGGTGTACATTTCGAGGCTTCCGGAGACGACCTATCTTTGGTCAGTCGCGGGTAGGACATACCGGGTTATTCTTTCTCGCGGTGGCTTCCGCTTCCGGCAACCGACGGGATTGATGGCTGGCGGTGGTACCGGTTGCACGGTCCAAGTCACCACAGCTCTGGTTTACCGTCGGTTTGGACCAACGCCTCTACTTGCCCATTTTGTGGCTCCCCGCCATTTCCTCTGGTTGAGCCAGCCAGCTGTTGCCGCATCTCCTGTTGCGATTTCAAAAGCAGCGAACTCTATGTGCTCCAAGGGGACAATAACTGCTAGGCAAGCCATAAGAATCAAGGTGTTGCCCAGGAAGGTAAAGGGATTCTTCTGAGTCGCTTGAATCCCTGGTTGAAAGCAAATGGAAAAGTAGAACAGGAGTGGCAATTGATACCACTGTTTCAAAGTCGATGTCGACGATAACGTCGCTAACCGATCGGTAATAGTGTCTACCAGTTCCTCGTTCGTAGGCTGTGAAACACCTTCCAATATCTCTAGCTTCTAGGCTTGCTTCTTGCGAACCGGAGTTACCAAACCGATATTGACATCCGGGTAGATCTTGAATTCTATTACATGTGAACTTGAAGATGATTCTTCCCTGCCCTTGAACGTAAATGAGGTGCTTTCTGGAGCAATAGATACTCGATGATATTTGTCCAGTAGTCGGTTGAGGGTCCTCTTCTTCGGAGTCGCTTGAATCCCTGGTTGAAAGCAAATGGAAAAGTAGAACAGGAGTGGCAATTGATACCACTGTTTCAAAGTCGATGTCGACGATAACGTCGCTAACCGATCGGTAATAGTGTCTACCAGTTGCTCGTTCGTAGGCTGTGAATCACCTTCCAATATCTCTAGCTTCTGGGCTTGCTTCTTGCGAACCGGAGTTACCAAACCGATATTGACATCCGGGTAGATCTTGAATTCGATTACCTGTGAACTTGAAGATGATTCTTCCCTGCCCTTGAACGTAAATGAGGTGCTTTCTGGAGCAATAGATACTCGATGATATTTGTCCAGTAGTCGGTTGAGGGTCCTCTTCTTCGGAGTCGCTTGAATCCCTGGTTGAAAGCAAATGGAAAAGTAGAACAGGAGTGGCAATTGATACCACTGTTTCAAAGTCGATGTCGACGATAACGTCGCTAACCGATCGGTAATAGTGTTTACCAGTTGCTCGTTCGTAGGCTGTGAATCACCTTCCAATATCTCTAGCTTCTGGGCTTACTTCTTGCGAACCGGAGTTACCAAAGCGATATTGACATCCGGGTAGATCTTGAATTCGATTACCTGTGAACTTGAAGATGATTCTTCCCTGCCCTTGAACGTAAATGAGGTGCTTTCTGGAGCAATAGATACTCGATGATATTTGTCCAGTAGTCGGTTGAGGGTCCTCTTCTTCGGAGTCGCTTGAATCCCTGGTTGAAAGCAAATGGAAAAGTAGAACAGGAGTGGCAATTGATACCACTGTTTCAAAGTCGATGTCGACGATAACGTCGCTAACCGATCGGTAATAGTGTTTACCAGTTGCTCGTTCGTAGGCTGTGAATCACCTTCCAATATCTCTAGCTTCTGGGCTTGCTTCTTGCGAACCGGAGTTACCAAACCGATATTGACATCCGGGTAGATCTTGAATTCGATTACCTGTGAACTTGAAGATGATTCTTCCCTGCCCTTGAACGTAAATGAGGTGCTTTCTGGAGCAATAGATACTCGATGATATTTGTCCAGTAGTCGGTTGAGGGTCCTCTTCTTCGGAGTCGCTTGAATCCCTGGTTGAAAGCAAATGGAAAAGTAGAACAGGAGTGGCAATTGATACCACTGTTTCAAAGTCGATGTCGACGATAACGTCGCTAACCGATCGGTAATAGTGTCTACCAGTTGCTCGTTCGTAGGCTGTGAATCACCTTCCAATATCTCTAGCTTCTGGGCTTGCTTCTTGCGAACCGGAGTTACCAAACCGATATTGACATCCGGGTAGATCTTGAATTCGATTACCTGGGACTTGAAGATGGTTATACCTCGCTCTTAAACGTAAATGATGTGCCTTCGTGATGCGCAGATTTACTCGATGATATTGTTCCAGTACTCTGCTGAGGCATCGTGAAGATATTGAAAAGGGATCCTCTTCTTCGGTGTCGTTTAAATCCTTGATTGAAGGCACGTCCCCAGATGGACGAGGATAATGCAACTATTGCAACCACTGTTTCAAAGTCGATGTCAACGAGAACGTCTCTAACCTATCGGTAAGAGTGTCGAGCATTTGCTCGTTCGAGGGCTGTGAGTTGCCTTTCAATATCTCCTAGGGCGTTACTTGCACGAGGGCGTGTCCAGTCGGCAGTTGGAATAGGATTATAGCTATAGAAACATTTCCGTATGGCAGCTGGTGTGGCTTGCACGGGTCAAGGGTTAATCCGAACGGCGGACAGACACTTACAGGTTTGTCTGCGGGCTTGCTTCTAGCGAACCGGAGTTACCAAATCGGTATTCTTCGATTACCTGGGAACTTGCCGATGGTTCTACCTCGCCCTTGAACGTAAATGTGGTGCCTTCGTGGTGTGCATAGGCCGTGCCACGTAGCTTCAGCTCGAATATCGTCTGCGCGTACGCTTCCATGAAGGTGGCTCGACGAGGTTGTTGACCCTGCAATGCTTCCAGCCTTTTTTTTGTTTACGGGGAGAGAACCTTCAAAAGGTACACCGTCACGGGGGTACGTCACGGCATGACAGTGTTCCCCGATCTGGGTTATGTGGGTTTCACACTGACACCAGGCCCGAGAAGCGGACTTGGCAACCGGTGGGACCTCACTAAACCGCTCCTCGACCTGATCCGACCCCTGCGGATTGCTGTTGTCATCGTCCTAGTTGTCTGTGCTGCTGCTTCGCGTCTTCCTTCTGCCAGTGCTGCTCCAATCCGCTCGTCCGTTGCCGTAACTACCGGGCGGGTTTTTGCTCAAGCAAGGGCCCTGGTCGCTGCCGCTGCTGCATCCAAATTCGATGTCCTGTGTTGTGGAAAGGAGGAAGTTATTATTGCCCAGCTTGCTCTCTCGTCCGCTGTCGTTGTTGTTGCCGTCGGCTTGCCGTTGGCGGACTCACCGCATTTCACCTCAGTTGAAGTGTTTTGAAGATCGTCCGAGCGGCAGTTCGAACCGCCTCCCTTGTGCTGCTGCTGGCGCACATTTCCGCCGCTAGATTGTTCATCGTGAAGTGGGTGGTGCACTGCTGTTGCATCTCCTGATGCGCCCGAGTGAACCGTTGACGGCGATACATGACATGCCCGACATCCTCCACGGTGTTCGGGCCGTCTGTAGCTGCATGTCTTGGGCCAGCTGGATATGGTTAAGGTTCTGTTGGAGGACCTTAGGCTCGCCGGTTGGGCCGTGAAGATACTACATCCCCTACTTGGCGGCACTGGCGCTGTCCGAACGAATGCCCGATTGCTTCCGGGACCTTGCAGACGAGGCATTTCCGCTCCTTGACACACTGTCCTGTGTGCTTTGGTTCCGCACAACGATGGCATCGGCTCGACCGGTCCTTTCCACGGCAGTGAGATGCTATGTGGCCGTATTCGTAGCAGCGGTAGCACTTGCGCTTCACCTCCACCTTCTTCAGCCGGCAGCACCGACTAAACCCGATGACGTGCTATTTTTGCAGCACCTCATCTGTCACCGCCGCTTCCGGACAGCCGAAGAACGCTACTTGCGTTCCGTAACTGGACATGGCGGTGGTGATCTGCTCTGCGTACAGCGTCACTCCCAGGGCGGCGCTCAGGTCCGTGGCGATCTTCTCTTTTGAGCAGCTTAGGGAGATGTTGGCGCAGGTCAGCGCCTGGTGGTGGCTGGTCCGCGGTCGAACTTTCGCCTTGTCCTCAAGCACAGCCGATACCCTCTTCCACATTGCCAGGGTTTCCGCGTGGTCGGTGCAGGAGAGTTCCAGAAGAATTCATCCCCTGGAAATTCATCCTCGTGCGCACGACCTTCTGCCGGCCATCCCCGAGCATCTCCTTCAGGATGCGCATCATGTCGTTCTGGGTGGTGGAGTTGATGGTTTCCAACTCCAGCGCGTCCGGCTGCCTGTAGATGCGTTTCGTTGGCTGTTGCTCCTTCGGTGGCTGCTGGTGCTCCGGCTGCTGCTTTTGCGTCTGTGTATCTGCAATAGCCGCGGCCTCCTGCTTGCGCTGCTTCCTCCGAGCCCGTCGCTTCGCCTGCTTGCTCATAACCTTCGTCCATTCGGCCTCGGGTTCGTGAGACTTGTCCTTGTCTTTGTCTTGTCCATTTTCGTTGTTCTTGTCCTTTTTGTTCTCCGTATCGATTCCGTTTGTCTGTGTGGAGGTCTTGGGGGTCTTCTTCTTGTTTCTCTTGCTGCGTTTAGTTTTGTTTCCAGTTTCTGTAGAGGTTGTGGGGTCGTCTGTTGTTGAGGGGATATCCGTAGTGGTTTGGGGGATGTCTGGTGTGGGTTCTAGGTCGTTAGCCGGGTCAGTCATTTTTCCTATGTCTTTTGGTTGTTGTCCAGTTGTTATTGCTTTTGCCAATTTAGTGAGGCTGTCCATTTTCCGTAACAGTTCCGTGTTGGCCTCACTTATAATCTCCGCCATGTGCAGAGTAAGTGTGAGCTCGTTCATCGAGATTCCCGAGGGTAGCGGCCTCCATGTTCGGGGGCTCGGCCACCACCTCCTTATCTCCCTCGGCTCCCCGCTCCTCGGGTCCCTCGACATGGTCCAGCTCGCCCCCCCCCCTCCCTCCCCCCTCTCTCCCCACACATGTCAGCGACTCGGCAGGGTCAGTCGATGTCAATATGTCTTTTGTTGTGGTCATAGTTCCGTTTTGGTCAATTACCTAGGCCAGTACTACCAGGACGGACCTGATGGCGGCCTCCCAGTCCCTCGGCAGCGCAGAAAAGCCCTTAGTTTTCTGGCCGTCGCGTATAGTACGCACGACATTGTACAGTCGTTTATACTGATCGGTGTACATTTCGAGGCTTCCGGAGACGATGGCAGCTGGCAAATCTTTGGTGTAGCTTTCAAGCCAGACGCTAGATGGTAGAGAAGACTAGATGTTAGTCACTGTTAAACGTAAGGATCTCTTACTTACTTTGACATTTGTTGACATCGTGCAATGCTTCCAGCCTTAATAGCGCCATGTTTCCGTCATTCCGCAAGGATTGCAGAACTCGTAATTTTTTGTTTTCGCCTTGTGTCAATGATGCAGGCAAAGGTGTTGATGTTACTTGCTGGCACTCGGTAGCAGTGAAATGTTGCGTCTTTATTAAAGAGCATATATTGTGTCAGCTACTGCCGACGCGCCGACGCGGGAAGGTAAGTTACTGACATTCCTATTCTTCCGTCGCTTTCGTGGCGTGGACGTGGCTCAGAAGGCGGTTGCATTTAGCCGTCTGCAGCATTTGTCGCACTTCCTTCTGTGTCCCGCCTGCGTTGGCGGAATCGCAGGACACGTTCGCAGCAGGCAACTCCCGTCTCGTTGCGGTGTTCGGGGAGACTGGGTGCATCGGGTTTGCTCGCTCTCATTTTTCCCGCGCCTCGGCCGTTCGCATCCTTCTCCTCTCGTTGCGGGCACTCAGTAGCAGTTGCATTTATGCGTTTGTCTGTAGGCAAACGAACGTTACAACCACTAAAATTTCTGATAATGTTGTTGCCGTACTCATCTCCCACTCCGCATGTGGCAACATCACATTCTGCAATATCTCTACGTAGTTGAACTACGGCTACTTACTGAACTACTGAACAGTCCGGCTACTTACTGACAGGTTCAGCTCGTCCATGATTATCCTTTTGTGCTTTTGTGTATAGTCGTTTGTACTGATCGGTGTACATTTCGAGGCTTCCGGAGACGACCTATCTTTGGTCAGTCGCGGGTAGGACATACCGGGTTATTCTTTCTCGCGGTGGCTTCCGCTTCCGGCAACCGACGGGATTGATGGCTGGCGGTGGTACCGGTTGCACGGTCCAAGTCACCACAGCTCTGGTTTACCGTCGGTTTGGACCAACGCCTCTACTTGCCCATTTTGTGGCTCCCCGCCATTTCCTCTGGTTGAGCCAGCCAGCTGTTGCCGCATCTCCTGTTGCGATTTCAAAAGCAGCGAACTCTATGTGCTCCAAGGGGACAATAACTGCTAGGCAAGCCATAAGAATCAAGGTGTTGCCCAGGAAGGTAAAGGGATTCTTCTGAGTCGCTTGAATCCCTGGTTGAAAGCAAATGGAAAAGTAGAACAGGAGTGGCAATTGATACCACTGTTTCAAAGTCGATGTCGACGATAACGTCGCTAACCGATCGGTAATAGTGTCTACCAGTTCCTCGTTCGTAGGCTGTGAAACACCTTCCAATATCTCTAGCTTCTAGGCTTGCTTCTTGCGAACCGGAGTTACCAAACCGATATTGACATCCGGGTAGATCTTGAATTCTATTACATGTGAACTTGAAGATGATTCTTCCCTGCCCTTGAACGTAAATGAGGTGCTTTCTGGAGCAATAGATACTCGATGATATTTGTCCAGTAGTCGGTTGAGGGTCCTCTTCTTCGGAGTCGCTTGAATCCCTGGTTGAAAGCAAATGGAAAAGTAGAACAGGAGTGGCAATTGATACCACTGTTTCAAAGTCGATGTCGACGATAACGTCGCTAACCGATCGGTAATAGTGTCTACCAGTTGCTCGTTCGTAGGCTGTGAATCACCTTCCAATATCTCTAGCTTCTGGGCTTGCTTCTTGCGAACCGGAGTTACCAAACCGATATTGACATCCGGGTAGATCTTGAATTCGATTACCTGTGAACTTGAAGATGATTCTTCCCTGCCCTTGAACGTAAATGAGGTGCTTTCTGGAGCAATAGATACTCGATGATATTTGTCCAGTAGTCGGTTGAGGGTCCTCTTCTTCGGAGTCGCTTGAATCCCTGGTTGAAAGCAAATGGAAAAGTAGAACAGGAGTGGCAATTGATACCACTGTTTCAAAGTCGATGTCGACGATAACGTCGCTAACCGATCGGTAATAGTGTTTACCAGTTGCTCGTTCGTAGGCTGTGAATCACCTTCCAATATCTCTAGCTTCTGGGCTTACTTCTTGCGAACCGGAGTTACCAAAGCGATATTGACATCCGGGTAGATCTTGAATTCGATTACCTGTGAACTTGAAGATGATTCTTCCCTGCCCTTGAACGTAAATGAGGTGCTTTCTGGAGCAATAGATACTCGATGATATTTGTCCAGTAGTCGGTTGAGGGTCCTCTTCTTCGGAGTCGCTTGAATCCCTGGTTGAAAGCAAATGGAAAAGTAGAACAGGAGTGGCAATTGATACCACTGTTTCAAAGTCGATGTCGACGATAACGTCGCTAACCGATCGGTAATAGTGTTTACCAGTTGCTCGTTCGTAGGCTGTGAATCACCTTCCAATATCTCTAGCTTCTGGGCTTGCTTCTTGCGAACCGGAGTTACCAAACCGATATTGACATCCGGGTAGATCTTGAATTCGATTACCTGTGAACTTGAAGATGATTCTTCCCTGCCCTTGAACGTAAATGAGGTGCTTTCTGGAGCAATAGATACTCGATGATATTTGTCCAGTAGTCGGTTGAGGGTCCTCTTCTTCGGAGTCGCTTGAATCCCTGGTTGAAAGCAAATGGAAAAGTAGAACAGGAGTGGCAATTGATACCACTGTTTCAAAGTCGATGTCGACGATAACGTCGCTAACCGATCGGTAATAGTGTCTACCAGTTGCTCGTTCGTAGGCTGTGAATCACCTTCCAATATCTCTAGCTTCTGGGCTTGCTTCTTGCGAACCGGAGTTACCAAACCGATATTGACATCCGGGTAGATCTTGAATTCGATTACCTGTGAACTTGAAGATGATTCTTCCCTGCCCTTGAACGTAAATGAGGTGCTTTCTGGAGCAATAGATACTCGATGATATTTGTCCAGTAGTCGGTTGAGGGTCCTCTTCTTCGGAGTCGCTTGAATCCCTGGTTGAAAGCAAATGGAAAAGTAGAACAGGAGTGGCAATTGATACCACTGTTTCAAAGTCGATGTCGACGATAACGTCGCTAACCGATCGGTAATAGTGTTTACCAGTTGCTCGTTCGTAGGCTGTGAATCACCTTCCAATATCTCTAGCTTCTAGGCTTGCTTCTTGCGAACCGGAGTTACCAAACCGATATTGACATCCGGGTAGATCTTGAATTCGATTACCTGTGAACTTGAAGATGATTCTTCCCTGCCCTTGAACGTAAATGAGGTGCTTTCTGGAGCAATAGATACTCGATGATATTTGTCCAGTAGTCGGTTGAGGGTCCTCTTCTTCGGAGTCGCTTGAATCCCTGGTTGAAAGCAAATGGAAAAGTAGAACAGGAGTGGCAATTGATACCACTGTTTCAAAGTCGATGTCGACGATAACGTCGCTAACCGATCGGTAATAGTGTTTACCAGTTGCTCGTTCGTAGGCTGTGAATCACCTTCCAATATCTCTAGCTTCTAGGCTTGCTTCTTGCGAACCGGAGTTACCAAAGCGATATTGACATCCGGGTAGATCTTGAATTCGATTACCTGTGAACTTGAAGATGATTCTTCCCTGCCCTTGAACGTAAATGAGGTGCTTTCTGGAGCAATAGATACTCGATGATATTTGTCCAGTAGTCGGTTGAGGGTCCTCTTCTTCGGAGTCGCTTGAATCCCTGGTTGAAAGCAAATGGAAAAGTAGAACAGGAGTGGCAATTGATACCACTGTTTCAAAGTCGATGTCGACGATAACGTCGCTAACCGATCGGTAATAGTGTCTACCAGTTGCTCGTTCGTAGGCTGTGAATCACCTTCCAATATCTCTAGCTTCTGGGCTTACTTCTTGCGAACCGGAGTTACCAAAGCGATATTGACATCCGGGTAGATCTTGAATTCGATTACCTGTGAACTTGAAGATGATTCTTCCCTGCCCTTGAACGTAAATGAGGTGCTTTCTGGAGCAATAGATACTCGATGATATTTGTCCAGTAGTCGGTTGAGGGTCCTCTTCTTCGGAGTCGCTTGAATCCCTGGTTGAAAGCAAATGGAAAAGTAGAACAGGAGTGGCAATTGATACCACTGTTTCAAAGTCGATGTCGACGATAACGTCGCTAACCGATCGGTAATAGTGTTTACCAGTTGCTCGTTCGTAGGCTGTGAATCACCTTCCAATATCTCTAGCTTCTAGGCTTGCTTCTTGCGAACCGGAGTTACCAAACCGATATTGACATCCGGGTAGATCTTGAATTCTATTACATGTGAACTTGAAGATGATTCTTCCCTGCCCTTGAACGTAAATGAGGTGCTTTCTGGAGCAATAGATACTCGATGATATTTGTCCAGTAGTCGGTTGAGGGTCCTCTTCTTCGGAGTCGCTTGAATCCCTGGTTGAAAGCAAATGGAAAAGTAGAACAGGAGTGGCAATTGATACCACTGTTTCAAAGTCGATGTCGACGATAACGTCGCTAACCGATCGGTAATAGTGTTTACCAGTTGCTCGTTCGTAGGCTGTGAATCACCTTCCAATATCTCTAGCTTCTGGGCTTGCTTCTTGCGAACCGGAGTTACCAAACCGATATTGACATCCGGGTAGATCTTGAATTCTATTACATGTGAACTTGAAGATGATTCTTCCCTGCCCTTGAACGTAAATGAGGTGCTTTCTGGAGCAATAGATACTCGATGATATTTGTCCAGTAGTCGGTTGAGGGTCCTCTTCTTCGGAGTCGCTTGAATCCCTGGTTGAAAGCAAATGGAAAAGTGGACCAGGAGAATGCGAAATCGTGATAATCATGGGTGTGCCCTTGGCCGTAGACGGAACCATCTCTATTAAGTCGTCCTTCTCCATCATATCCATATATGCTCAGGTTGTGCTCCACGGTTCCTCAACCTGCATGTCTTCAGATTCAGATTGGGTTGCCCATTCGGTGAGCTACCTTAATTTCGATTTGATTTTAAAATGTTCCTCAAACCATTCTGATACCGCTCTGCTTCTAAAATCTTCTCGCGGATCGAATTACTTCATGATATTCCCTTTTTTACATGCTCTGCCTGATTGGCCCTTCTCAACGTAGAGTAAATGCTCTTCAATTTCTCCAGGAATTCAAACTTTTGTTAAACAAAAACAAATTCTTCATATGTTTTGTTCTTGCCCAACTGTGTTCCTAAGAAAATGCGCTCTTTTAATGCCCAACTTAACCCTTTTAGTTGCATCTGTGGGAAAATTATCATCACCTTGTACGGACTCAGTGTCGAGCGTTGTTCGTCAGGATAAAAATGCTCCCTGACGGATTTTACACGTACAAAAGTCTATCAATATGGATATGTGCAAAAACTGTCATTGAATTCCATGTAATTGCCGCTCGACACTCGACATGAGTGGCCCAGTGCAGGCTGGTTAGCGATAAAGCATTATTATCAGGATAGAGAAACATTTCGCCGTTCATGTCGTGAATGAATGAAAAGCATGAAGGGAAACTATTTTCGAAAGGTGATGTGTGTGATTAGCACCAACAGCACTTGTAACTCGTTGTCAATTGTATATTGTGAAACATTTCAACTATGAACAAAAAACCAAAAACGTTTCAGAAAACCAGTGAACCGCCAAGCGAGGCCCTCTCCCACCCTCCCCCCCCTCCCCCCCCCTTTTCCCCAATCTCCCCACACTGTTCCTGTACACTATTTTAAACCTTTAAGCAACTGATGCATGATGTCCTCAGTTAGGCGGAACCGTGTACATAACGAAATCAAAATAGTTATAGGTAAGAAGAGCTTAGCCCGCGCACATTTCAATTGTCACATCAAATATGGCCCGTCGGAAATCGTTCTTGCTCCTCCACCACCCGTTTTTAAACAACCGTAAAAAGTCGTCCTTTTTAACAGTCGCGCCTTACTCTTATCTGTTACGATACGACGTTGACACAGGAGCACACGTTTCTACGCGTTGTCACATTTTTGACCTAAAGCAGTAAAACCGTAGGCATAAAGTTTAGTTAGAAGCCCCAGGCCCAGGAGATAAGATGATACTGTCTTAACATCAGCAATGTTCTGCCGCAGGACAATATTCTTTTAAAAATATTTATACATACCATATACATATATATAGGCCTATCGAATCGGAAATCCATACCAAAATGAGCATTATGCAATAAAAAAGACATGTTATTAGGTGCGCTAATAAATAACGGCCGATTTTTCATAAGTTTATTTTTGCTCGTGGCATTTTTATTTGTAGAAAATGGGTCAATAAAAGTATTGACCATTATTATTTATTAGTTTGTTCCACCTTTCGGGTAAATCGCGGATTTCTTTTCGTATGCGTTCTTCGCTGCAATCCAGGTATTCGACCAATTCTGGATCTGTTCATAGGAGGAGAACTGCTGGTCAGCCAATCCATGTGCCATGGATCGGAACGGATGGAAATCCGATGGTGCCAGATCCGGTGAATACGGCGGGTGCGGTAAAACATCCCATATATGAGGGTATTGAGGTAGTTTTTCACAGGTTGCGCAACATGTGGCCAAGCATTGTCAGGCAGCAGAATAACTTTGGCCGTTTTTCACGCAGTGATGGGCTTAAACTCATCAATATTGTTTCCGGTAGCGTTCACCAGTGATTGTTTCTCCCGTTTTCAGAAGTTCGTAGCAGATGACGCCGAGCTGGTCCCACCAAATATTCAGCATAACTTTCGTGCTATGGATGTTCGGCCGAGCGAGCTGATGATTTTTTGCGCTTAAGATTGCTGAACAAAATACACTTCCCGCCTCCCGTCACGATTCTGTGCAGGAACCCCTTTCTGTTGCGCCTCTGGACCAGCACAATTCACACATGACGATTCTGCGTTCAATGTCCCGCGGCTTCAACTCGCGTGGTATCCATGTGCCCTCCATCTGTATCGTGCCTAACGCGTTCAGCCGTGATGATAGGGCCTGACGAATTACAGTTTCTTCCTGTAAAGCCGTCAATTGTTTGTCGTCGAACGTTCACGTTGAGCATCCTCCACGGCGAAATCACCGCGTCGAAAGCGTCGAAACCAATCCCGACACCTTGTTTCGCTTAGAGCAGCATCGCCGTAAGCACACGAAAGCTCTCGCAGAGCTTCGGCTGCCGTTTTCTTCGCTCGAAACAAAAACAGCAACACCTCCCGCATACTCGCACGAAATAATCACTAACCACAAAGTTTGATTATGTCGAACTTGATTTATGAAGTGTGTAAACGTCAAAATCGCGCCACAGCCCATAGTGGCCCCATCGCTTTCAAAACCGCCGTTATTTATTTGCGGACCTAATAATTTTAATACAGCATACAACGGGGAAAGGTGATGGCGAATGAAGAAAGAATTTTTGTACAAATTCCAGGCTAATGAAGGTGGTAAGTACAAACACATATTGATGACATTTCATTAACTCTGAGCTATATTTTCAGTGTTTCGGCCATAAAACAAGCGTACACATGTTTAAGGCAATGTGGCGGTTTAAGATTACACAACACAAGCTGGTCATTTAACGACTTCTTCCCGTAATCTTCTTCTTCTCCTCTTCTTCTTCGTTGCCTGTACAACCTCAAGAGTTCTTGGCCTGGCCTGTGGACGCGTTACTTGGCATGCTCGACTTAATTTTACCCGTAGCTGTATCGGCTATCGGAGATTGCGCTATTATGCAGGAAGGTCAAATAGGTGGCTCTACATGATCTATGAAAAGGTCATTCAAAAGCGAAGAAGAAGAAAGCAGACAATGTTGCTCTGCTGAAAATTCTTGAACGATTTGGTATTGTTTTTTAGCCAAAGCTCCATAACTATTGATCATACAGAAACTCAGGGAACATTACATGGAAACTCTGTATCAGAGTCTTTAGAAAGTATGTGGTATAACGTTGGAGATATTAGTGGAGCTGGCCATATGAATGGAACAGTTGTGTCTCCCGATGACTGGGAAGCCGTTTCCATCCTTCGGTATACGGAGACTAAAGTAGTTGGACATAAAGTTGAATTAGCAAGAGTCGATTGATTCTGAGTAGGTACCATAGAATGTCACCGATTTCCGATGAAGTTTTCCTTTTAATAAAATCCTCGCTTATAACACGCAAACTCCAACCGGATGTACTCGATGTCCGGCTGTTGATAATACTGTTTCTTGCGCCTGCAACCATCCTTAGGGAAGCTTATAATGGGAAATTTCACAATTCTGGACGACCAAATTTGCCCCATTTAGTTCCAAATTAGCCAAAGTTCAGACCAGTGCATAATGTTTACATTACTTTGGAATGCTGCTTTAACCTGGTGAGTCCTCCTCGCAGCTCAAATCCTAAAATAACGTAGCGCATAATCACTTTCTGGATCAGAAAAAAAAAAATTACACAAGTCATCATTCAGCGGAAAGCAAGCGATTTGAATCACTTTTACGATGCTTTTTCTGCAAAGAAATATAATTTGCAATAGTGACGAACAAATTGCGGCGATCCGGTGGCAGTAACGGAGTTCCAATACTCACCCAGAAGACCGTCTCCCACCCCTCCCAGCTACGGGTAAAAATCACAAGTTACAGGAAGCCAGAAATGGCAGGCCGAGACTTCTCGAGGTTGTAGCGCCAAGGAAGAAGAAGAACCAACTCACTCCAACAAAAGCATTTCAGTTTCCCATGTTTATTAAGACAGCCGTATTCTTGGGGCGAAGGTCACAATGGTACAATGAAGTTGGCGTTCTTACCGACTGACGAACCGTCGCGAGGAGGCACAAGGCTCGGCTGGACGGATGGAATTTTTTTTTATTGTTCTCTGTGTATTGGACGGTGCCTTACAATGCTGTTCACCTCGAACAGGCTATAAAATATTTAAACTACTCAATGTGAAGATGAGCTCTGCACAGTTCTGCAAATTTAGATAGGTTCGGGTCGGTTTTGTGTGATGTAAATTATGTATTGATTGATTTATGGCATCCTAGAAGACGGCGGTGCTAAGTTAGCAGATAAAATTTGGGACTCATTTTCTTCCATAGTGTCGTAAAAGCTTTCGGACCTTTGTCCGGCAATCCCTACCTTAATACCCTCAATTCTTGAGTTGCACGGCTGATGAGTTTTGTGAAGCACCTACCGTACCTTCTTAGGATCTAAATTTACCCTCATAAATTTGGGGTTCGATCGAAACGCAAGGGAATTTAGGAGAAAACTCATCGAAGATCTGCGTTATATGTACAATTCCTGCAATCATAGCATAGCCTAAGAGACTTTAACTAATCGACCTCGTCTTCCACCGTTCCTCGCAATCAAAGGGCACGGAAAGTTTGGTTTGAAAATATTTTGATAGTTAGTGGTAAATGAATGGGAAACAGAAGAAAGTAATCATAGCAAGTTCAACACGGAGATCAATACTGTGTTGGAAAACAACATCTATCCAAGATATTGAATCCGGTGTTATCAGGTGCCTTGGATTGTACTTCTGTCATGAGTTCAAAATTTATGCTTAAAGGAAACAATACAGCTGCAAAAAAAACATTAAATAAGCTACTCCAAACTTCAAATACGGCCAGTAGTACTCAACGGGCACGAGTCCTGGAACATGCTGGCGGAAGACAGCAATGCACTCGCCATTTTCGAGAGATGGGGCTAGATTTGGCGGTGTGTGCGAGACATCCTACGATTGCCAAAGCCGAAAGGATAAGCGGGATGGGGGACACGTGGTGAAGATGCTGGTTCTTTCTCCTGGCAGCGACCTCCGACAAAAAGTGACAGTGAATGAATTGGTAATTTAATACTCTTCAACCTTGCACTTAGTGTCGCCGTTTAAAGAGTTTGTAATGGACCATTGGCATTACGTTTTCATGTGTTTAATTGCTTCTCGAATTAATGATAAATGAATATATACAAGGTTTCGTACCATGTAATGCCACTTTTGAATCACTCGAAGCAATGGTTGCAAATTTTCCCCTAAGTGAACGCAACATGCCATTGTCCAGTTGTAAAAGTAGCACCGAGTGTGCCCTATGTTCTAGATACTTACAACGCTGTTTTGGGGCTAGTATACAGTGACCTCCTGTCACTGACCTCCTGGCGGTGATGGCTTTGACAGTTTAAAGAAAATTGCAATTTCCCAATAAAATTAAAATTCCATTTACAGGGAAATGCAGTTTTCTGCAAACTTTGAGCACGATCTGTAACTTGGGATGATGACAACAGCGATGGCAGCAGCATGTTGACAAATCCTTTTAACAATCACTGATCACTTAGACCTAAGACTAGACCAGTCTCATTATGCGTCAACACAGGGCAGGATCTTCACTTCCGAACACTGTTAAGCAAAGCTAGTACGCTCCCCTTGGCTTGGCTACTTTGCCAAACTTTGCTATAACTTTGCTATTTGCCAAACTATATCTTGAGCAATGACACTTGCTTTCACTACCGTTCACAAACGACGCCTTGTTGAAGTTCGTAGCCAGATATTCAGTCCCTGGGAAGCGGGGTGGTGATCTAGAAAGGGGCCTAAAGCGAACAGTTTTCACTTTCGGATTATTCAATTGACTGAGACGCGAATGAGAACCTCGCGCGAATTGATGTTCGTTTTATAGCACAAAGGATCATCTAGCTCTCCCCGCGAACGTACACACACACACACCACTCACTCTCTCGCTTCAGACGGTTTAACTGCGAGAAAGAAATGAACTTAGGGCGGAGAGACTGGGAAAGAAACGATCACAACATCACAAAACGATAACAAAGTGCCTTTCCTTTTGGGAACGAAAGGACATAATAGATAAGTTATGGTGAAAGGTTTCCACAAAAGCAAAAAAAAAATTATTTAGTTGATTACAGTTAGCAATTCTTTACTTCGTGTTCCAAGCAACGCTTACGGATGAAGACTGAATGCCTATTACCCTAGCTGGACCTGATCATGTCTTTTGCTAACGCGTGGCGTTTTTTGCTGCTGTGGGGTTGCCTCCACGGTGTCTCCAACCGGTCTCGAGGGTCAGCTTCCGTTTTATAACCGCTCCCGAGCGTTTGATGCTGCTGCGATGTCTCCATCCGGTCTCGCGGTGTAATCTGTGTGTCCTGCCTGCGTGATCAGCACGCGTGAACGGATGTGGTGTCCACGTGTCCAATTTCCAAACAGCTTCCAACATCCGCGTAACGTATAGTGATATTATTATAGCGAGTGAGCTAAATTAAAAATCAATTAACTAATTTAAATTCTAATTTAGATTTTAAACCTCAACACAAGTTCATCTGCAGCACATGGCGGCCTCAAAGGAGATCGAATCTAACATAGAACTCCACTAAAGAGTGATTACCACAAAATTGCCTCTTTTTATTACTTTTAAATTAACTTAAACACCGTTCAGAAATACTATGAATTGCAATACTCGCATTGATGGTGAGACCTTATAACATATACATATATAACACAGTATGTTACTGCTTACTGGAAGTAAGTCGCTGACGCCGTATCAAGGAGTTTAAGTCACATTAACTACGGCTTACCTGGAATTTATTAACTATTAGCAGCACAATTTATTTATTAATATAAAGTCTGCTATTCTAACATGACAAGAATGATAACGAAAATACCTTCAAAGAAAACAAAAGTATAAATAGAGTACCAGAGATAGAGAGCAAGCATTCTTCAATCTCAAGCGCGTGGTACGCAAGATTAATTTAAATGGCGTTGCGATCTACTGATAATGGAACGGAACGGAACGGAAAACCTGTTTTGTAGAGTGGATCATTAGAACGAAGATCTGTCGATCTAAATTCTGTACTTAATTTAAGTTAAGTCTTGGCCTTAAGTTAAGCCTTAAGGAGCAGGCTCAAGTTTATTGGCTCAAGCATGTACGAAGAGATTCCAGTCCGAATAGCTGACACCTAGCTAGTATGTACCTAGTAGCTGGAGTAAGCGGCGTCACGCGACCAAGACAAAAGATAGAATAGCGCTCGTTTGAATTCACGGGCAGCTTTCATAAACTTCCTGCGATTGGTAACGTTGTTCAGACAGCCCTTCGTTTCTTAAGATTTTTTTTCAGTACGGAGCACGACCACGCAGGTTATCGAAGGAGCGTGGAATTGAATAAGGCAATAGTAGGCCTTATTGTACCTGTAACTGAGTCGATATTAAAGCTGAAATCTAAGTCACTAGTGACAGGATTCACTTCTTGAAGAGCAAAGCAGAGACTCACGAAATCAGCCTACCTGAAGTTTCAGCTTCGTCTATTGGTGCTATTAGATAATGAGATGTGACATTTCGTTGAATTATTGTTCGTAGAGTTTGTCTCTATGTGGTGAACAAGCACTGGATGGTAAACAGCGGGTTCTATTAGCCCTGGCAAAAGCTTTACATAGATTCAAGAATTTATAATCCATTCAGTGATCCATTTCAGTTCTTAAAACTATTAACCCAGACCAGGCTAGCTGAATTCAGCAAGAAGTGGGGAGTAGCGATGAGTCAAAGATTGCCACCTCATTCTAGGATATGTTTCAAACAAGCCATGTAAACCAGCCATGGACCGATGAGCATGAGTTTTTCATCGGTGTATTTGCCTCTCACATGACGAAGAGTTGCGCAGAAGCTATGGTTATGGTTCTGATAAACAGAGCCGATTATAATCTCGAAAGGTCTCTGCCCGCCATTTCTGGCTTCCTTTGACTTTATTTTACTTGATGAAGAATAATTTTATTGAGGGATGGCGCCGCTGTCGCAACAGCCCAGAAAGCAAGAAATAGAGGCCGGTGCGTAAAAAACATGTGTTCCGCCAGACAACACTCAAACCTAAATCCCCATTTGCAAGATGCAGCCACTTTAACGTCTAAAACGATCCCTTGCTTTTGATACCTTAATCCCTTCTTTGTGAAACGTTGCCTTGCGAGTTCTCAGGGACTGCCTTTTCAGGCCAACTGGATTTAATTTTTCCTCGGAACTGGATAGTCAGTCCTGTGATTTACGAAACGGTACGGAACTTTTACGACACTTCGACTGCAAGGACACCCGGGTCAAGAAATTCGAAGAAATGTACCGGTATCTCGTGCATACCGTGTGCTCAACACAATTTGCCACAAACAGTTCTTGGTGCCGATCATAAAAAAGCACATTCGATTTCTGTTCACATTCATCTTCGGTCGAAGCGCGCTCTTGGGGAGAAGAAGATCGATTTTTATGATCTTACGGATGCATTGGAGGAATCATGGGAAACGCTTCAAGCTCCACGCGTCATTCAAGTTTTCAGCAAAAAAGCCTAATTTTGTTTGAAAATTGTTAGCATCTTATTAGTAGTCCAATGTCCATCAATCCCAAGAAATATTGAGGCAAAGAGTGAAAAGATAAGGAAGACCAGACGTTCCCGGTAAACGGTGTTGTTTGCTGCAACTGTTGAGCAAAAAAAGTATATAATTTTATTTGAAATCACCAGTTCGATTAAAACTCTAAAATATTTTATTTATTTTATAATTTATTTTATTTACATAAAATGGCCAAAGCGTAGTGTTGTAATCAAACCTTTAAGAAAAGTAAAAAAAACGTGCGAATTTACTTAGACCTTCTAGAACAGCTAACAAATAGTTTTAATTAGTACTAGATTCTCTCATAAGCCTTTACCTATAATGTACGAACGATCAACGATTTATTTAAATAACACAATTTAGGCAATACCGTGATCGTGATCGTACTCCACTGTAGCCACAGCTTCACTTGTATACAAGCTCAAAACTTGTGAGCACTTTGTATCGTTTAACCGCGCTTCGCAATGACGAACTGAATGACGCCTAAATGTATGCTATAGTGTTGGTTTGAAGCATCGCTAACTAAATGCTAAAAACCATAATTGGGATTAATACAGAAGAAGGAGGAGTAATCTTTCAGCGAGGCAAAACACATTTTTCAAATAGCTTAACTGCAAGGGAGCAAGAAAATGTTGTATTAAATATATCTTCATGATCTTTTCCCAATTATGCTAGCATGTAAAGTATATTTTTGAATTATTAATACTTAATCTTACTTAATAATAAGTAAGATTAACATTACTACCGGCCGACACGGTAGCAGGTGCGACGGCGCCGTCGGTCTTCACACGGCAGGACCGGGGTTCTAATCTCATCTGAACCGTTCCCCCCACCCCCATAGTGAGGACTGACTATCCAGCTTTGCGATATCAATAAGTCAAACCGGAAACCGGAATCAAACCGGAATAATAAATAAATAAATAAATAATCAAATATAAGACCCGTGCCTCTCTTCAACACATACATAAGTAAAGAAAAGATGGAAAAAATAAATTAATTAGACAACTTAATTAAAAAACAAATACATAATTAAATAAATACATAAAAAGATAAATAAATTAGTAAATAGGCAAATAAATGAACACATGAATAAATAAACAATTAATAATTAAGTAAATAGAAACAATAATAAATAAATAAATAAATACGTTGACAAATTATCACAACTAATTTAGATAAATAAATGGAATAGAATAAATAAAAATAAACAATAAAGAATAGAATAAATAGAAGGCATACATAAACAAAAAAATCAGTAAACAAAGGATTCAAATCAATAAATAATTAAATATTGAAAAATGAATAAATCAGCAATATGGCCATTCGGTTAGAATAAAACCATGTGTTTATTCGCTTCTTGCAAGGCAAAGGAAATTTGCTGATTGTTCTTAATTTCAGTTTGTTTAGTTCATCCGAAACGGCTTGACCGTATTGCTCTCTTAGTTTCAGATTCACATTTTATAAAACAATATTTTCTTACATTATTTTTTTTTAAACTCACAATTTTAAACCCTTTTTGATTGGGTTTAAAGGTATGCCCGAAGCTTTGATTGAGCAAATCTTAACGAACATCCAAATGATGCTACCTTCAACCGTGGTTCAACAGTGCTATCCTTGATAAATAGCCGTATCAAAATAAACCACTGCAAACCAACCCGAACGTAATAAGCGGTGGTGTGTGAACTACTCGACAATCATAATGAACCGATTATTTTGTCCGTCAAACCTTCTGACGGTGGGCAACCGCGACCCTGACGGTTTGCGCGAAGAAGAATCACCAGCGATGATCGCCGGCTAGTGCGCTCAGCCTGATCGCCAGCAGTATCGAATCGATTGAACATAAAATCATGTATATTAATTACATTACTGGAGCGATCTGGCTCATAATGCGGCATGAACTTGACTTTCCCACTCGAAAATGGTAAGGTACCGGTACCGTCGCTAATTACTCTGCCGACAAACCGGATGTGTCTGTTTGAAGCTGCTGCTGCTGCTGGTGGCGGTGGGCACAGCATGAGCGCTCGACTCGACAAGTGCACCAAGCCGTTCTGACCTTCGGGATTTGGGTGTTCGTTTTAAGGGGTTTTGTGGAAAATCGTGACACTTGGCAGTGGTGATGCTGCACCAGCAAATAAGTAAGTGCCCTTATGTTTGAACTTCACCAACCGAGTCACTTTCGAATCGCTGTGCTTGAGGGCACGCTGAGCATGATTCGTTCGTGAAGGAAGCCTCACTATCCGGAGAAAATGATGCGCCGCTTCTACGAATACCCTCCGTACCGTATCTAGTGCAGGTGAGATGGAGCAGTGTACACGCACTTATTTGTCGTTGATTAAGTTCTGACAGCTGTCGGGTCACAGCCGAAGGCGGCACGTTTGAACCTCCCGGTTCGGCATCAATTCTGCCGGACAGCATGATGCATCTCGGCGCGGTCAGGTCAAACGAAAGTGCGCACAATTCCGCTCACAAAGTCATCGCTGTCGATCGCTGTCAAGACACGGGACAGCTTAATGGAGAACATCAGCAGCCCTCCAGGAAGGTTGCCTGCTCGTTGAACTCTTGTTGAATGCGATTGACTTTTCGTGCTCGGTGCGTCCTTTGGCAGGGATGTTTGGCACGCGAAAAGCACTGTTTCTGCTCCAGCGACAATTCAATCCGCGATGACTGACCGTTGGCAACGATCGGACGGATACAAATTGTTGTATGGTGGATTGTTTGAGCGGCTGAAAACGTGTCAGTGGGCTGATTAAAACTAGGTTACGCATACTTGCGCGACAATGCATGATCACTGATCACCTGGTTGGAAGTGCATTCTTTGCGTGGTTGAAACCTTGCTAAGGTAAGATTAATTGTAACAATCTGTACACCGTCAGTCGGTTGAAGATTTTTTGGCTTCCAATTTTTCAGACATTCCGCACTGTGGTTGTTCAGGGGTTGGCAAATTTGCTAGACAAATAAGTTAGTCTTTAGTTTTGAGTGTTCTGCCGAGTATGCCCGGGATAAGGTAAATGACAGGGAGGAAATGCCTTGTTAGTTGTTATTTTTTGGTTATTTTTATGTGAATTTGTAATTTATCAACAAATGCGGAGTTGGCAATACAAAATGTTTAAAATGTTTGAATAGTTTTGAGTGGTCTTTTCCATTTGATTTCCCATTGTTGCGGAAGATCTTGATACAGACCCAGTATCAAGTGTAAACTCTTTTACTTCTACACCAAATATTTAAAAGTCCGTGGCGCATTTTCGTAAATCAATTGCCAGACACTTTTCGTGGTGTAAATTTCTACTAATCTAACAAGTTTTGAAACTAAGCAGAAACAAGAGTTCAATCTGACGCTAGACTCTCTATGCTCTCTGAGGGTTAAAATATTGCGTCAGGAACGGTCAGGACTGTCTCAAATCCAAAACCTCTCAAAGTTCTTTCAATTTCTTTGCTTCGCGGATTATATCGACACCATCAAAAATGCCAAGCCAATAGCCAAGCCAATAGGATTGGGTTAGAGATTAATGCGATGAAGAAGGAGTACCTCGGAAGCAGTGTGTCAATTGACGACGACGATCTTGAGGGGCATCGTCCCTAAGTGCTCGACACACTCCAGCAATCCAGAAGATTTTAGTAACACACGACTGACTTATATGTCTTTACGGGTATAGTCCTCTATGGGCCCGTATCTTGGAAGACAAAGCTTTTTGGCGTCGGGATATCAACGTGGCTAATGCCGCAAGTAATGGACGGCTGGGACACGTGATGACGATGCCGGACTCATCGAGTGCACTTGTGCTTGTGGCGTAAAGCTGTACTGTGAGCTCATTGGCTGGATCAGGTAGAGACTAACCTGTTGGAGGTCAAATGCAGCCCTGGTTGGTGGAGTGCAGCCCTGGATCGAGTTTCCTGGAAATTCATTAGCGATCTGTCAGTGTCTTAAAAATGTACTCTGCCCCGAGTAGACCATGAAGAGGAAGAGCAATTTGAATGACAGAACGGAATAAAACGCAATGGTTGAGCTATTGAATTGATCATAACATGAACTAGAGGTAGTAACTGGTTTCAAGAATCAGGATCTAGTCGTATAGGGAAGCTGAACTGTGAAACCCCTTGGGGTAAGCTAGCAGAATTAATTAAGCGAATTAAAAATAGCAAGCAGCTTACAAATGTCAATGATGCTGGAAAAGGGACCTAGAGAAGAATTTCTATGTAATGGATAATCAAGGAATCCGAAAAAGAGCAGACTAGGAAGTTATTATAAGTTAGTAATCAAGAAAAGTCTCGTTGGTTCATCCCTTTTTTTTCCTATTGACATCCGGTTAGAAGTTCTTCCTAGAGACTCTGAAGCTAAGACTCAGACTCATTGGGTACTGCCGGATCCGAACCGACTGGAACCTCTTCTAGTCTTTCGCCAAATATTCGCAGATTACCAACAATATGATTGAAACATCGAAAATGAGTGGTATGATTTTTTGCCGATTTTTGGCCAAGGACAACTCATCGTGGCGGCGCCCTGTAGCAACTTGATAAGGGTTGCCGTGAAGCGTCGTAGCTTCACGATCACCGTTGGTCACATAAGAGCTATTAAGATTCTTCCAACTTTCAACAGCGATCTACTGTCTGTCGTGGCAGCATTTTCTTCCACGGTGATCATAGCCACCGCTGCAGTATAAAGTCAGGATGACCAATCTTGATAAGCCGTCTGGATCGGCCTTAGCCGTACCTCTTTCGAAGGATCATCCCTAGGATTGTTCATCAGATGTTTCGGCAGGAGCGCATCAGGGGGATGATGTTCCCCAGAGTCACATCTTCTCCGTTCTGGGTGTTACGACGTCTCACGGTGACGAAGATTTCTTCACTATTGACATTATGGGTAGTGTGCCTCCTGAGTAAGCTCCATCTTCTCAAGGTTACTCTGGAAGAATCCTTGTCCTTCTGCCATCAACTGCGTGGTAAGGAACTCAACTTCACTAACACGATGGGATGTCCAGGATGTACTTTAGATCTTTCCTAAAAACAGTACAGTTTGAGACAGAATTGCAATCCCAATCTACGAAAGCTATATTCGTTCGGATTATAGACCGGTCGCCTTTCTGAGATCTTACCCTGTCGACCACTGACATTATTTCCCACCTATTCATATCGCTGGGTTTTGCAGACAATTGCTACAGATTGTGTTGTTCCGTCGCTTACCATTTCAAGCAAGTATGCAGCTTTTTCTACCTAGATGCCATTATACGATTACCGCGATTGATCCACTTTACGCAGTCATAAAATTCGGCATGTTTGCGTAATTCAATTCCCGTGTCGCGTGAGTCACTGTGCACGGGGAACACGTGCTGCCAGAACGCCACCACCCATAGCGGGTGTTCGAAAGCAAACTGATTAGCGTCCATAAACGGTGCTAATCAACGTGACCTTTCCCGAGCGCGGCGTGCCAAACCCTGCCGAGCTCCGATCCCACCGGGACACTCCATTCACACACCACACTATTAATCTTTATTACAACCACAGCCCGTTAATTAATCACCATTCGCGTAGCGAAATGAGTGGGACTTTCGCAGTGGACCCATATTTGCGTACCGTATGGCGCAGTCGACGGACAGAAGTGTGAAAGGGGAACGGTTTTGGTTGGAGTCTATATTTGGTGTCTAGATTCCGTGTCGGTCAGGATTGATTTTTGATCTCGTTTGAGTTGGTTGTAAAGTCAGGAAATGGTCCATCGGGCGTCTCCTAGTCGCTTATTGATGATTCGTTAATGGCAATGTGTGGGTGCTTTAGTTTAACTGTTTCGATTAATTTCACACTAGCAGAGCAATTGCTCTTGCGAAAACATTCCATGGGAAGTCGCCATCCAACAAGATCTACATCTGATGTGCAAATTACCAGCCACATTTTTTGAGCAAACTCGAAAGAATTTGCCATGTAAAAGAGAGATTAAAAGGTAGGAGATGCACTTATGCAGACGATGCCGAAGCGAATGGGATCGTTTAGTGATCGTAGCGCGATCGCACTACTGGGTGCATTTAGATGCAAAATGCAATTACGCTGTGGTGCTACCGTGAGGGGAGCGTGTGCATCATGCACATCGTTACTTCGGTCGGGAGTGTACGTCCGCCTGGTTTGCTGGCGGTAGGCGCCATCATCTGAAGGTGTGTTGGACAGCCGAAGGCCGGTCGGTAAAGGTCGAAACTTTGCCATCCAACAACATGCTTTGCGAGTTAAAACTTTTCTTTCTGAATAGATAGAAAGAGTCTTTTACAGTTCGGTGTCTTGAAATTAACTATTTTATTGAATTCAGCCGATTCCGTTATCGGCCCATAAACGGCCCAGCAGCGATCGCCGCATCAGCATAACTCGTCGCGTTGGATACAACACGACACTCCCAATGCTGATTTAGCGATTACCGACGCTCGTTGCTAACTCGCCCCCCCTCAGATGTGAACGTCCACGATTCACTGTGTTTGTTTAGGAAATGTGACGTAGTCGGGTGTCTGATTTGGTGACGAATTATGTACTGTGACTACCGTTTGCGTGTTTTTGCACCTCTTTGTAAACCAGTAAAGCAATGCTACTCCCAGTATAATGAGAGGAAAGATGATACCTCCGAAAATGTTTATCGTTGGCCAGGTTATTTGAAAAGAGTTGTTTTGTAAGCGAATGTGCTCCAATTCTTTACGTGTCTCGATGTGCAGATTATGTAAATCTTCCAGACTTATGTTCGAAATTTCCAGCTGTCTTTTAATAAACACTCCGTCGAGTGGATATAAGTTCAACGTTCCAACTAGATCGGTGAGTTTGGATGAGTATCTCACGTCGTTTATGTAAATATCGCATGTGTTGAAGCTTATTACGAACGATCCCTGAAGTGTTCTGTTGCTTATACCACAGTTGGAGACGAGTGTAAATTTCTCTACAGAGTTAATCAATATGGCGTGATTATTAATCTGTAATATTTCAGTTTTGGCTGGACTCTTCGTAAAGTTACATTCTGCTTCTCGACCTTCCATTAATCTTGGAATGCAATCTGATTCATCCAACTCTATTTCATTGATTTTATAGATTTTCGGGGTTAGAGTGCTAACACGGTATCTGATTGCTTCGTGAGTTATGAATCTGTCATACTGGAGGTGAATCTTGCCGTCGTGGTACAGGATTGGATAAATTTTTATCTTACGGAACGTTCTTGGGTCGAGTTTGGGTGTTTTTATGAGCAGCATTATTTCTTGGCGGTTGGTGGCGATAGAGGCGTCGGCGTAGGAAAGCGCTTCTAGAGTTGTGTCGAACGGAATGTTTTCTGCTGCCAGGTTTTTTTCCAAACAATTGATTTCATATTTTGACAATATTTTTTCGTTTAAAATATTCGCTTTCGTCATAACTATACTATCAACTATTTCCTGCAGTGTGTCTATCATCTTTTTTAGGTGGAGATAAATATTGATGGAATGAATTTCTAATGATTCTGATCTGAATTGAGTTATTACGTTACGAGTTTTTTCTGTTATTTCTTTAATCTGGTTGTTAATATTCCTATTGATTGTAACTTGTGCATTATTGTCATCGATGAGATTATTAATTGTTTTGTTAATAACACGAAGATCGTTTGCATCTGGTGTTCCTGCAATAAACTTCCAAATTGTTCCTATGGAATCCCAACGTTTGAATCTTTTAGTGGGAAGCATTCTTTTCAATATGGTATTCAGTTCTTCGAATTGGTTTTGGATAATACTGGAAAATTGATTATTGCTCATTTTTTCGAAATCGTCCTTAATTGCTTGAATATAACCCTTATACGCAGTTAAATTGTAATGGTGTATGTAAATATGGCTATCTATCCTTATTCTTGCCCAACCTTCGTCCATTGCAACTATAGGTTGGTTGTCTACCTTCAGAATAGAGATCCTCGGCTCAGCTAGGGTACATACTACAAATAGAAAACTGTAAGAAGAGAACAATGATGTTAGAATGACGGTATTGTTAGCTATCTTATTTTTATATCGTTTTTATGAATTTTTCGTGAATCATTTGTGTTTATAGTGCTTTTGTTTACTTTGTTAATCTTGATTTTCTTGTATCTCGGCTTGTGTTTTAATCTGGCTCTGGTTTTTTCATAAACTGTCATATCCTCTTTTATATTTATTTCCTTTTTTCTCTTATTGTAATATGAAATATCTTTCTCCTGTTTCTTTGTTAAATTTTTGTAAACATTTTCACAAATATCTGATGAACGGACAGACGGTAAAATTATCTCATAAGGAGTATATTTAGTAGTCGAATGAATGGATGAATTATATTTGTGAAGTGAAAGCTCGATTAGATCAGAAATAGTTAAATTGTTGTTCTCAAATTTCGTTATTCGATAAATTTCTAATATGGTAGAATGGAACCTTTCTATTACTCCATTCATTTCACTTCGACCTGTAGCTGTTAAATATATTTGGATTTGGTGAGTTTTATAAAAATCTATTAGATCTTGTGTACCAAAAGATTTTTCGCCGTCCATTACTAATATTTTAGGAGGATGGTATTTTGTAATTATTTCTTTAACTGCCGGAACAATATCTAAGGCGGCTCGCGATTGAATTTCTTTAATTTGAGCGAATTTTGAAAATTTATCGATGTAAGTTAAAAAATAATGTTTTTCGAGAAACATTATATCAATGTGTGCAATTTGGAAAGGGTGTACGGGGATTGGAGTTTGTTGTTGAGGATACCGGATAGGGTTTCGGTCATATTTGTTTTCATTGCAGATACAGCAATTGGAAACAATTTTTTTTATCTTGGCTAGCAGCTTTGGAAAATAGTATTTACGTAAAATTTGCGACTTATTTTCCTGGGCTCCACGATGTGCCCTATTGTGCTCTGCCGTGATTATTTCTCGTTGTTGATCTTCGTCTGTAATGTCTTCCAGAAGATTTTGAGTAAATCGAATCTTAAGGAGCTTCTGACTTCCAAAATACTTCCTATAAACCTCTTGAAATTTTCCCATTATGTCTTCACTCGTGAAAAGTCCGTTTACTTTTGATATTGTGAAATGATCCTTTAGAATCTGTAAAAGAGATGATTCGGTTATTATTTCGGAGTAAATTGTTGTACGTTTAAAATTTTGGAATGGATATTCAATTACTGTGTTTGGTTTCCCTTTTTTCAACACGATCTGGTTGTGAAAAGCATTAAGTGGTGCTTCTGTAGAGATAATGTAAAAATCGTCACTAGTTTGTGATGAATGTTGCGTACCAGTCATAGAGAAAACTATTCTGCTGAGGGCATCTGCTACAACATTGCCTTTGCCTGGTTTATACAAAATCTCGTGGTCATGCTCCTCTAAATATGCTTTCCAACGTTTTAATTTTGCGTTAGTATTTTTTTTGGGAGAGGGCAAAAGTAAGTGGTTGATGATCAGTTAATATTTTGAGTTTAGCTCCATACAAATAATTGCGGAAAGTTTGTAGTGACCAGAAAATTGCAAGCATTTCTTTCTCAGGGGTGGAATATTTCTCTTCAGTTTTAGATAGTGTTCTTGATGCGAAGTGAATTGGTTTATCTTTGCCTAATTCACCTTGAGAAAGAACGGATCCAATTGCATAATCTGAAGCATCGGTTGTCAAAATAAATGGTTTGTTAAAATCTGGATAGATGAGAATATCGCTCGATGATAGTATTTGCTTCATTTTATTGAAACATTCGATTTCTTGTTGATTTAATGTAATTTTCTTTTTGGATGTGTCAGATCCCTTTCCCCTTAAAATGTTTGTCAAAGGTTTAGCAATTTTGGCAAAGTCTTTGACAAATCGTCGATAGTAGCCCATTAATCCTAGGAAGGCACGCAAATCTTTAATGGTTTTGGGCACAGGGTATTTATTTATAACTTCTATTTTTTTATGGTTGGGTTTTATTCCCTCTGTGCAAATAATGAAACCAAGAAATTCAACTTCTTGGCGAAGGAATTCTGATTTGTCTAATTGAATTTTTAGTCCTGCATTATTTAATGTTGTCAAAATTGTGTCCAAATTTTTCAAATGATTTTCTAAATCATCGCCAAAAACTATTACGTCGTCTATATAAACGTAACATATTTTTCCAATAAAATTTCGAAGTACATCATCGATAGCCCTTTGAAATATAGCCGGTGCGTTTTTTAAACCAAACGGCATCCTAGTAAATTCGTATTTACCGTTATTAATAGCAAAAGCCGTTTTTTCAATATCTGATGCTTTCATCTTAATTTGATGGAATCCCGAAGCTAAATCTAAAGTCGAGAAATATTTTTTTCCTTTTAATTGGTCTATCACATAATTTATCTCGGGCATTGGATATTTTTCGGAGATGGTTTTAGCATTTAACATTCGATAATCGATAACCATTCTAAATTTCTTTTGTCCTGATGCATCCGGTTTTTTTGGCACAATCCATACCGGTGAAGTCCAAGCTGAGCGAGACGGTCTGATTATTCCATCCGCTAATAGCTTGTCAACTTGCTTATTTACTTCGTCAGCATATGCTGCAGGATATGGATACACTCTTTGATGGATAGGTGTATCGTCTGAAGTGTGTATTGCACATTCCACTTTGGTTGTACATGTTAGTTTACTGTCTGGTTTGTAAAATGCATCTCTGTTTTTATCTAAAACCTGGTTTAGTTTTTCTAGCTCTAATTTGGATAGATGAGATGTTCGGATCAAATTGTGGGATGACCGATTATGTGGAGAATAGTATGAGATTGGGATGACGAATCTTTTAGAGTTTCTACTCAATGTGATTTGGTCATTTTCTAGATCAATTTTAGCTTTCAATGTTTTCAACATGCTATTTCCAATGATTCCATAAAAAAAATTGTGAAATTTGTGTAACAAAAAGCGATCTTCAAAATCAATTTTGGGATGGAAAAAATTTATATTAATTGCACTAGTAGGAGCAAATGTACTATTTGCACAACTTATTTGACCTACTGAAAATTCGTACGGTTTACTGATTTCATATGCACGTGCCAATTGTGGATGTATTAAATTAATATTAGCACCTGTGTCTATTAAAAACGGAAAGTTTCCAATGGTAGTTTTAAGATAAATAAAAGGAAGGCTGGGAACTACCAACTCATCTTCCACTCTAAAAAATGGTTCTGACCATCGCGACTTGATCCCTCCAACGGATCATGCTCGTGTTGCAAATTTATGTTTTGTAATTTGTCAACAAGATTGTTTTGCTCTGTGAGCTCAAATTCATTTATTGTTTGTCCGTGACAATACCTTGCGTCGTTGGCATTTTTATTCATTTGATGAGCATATAATGGGTGAGCTTGCCTCTTTACCCACGCTTCTTGACTTGATGGTGGTCTTGGTCTTTTTTCGCCATATGTGGGTCTGTTACCATAGTCAATATGACGTGAATTTATACTTCTATCTACCTCCATTGGCTCGGGCTGTTGCCTCTGTGGGGTATATTGCTGATTAGGCAGGTAATGGGAATTGTATCGTGGAGCTGGACGAGGCGCTGCTCTAGGAGGGGGTACTGGTTGATAAACAATTTTTCTGGGTGCTACCCTAGGGGGTTGAGGCTCGAAGCCTAAATCTCTTGGCTTGGGAATATTAAGAGAATTTTGATTTCCATATTGATTTTTAAAAGGTGCTGATCGAACGTCCATATTAAAGTAATCAATGCAAAATTGATATGCTTTGCTAAGGGTCTTCGGGTCAGCAGTTTTTAATAAAGTGGATAATGGTTTTTCTAAACCTCTAATAAACGAATCCAAAGCTTTCTCTCTGAAATAGTTTATGTGGACATTTGCATGCAGAGAGTACTTACTGTCAGTTTGAACTTGTGCTATTATAGCGGCTAACAATTGGTTAACCCTGCTATAATATCCGGCGAGGCTTTCCGAATTACCCTTACGAATACACGTCAATTCATAATCCAGGGTCTTCACGTCACGCTTATCTTTATAGTAAAGCATTAGGATAGATTTTATCTGATGCCAACTACATGTTGCATTATTTGCATTTAACACATCGGAAGCTTCTCCACGGACTTTCCTTCTGATTGTTCGTTCGATCAGATGGAACTGCACAGAGTCGTCAGGAAGATCTCTATACATGATAAAAACATCTTCCACATCCGAAATCCAATTCATCAACTCATTTGGGTTTCCATCAAAAATAGGAACATCCCTCAAAAAGTCAGGGGTTTTTCCCATCTCCACGAAAGATCGTAGAACCATTTCAGTGTTGGGATTGGTCATTTTTGTGTTTTAAATGCTCACTTCACTTAACACTTGTCACGATCACGATTCACCACTAACAAATTACAGCAGAAGCTATTTAATTAAACACCAAAATTTCACTGATTTCGGATTTTTTAGGTTTTTACTTACAGTATGGTTGAGTTAATTTCCATGGGCATCTGACTTCTTTTTCTTCGGGGGAAAATTGGGCAGCTACAGCAAGATGTTCCTTTTTATCCTTCTGATGACTGGGGGCTCGCTGGCAGCAATCGGGAATTAACCACGGTGTCCCAAAGTTCGCTTCGTTATTATGATGGCTCCTTCAACCACGAGATTAGCCACAATTTTTAAATGGCTAACTTTATAGGATTTTTTTTTAACTTATACACTTCCCGCTGATTTTTTTGTCAGGTCCCTATTCGGGCGCCAGTTAAAACTTTTCTTTCTGAATAGATAGAAAGAGTCTTTTACAGTTCGGTGTCTTGAAATTAACTATTTTATTGAATTCAGCCGATTCCGTTATCGGCCCATAAACGGCCCAGCAGCGATCGCCGCATCAGCATAACTCGTCGCGTTGGATACAACACGACACTCCCAATGCTGATTTAGCGATTACCGACGCTCGTTGCTAACTTGCGTACGCTGCACGTATGCCGTGTTGCAGAGAAGGAAGCTAAATGGATGGGACATGCATGTTTTGGGCGCTTAAATGTATGCATGCTGAACGTCTGCTTGCAGGAAACCATTGGCCATTGCCAGCTTCCTGTCTTGTGGATGTCGCTTTTATTTTAAAAGTGGTTTGCTTAGTTTGTCATTACAACCGAGGACACAAATTGAAGAAAGTAGCACAATACTTAGCGTTTGTGTCCCATCAGAATTTTGCTATTTTTGCAGTATTTTATATCAGACTTAAAAGTACCGAAACTGTACCAGATTTTCCGATTTTCCGACTGACTACACTTTTTGACGAGCGGAGTCATATATTTGTATAAACAAGCAGTGGATTTTTAATAGAGAGCATTTAATTTCATCAGCTGTCAAATGCTGTCATCAGCGATGAAATTAAATGTTCTCGATCAAGAAAATCCTTTGCTGGCAATTAAAAATGTGTGCCGCTTTTTTAAGCTAGACAGGAACAGGCAATATATTAATGTTAAAAAAAGTTTATCGGATTAATATCTAACATCGCAAGCTTTGGGTTCGTATCAAGATATTGATCATCGGTTTAAGATCAATATGATCGATCGATACCTGTCCCCGAATAAGATTAATCTATTCGCTTACTTTATAAAGTTCATCTCGTGCGAGCTCACCCGGGTTAAGGTGCCGCCTCACGGCTTGGAGAAGGAGATGTTTCCTAACCAATGTAAGTTAACTTTGTTCCTAACAATTTACTGACATTAAAATCTTATTAGGATCCTAGTAAAAGTATGGCAGCTGCATGTTTTAGTAAATGCGGCCATTTCAGTTGTGTGGCAATTAGCAATACTTCGACTTGGTTTGAGGCTTAGTCAATGATGGACAGAACTCGATCGGGATGCGTAGTTTAGCTTGTGGGACATAAGAAGCTGCTCAAGAATCGATGAAGCATTATACATTCATCGAGGTAATAAAAATGATCGCCATAGAACGCTATTTCAAATAGAATTTCTAAAGAAACATTCCTTAGGTAACTTATTCTATTTTTTGGTTTATTTAGAAGTTCATGAAGAATTGCGCTCATTGATCGAAGTTCCCAAAAAAAACTATCTTATCGGCGAAAGGAAACATAAAAGAAGGATCCAACTGTGAAGAGCAAAACATTAATTGTTTGGATTCATTGGGTTTGAACTTAAGAAACTGATTGAAGACAATTTATAAGATGAACCAAAATCCTCCGATAATATTGCCATTTGTTGTTCCTTGAGCGAACATTACTATCTGAAGCTAGCTGAAGAGACAACGCAACATAAGCATCATCCAGACCAAACTCCTGGTCACGTGTCTTAATCGCTCATTCATCCGAACTCCTACATAGCTTTTTCCTTATCAATTTTGAGGAGGTTTATGGCGATAAAAATGAGACGACTTTGAAATGTTCTATGTCGTTACCATTGGAATAAGATAAAAAGATGGTCGTCTTCACCTCGTTGCACCATACCTAAACCATCCTATTGTCATATCGCAATTGGATTCACCCATAAGATCATGTCAAAAACGTCGCATGATCCAAGTTTGGTGGGAAAACTAAGGTCTAAAGTAATTATCCGTACCAACCGTGGAGAGCAAATCCATGGACGATCATTTTGAAACGAGTTCAATGAACACATACATAGTACGTACATGTATGCTAGAATGTATAAATGCGACGTACCCATCATGGCCGGTATTGGCCGATCGCCGTGACCAAGTGATACATACCTACAATCAAATTTGACCGCAGCAGCAGCAATAGTACTAGATTTGCAGATTGATGTTTGTTTACACAGGATGATTGCTACATGCTGTCTCAAAGCTGAAACGAACTGATTCGCGCATTGTACTTGTGCTGACTGGTGGAAAGATTAAACGAAAAAGACAGCTTTAGAAAAGAAAATACAACACGGGTCACATCAGAAGCCGCACATTGAAGGGCTCCGGTACTACGGAGCAAATGAACCATGGAATGGACTAGATTGGTCACGGAGTCTATGAACTATATAGTCGGCTGAAGGACTGATCAATTTGTATGATTTACGTGCGAAAATCGGTCCATTGTTTTGGTAGTGTTTACGGTGAGTCAGAAGATCAGAGAGAGAAAGAGAGAGAGAGAGAAGCAAAAATGTAGATCAAGCTAGACAGTGATCGTCGACTTATTTCACTGTGCCGAATGAAAGGTGAGTGATTTACTGCACTTACCACTGTTCGAAGTACAAGATGCTCAAAGCACTTCCTTCCAAACATACTATGATGGCAATGAGGAGCAAATTTTCTCACCAAATCTCATCGAGTAGGGCCTTTGGGCTTAGAATTTTTCTGCCCAGATACTACCCCTCTATACTGAGCTGCCACAATGAGTGATTAAATCGATTTGGAAGTCCTCCACATTGTTCACATCGCAGTATACCCTTGGTAGAGCGTTGAAAGCTTATGTCTCTGTTGTTCTCCAATCGATTGGGAAACCTTCTGGCACGTCTGGAAGATGAGAGAAACAAGAGCACCATCAGCTAGCCTTTTGCGCAGGACCATTGCGTAATGCTACAATTGTGCGCATGATGGTGGAAAACTAACTCACCTTTTGCGGTTGTTCCTAATTTTGCATTGACCGCCTCAAGACCTCCCGAGACCTCCCGCCGAGTGACGAGTGGCGAGTGAGCTTCTGCTGGTGATTATTTAATTTACGAGCGTAATCAAACGTCAATAAGCGGTTGTAATCAGTTTGCCCACCAGTCGGCCAGTAGAGTATGCTACTGAGGAGGTTACCCTCCTTACACGATTCGACGCAAGATATTGCCTGCTCACGAGCGTTGATCGAGCAGTGGTAAAGGAAGTGTTCATTGGGTTAATGTTGCAATTAGAGTAGTGAAAGGGAGTCATTTATAGGCAGGTCGGACGGTCGGACGCGATCGGGAGATGTTGTGTACTGCGTTGGAGTGCTAAAAATCCACTCGTCCAACGAGTAAAACACTCATCAAATACAGAAGGCAAATAATGCTTGTTTTCTGCTTACATTACACTTTACAATAAATACAGTTTTATTATGACTCGTTTTTTTGTTCTGCCCAAAAGCGCTCCTGCTGACCCAGTGCCCGCAGTCCGTGGTTTGCTCATACCTGACAGCAGACCATTTGCTGCGCACGGTTGCAGAAAGAGATCAGGTTCAAGCGATGATATATGTCCACCATCCGGCCATTCCAGTACAGCGAAGGACAGCGCGTATAGTGCAGACATCTGCCAGCGGTCCCAGCCGGAAGTGTACACAGTCCGTTCTCGTACAGCTCAATCGAACGAATAACTGACACGAGCTGATTGTGGTCGACCAGGGTCGCAGGTGACCGGTTCGGTATGGGTCCGTAGCGTAAGGGGGCCGATGTTTGGCCCGGATGATGGAGGCTGGCGTGTGAGGCCCGGTATGGGCTGCTGGCAAGATTGTTTGCCTGCCCCTGAACGATGTGATGTGTCGCCGGTAGTTCAACGGAAGGAACTAGTTCGATGTGTACGTCATTATGCTGTATTGTATTGGGCACGACTTGCACTACCGTTTGCTGGTGGTAAGAAGATGGAGGCCGTAATGGAGGCACTGTATAAAACGAATAATACAACAGTAGAATAAGTAGTAGCAGCAGTAGTATGAACAAAGCCATGAAGGCGCTTTTTCAATGTTACCAGGTTTCGGCGAATGTCTGATATGAGGTCCGTACACTTCGTACGTTTCGGGCGTGTTGTTCAATGATTGATGATAAACTGTTAAGGTACGGATGGTGCAACACAGAAATGAAAGCGAACACACATGAAACAGACCGTTTGCTGTACTTACTGTTTACTTTGGTGGTGAACGGTCTGCCAGGCATCAGATCACTTCCGTACGGTTTTATATGATTTGTTATTACATCTGAAAGAATGAGTGGAACTGTTGTGAAGTTGGGGTGGTTGTAGTTTTTGCTGCATGAAAAGCAGGTCACCACGTTGCTATTTACCTATACGATTTGGATGGTTGATTTGATCGATGCTGTTCGAGGTGGAACTGCTGCTGGTGTTTGGGCTGTCCGGATCTTCGCCACCGAAGCGGATTGCTGGAATGGGATATGGAAAATGAGGCAATGATACTTCATCGTATTAAAAATATATTGTGCTGTGGATAAATCCCGGCACTACATGACAAGGTAGTCACAGCCTTGGTGCAAGGAGGTGGTTGGGATGGGATTTAAACCCCGGTTGTGCTGTGTGCAATCCAGGGCCGTTATCGCCTCATCCATCGGACCGCCCCAAGTTCGTAAGCTAGCTCATCGATATTTTATTCGAGCTAGCGCATATGAGATACTCGTTACTACGAGGGAATTAGAGAGATCAAGAACTTGCTTTGATAGCCTGCAAAATCTTGCAGCGTAGCTTCTCTCATATGATCATCTCGAGCTCAGTGAGTTAAGACATAACACTACGAAAACCCAACCATTTTTTACCGGGGAAGAAAATTTTCAAAGTCATCATAGTACGAATAATGCTCCTTAAAACTACAAAAGTCGATCGTGTTTTTGACTTCTTGATACTATCCTTGATCCTTAATTCCTATCTCAATGACATAGTTTTTGTCACCAGGAACGAGAGAGATGGCATCAAGCATCTCGACTGTATTCTACGAGCTGATGAATGATGAAGTCTACATCTTAGGCTTCTTCATAAAGCCACATGTGCTTTAGGGTTTGAAAGCAGGGCAGGCTCTCGTTTCTAAGCAACGTACAGTAAGTTTCTCTATTCCTAGTTTAACATCGCTATTTGCTAAGATTTTAATATAATACTAGGTTTAATAATTATTTATACTCCATTGCTCAGAAAACATTGACCCAATAGCGAGAAAACTCTCAATCAAATATCCCAACGATGTACTTACACGTCAGAAGCGGATCATTTTCGGGCAGATGTCTCAGGATAATTGATTCAATCCAGTCATAGAACGGCGCCAGACGCGTCGCAACAAACAGATTCTGAGCTCCTCCACATGCCCCTTCGTCCATCGTGTTGACAGCGTACACGTACGGTACAATGTTATCCCGCCGGAAGTTTGACACAGCACCACCTGGCTCAAGCTACAACCAACAACAAAAAAGCAAGAAAAATACACCCATAAACCGCCATTCATGATGATGTCCGATCTCCAATGAACCACATACCTTACAAATCCCCGGCACCAAATCGATCGGATTGTACGTGCACAGGAAATCGCTGTTAAACCCAGTCCACAGTGTGCTGTTCACCTTCCACGCGTCGTTCGCCTCACAGCGGCCATTTTCCGTGACGAGCGCGACCAGTATTTTGAGCGAAACATTTTTCGCCACATCTTCCGGCACATTCTTCACCTCCGGACCGTAGCCGGAAAAGAACACGATCGGATCGGTAATGCGATCCTCCCTCCAGATGCAACCCGGTGCAATAATTTGATAGATTTTGTTCGGGTTGTAAAACTTGGCGAGCGTAAGGACCGCTAGGTTGTGATAGCTTTTACCCGTGATGTACTTGGGATGTACATCGATGTCCACTATTTCTACCAGCTCGTTGTTTGCCTCGATAAACGCCGGCTGTTCGTTGTTGCGTACGGCACAGGCGGCTGCGGTGATGACGTGTCGGTAATCGATTAGTGCTCCACTGCACTGGTGAAAGGAGCTGTTGTCCGGTTTGCGAAGATTAACCTGTTTGAAGCGAAACAAAACGAAGAAAAATGGTGGATCTCTGCCTAGTAGCATCTTAGACGGGCTGAGCCTACCTTAAAGAAGGGAGAATTATTTTGTGGACTTAGCCGACTGTCGGAGAACGGTCTCGCCGGTAAGCATTCCGTGTTTCTCGCACATTCAATCGGATCGGCCGTTACGTTCACCCGCTCACGGATCCAATCGATGTAGCTCGATACCTTCGTGTACACACCGAGCGATCCATCCCAACAACCAGTCCCGAACGATACGACGCCCGTCAGGTACGGGATGGTACGGGTCACATCGGACAGATCGATCTGCAGCGGTCCACCGGAATCTCCCAGACAGGCGTCCTTGTGAGGCGTTTTAGTGCAGAACTGATCCGACGTTAGACCGTACCGCAGCCGGGCATCCTTCGGGAGTTCGTTGTTGCAGGATTCGGAATCGTAGTGCGTCAGTGTGACCTTCTGCAGCGTTGGACTCATTCCCGAAGCTAAAAAATGATATGAAAGAGTAACGAAATGAAGAGCACCAGTTCGAGATCACAAGAAACGCTTACTGTAGGATGTAAATCCAAAGCCGACTGCACGCAAACTTGAACTGTACTCGCTCAAATTATCCAGCGGCCACAGACATATGGGACACACGGCGGTGTTAAAGCTGGCCTCCCGATCAAGCTCGATCAGTGCGATATCGTAGTACTTGCGGTTCTTCTTAAACTTCTCGTGCACGGTAAAGCTAACGATGCTGAACTGCTGTGCCGTTTCGTCGTCCTCGACGGTGGCCAAATTCGTATCGCCAAGGCGTACCGAGTCGGGTGGAATTCTGTAACGAATTCCGCGGAAATTAAAAGCCATCACTCGCGCATACGGTAACACTTACTTATCATCGTCCACTTTACAATGGGCAGCCGTTAGAACATATTTGGCAGCTATCAACGAACCGCCACATTTGTACTGCACCACTGTTGGCGATACCTTCGTGTCCGTCCATCCGATCGCTGCCTGCAAGGGGATATTAAGATATATTGAGAGCCAAACATATCGCACCGATCGTATCATTGCTAGTGTTAGGTAATACACTGTCGATCACCACGTATATTGGAATCTTGGCAGTAGGAATATTGGTGGAAATTAATTCTAACGCTTAGTCACTGATGGTCACTGGTATGCTTCAAGGTAATCACTTTCCTAGCGGAACGGTGCGATCTTCTCACAAACTCGGTACCGAGGAGTTGCGCAACAATCTCCCGCACAATGACTTTGCCCACAAGAATAACCTGTTTGGACTGTTGTGCTGACAGACATCTAATACTTACCATATGAGGAAACTCCTTCAGCAATGCTCGACGTCCGCCAAAAATGAAAAACCCCAGTGCGCTGGAAACATCCTCACTGTAGAACCGACTGGGACAATCTGGAATGAGCCGGATAAAGTCAGGTGACCTCACTCACCATCAATTTGAATTCTGCACATTACCAACTAACGATTTACGGTCGTAGTATCCTTCCGGTGCACTATCGATAAAGGCATTTTCACCCCATACCCGAACACAGCCAAACAGCAACGCACATACGATCAGTAGGAGCTGCATCACAAGGCTCACCATACAATAGCTACCGTCCGGCCGTCGATTAATTGCCTTCTGCGGCTCAGATAACAACACAACACTGTCACTTGTCACTTTTACACCTGCCACGATCACACTGTCGATCAAAGCACGGACGATCGTAGTTGGAAGTGTTTGGCTAGCTGAGTGGAGTCACCTGGCAGGCAGGCGCTTCTGTCGTCGGTTTGGAGTGGGCTGACTTTAAATGAGCCCAGCTGTAATTCGCCTCTCGGCCTTAGGTGGCAAGATAATTGACCTTGATGGTAGCAGCAGCAGCAGCAACAGGTAGCAGTTGCTCCTGGCACGCAAGATGTCTGCAGTGCGAGCAGTTCAGACTTCTTCTGCAATGTCAGCGCCACCCTTGCAGAGCTATAAATCATAACTGGCTCCGGCTCGGTCGGGATCTACTTGGAAGCTTCAATCGCTGGGTGTAGTGGTGATTGTTGAGAAAAACCCAAACACCACGGAATTCCATCTACTACGTCAACACTGTCGTCGGGTCGTGCTGTCTATGCAGTTGCAAGTGTCAAGAAAACGGCAAACTTAACCCCTAAATAGATCTCGCAATTTTCTAGCTGAACCTGCCAGTTCGACATCCCCGTTATCACCACTACCACACAGATCTTGACCAGCAATACAAACACAACGGCAGCTATTGGTCAACAAGTTAACCAATACCATTGTTGCGATGTTTCACATGCACATCCTCCCAGGCGAGCCCCACTGATCTTGTTCAGCTTGGACCACCCCGGAGACGATCTCAAACAACATCATCCCCCGAAAACGATGGTCCATCGGCTATGAAGATCACCCGTGAATGAAACGCTATTATATGATAATTAAATCTGTTTCACAGTGCTAAAAGCGGTCGCCATCTAAAACCATGGCCCGGCTTGCCATATAACCAGGCTCGCCGAGTTTCATGGGAGGGGGCATGTTTGTTGACGGCGAGACAATGTGTAACATTAACTAATTACGCACACTGTCGTACGGATTTCCCTGGCCCCGGGGGTGCAAAAGAGGCGGACGTTCAGATCAGTGCACGCTATCATAAAAAAATGATCAACATATAATTGGTATGATTGATACAGGGAAGAATTCTGGTTCCCTTCGCTGACCAGGTTGTTTGGTCGCTTGGACGAGATAGCTGGTGAGCTCGTGTGTGTCGGTGTGATGGGCCATTGCAGTAGATGAATGGCGTGTGTGGCGGGAACAGAATCGCGTCCAGACATCGTGCACTAAACGTGCGCTTAAATACATTAACCCCAGCCGAACATACCTACACCAGAGAGTGCCTGTGGAGGTTACGTTACGTTACGAATACGTTGACCCTGGGCGGGTGGAAATGGCGCGTAAGATCGCAAGTTAATTTTATCCTGATAAATGACGTGATCTACTTTAAAGATGGACGGGGATTCCAGAGGCTGAGTAGTATAGATCAAAAATACCCTAAAGATTTTAGTGGGCTGATAATTGTGGCAATGGTGACTACGATATAATCTTCAATAGATTCATTGGTTTTATTAAATGAAATTTAATTAAATGTGTTAAAAAGTTTATTTTAGAACAGCAACAGAATTCCCTAACTGAATCACCATCACGGGTCCAAATTAAGTTACACTCAGAAATCCCAACTCGGAGACCTTTTTTTAGTCTTATCTTAAATCTCTATAAATCGTTTTACTCCAGCCCCGCTCAGCAGATACGAGGACCTAAATGAAATCTCCCATAACCTTATATTCCGTAATCAGCTGCACAATGCAGTGTTAAGTAATTAACGCTATGGTTCGGAATTAAATCGTCTTATCGGACATTGGCAAGCCGTCGCCTATCATCATCGTTAAACGCCGATCTCTTTTTCCTGATAAAAACTAGTCGCCTTGAGGTAGGTTCAGTGCCACGCCACTGTGAAAGAAGTACGAATTCACCTGATTGACCTTGCTGTGTAGATTTCACGGTCTCAGCACTCCTTATCGGACACGGTACCGGTGTCCACGGGGTAGAAAACGATAGATAAAGGTGCGTTACAGGGTGGAACCGATTTCAAACACAAACAGTCGATTCAGTGGTGACGACGCGCGTTCGAGCTGGTGATCATAATGGTGCATCCTTTCGGTTCGGTTCTAGCACTGCTTCCTCTCTTGGCAGCAAGTGTACAGTGTGTGGTGGTAGTTAAACCAGCGGCGCAAACCAACCAACTCCTAGAAAACGATCTAGACGAATGGGTACGCATTCCAACGTTGGTCGACGAATGGATCTGGACACATCGACGTTCGGTTGGGGCTGTGATGAAAAGCCATCGATCATCTTTATCGTCAACGAATATTGAATTTCTGCTCTACACTCGACGCGATACAGGTGATGAAGCTCACCGCCTGGAGCTAGGAAACAGGGAGTCTTTGGTTAGCTCCGCCTTCAGTCCGGATCGCCCAACAAGAATCGTCGTGCACGGGTGGCAAAACAGCAAAAGTTCACCGATTGCGGAAAGCATTCGCGATACATACCTGCTCCTGTGGGACTACAACGTGATTGTGGTGGATTGGTCCGCCTGTTCGATGCACTGGAACTATGTGCGTGCCGTCGGATGCGTCCCGGTCGTCGGTCAATCATTGGCGCAGTTGCTCGATGAACTTCAGCAGCACACGGGCCTAGCTATGGAATCGGTGTACATTGTCGGGCACAGTCTTGGAGCTCACGTTGCGGGTATCGCAGGCAAGATGATACAGACTGGACAGCTGCATACGATCATCGCCCTCGATCCGGCCCTACCACTGTTCTCGATCCGTCAGCCAGAAAATCGTATCGGACCGCAGGACGCAATGTACGTGGAGGTAATACACACCAACGGTGGACTGCTCGGATTTCTGCACCCGATCGGGACGGCTGACTTTTACCCGAACGGTGGCACGCACCAGCCGGGCTGTGGACTGAACGTGGTCGGACTGTGTTCCCACTCGCGTGCCTGGGAACTGTTTGTGGAATCGTTGCTAGAACCGGAGGAAAAGTTGCTGGCCAGCCGGGTCGATTCGCTGGACGAGATACAGCGTGATGCTGGTGGTGCTCGTCCGTTGAAAAGCAACGCTCCCTACGGACCGTCGACGGAGCGGGTTAAAATGGGAGGCGAACCATCGAGTGCTGGACAGGCCCGTGGGCTTTATTCTATCACCACGCGCGATAAAAGTCCATTTTTCTCCTGAAACTAGGGTAGCGTAGCTTGCGCAACGTGTGCATTAACGTTTAACCAAGGGCCGGAGAGGATGCATCATCAGCCGCATGCGCTAAGCCTGTATCGAATTGGAACCCATTTTTCCCGCCAGTTGGAAATATGAGTTAGATTAACGATCAACGGCTTACTAAGCTAGCTTGCAATTGGGAATGAAATTCGGTGGCATTTATTCGCAAAACACAAAAAAACAACGCAACCGTCAAAAACGGCTCATCCTAAACCATTCACACTTGGTGTCATAAGCTATTGTTTCAACGACTTTCGGACGCTGCAGTCGGATTGCGTAAGTGTGTGAGTTATTTTGCCGTCTAAATTCGATTACGAATGTGCAACGGCTGTCTGTTGGGTGTTTACAAGGCAAGAAAATTCCTCAGAGCTATGCTTTTAGTAATGGTTTAGCGGCAGTTCGTCAATCATCTATGTCAATGCAAGGCTGTTGGTTGGTCATTAGTATTAAAACGTGATTTTCATATGCAACGTTTTTAATTTGCATTTGCAATCGTGGTGTGCTAGAGAAGAACTTAAAGAGTAAGGAAATTAAATTGTATAGTATAACAGCAATTAGTTGAATAACTTATGTTTGCTTATTCTGTGTGTCAAATTATGTGTCAAAATCTTCTAATGAAGAAATAAGAAGGAAACGATCTCTCAGCAATGAAACGCTAGCAAAACATGAAGGCAATTTTATGATATTCAGAAACGCCGCTAAGATTATGCGCCGATCCAAGCTAACACATGAATACTTTTTAACGAATTTAAATAAATTTTGTGTGTAGTTATATATTCCCCATTCCTTCTTGACCTTCTTCTTAAATTTCACAGGATTTCTGAATATTGTAACGCTCCAGTTATTCCTGACCACTACTCAAGTTTAAATGGATAATTTTCTGGTAGAGTTGGACTTCATTGCACTTTTCCGGCTCGGCTTAAGATATTAAACATATTAAAATTCATTGTTTTTAAATTTGCCAATTTCTTTCCAGCCCTGGGCAGTTGCAATCGGCAGTTTAGAATGATAAGCTATATTTTTCATTTCAAATTTCGTAACACCATGGGGAATAATTGGGGCCAAACGGTAGCCGAGGCGATAGCGGTGCTAGTCTTCGCACGGTAGAACCAAAGATCAAATCCAATACAGAGCGCCTCTCGGTTCCAAACGTTATACTAGTTGTGTATCAATTGTTGCGCTAGTCTCAAAAACTGTTTCATATTTCGAAAAATTATTCGTTTATTTTAATTTTCTAATTTTTATTAGAAACTTATAAACAACAAATTTTTTTATTCAATTTAAGTGAACGATTCGAATGCTAAATTTGTATAATTTTCCATACAAAATGAAATGCAGCGTTAGAAGCAAGAAAATAGCACAAAAAATGGCAATATACGTTGCACTAATTGTTTTAGTATTTTATTTTATTTGAAAAAATATTGAGAATTAATAAATGATTCAAAACTAGGTCGTTCCAGCTTTTCTCTCTTCTAGGCCTAACGTGACGACCTTTTGGGTCATGTTTGCCATTTTTGGCTTACTAGACTTAGTGATACCACGTAGTTGGAAGGTCAGTCCTCACTACAGGGGAATGCTCCGGATGATTCCAGCTGAGTGAATTAAAAAAAATCAAAGGGCATCGATTTTGTGATCTAGATTTTTTGTGATCTAGAAAATCAATACAGTCATTCTACATTGGCTTCCAAACGTTTTTAATCCTTTTAAAAAATATGAAAAAAGCAAGAGTCCTCGTTGATAGCAAGTGGTATTGCTACGCCATCAAATTATTAAATTTTTCTCCTAATCATTTCCTACATGCAACAAATGCTCAATTTTCTGAGCGAATTGCTTCTCCAGTGTTGCTAGAAAATGATTCGGTTTGATTTCCGGTTCTGTCGTGTGAAGACTGGCACCGTTATCTCCTCGGTACCTGGTACCGTTAAAAAATCTTCTGATAATTTTAATTTTTTATCTAACCAGAGTGTGTCATCTTTTTTTCTTGTTGCAGCAGAAAAACGCAGTTTGTTTTAGGAAACTTTTGAGGCCTTATAGGATTTAGAGTGGACTTTAGGGCGACATCGAAAATAAAAAATGCACGCTTCTTCCTTCTTCTTCTTCCTTGGAACTACAGCCTAAATAGGTCTCGGCCTGCCATTTTTGGTTTTCTGTGACTTGTTTTTCCCCTTAACAAAGTAGTTAGCTTTTGTCTACGGGGAGGCAGTACGGATGGGATATGAACCCAGGTCCTGCCGTGTGAAGACCGGCGCTGCAGTCGCGTCTGCCACCGGACTTGCTCGCTTAAGCAGTAAATATTTAAAGACCATGTGTTTCCTGTACGAGTTGGCAACGACCTATCAACCTGACACAATAAGTCGTTTCCGTTCGACAAAAAAGCATTGGGGTTCACTCCAAATGTTAGAAATTGGGTCCCTTACAAGGAGTGTTGACAAAATACAACGTCAACGTCAAATGCGATGACAGCCGACCGCGGAAGTACGCAGCCACTTAAGGATGAGCCACGGTCGCAGCCGAAGAGAGCAAATCTAGCCAGAGAGAGCCGGAGAAAGAGAGCGAAGGGAAAGGGCGAATGACCGCGTTACACGCGGCAGTAACAACCAAAAAGCGAGAGAAAGAAGACGTTTAGTTTTTTATCTGCCAAAAGTGTAACCGAAACTTACAAAAAAAAAAAAAACTTATTCACGGATGTAAAGAAGGCGTCACATTCATTAATTCTCGCGGAATGTTGCCTGTTGCGTTTGCAACAAGGAAAAAGCCTGAAACGAAAGAGGCGAAGGTGATGCCCGTTAAAGAAGAGTTTTATTCATCGCTACTGTCTCTTGTGACTAAAAAGATGATCTCTTTTGGTAATCGTACGGGCAAGATTGGAGAATAATAGACTCATCCACATGAATCTGTAGTCGAGAGTTCGTGTTTCTGTACCAGTTGAAAAACTACTAACCGCTTGGAGACTTTACATCACCAGTCTTATCACAGTCCAATAGACGAGAAGCTTTAAGCATATTTTTTCACACTAATGTCTCAACATTTTGAAAACATATTAGCAGATCCAAAATGGCATTTTCGTCAAACCATCTGTTTTCCAAAGCATCGCAGAGCAAAATTCGCATTGAAATAAAATAAACGCAAGGCTTCTTGCTAAGGTGAGTCTTGTCCAATATTTTCGAAACACATCCAATATGGGAATCACGTTTCAAACGCGGTCCATCGGATGCTGAAAACATACTCTCCCCATCAGCGATAACAAAAAAACAGAAACCACAGGAATGGTAGCATCCGCCAAACAAACCATGTCACGATGACAAAATCCATCACTCCCGATGCAGTGATGGCTTGCCGATGCGAGTACATCCTCCGTGATGATGGTACAACTGCGGCAGACAGCCCTCGGGCACAGTTCGTGATCGGAGAGTTGAAGATTGATTCGGAGCGGCTTCCGCACGTCCCACTGCAGCATCCCACAAATGGCGTTGTTGCAGTTGAAATGACTAACCAGCTACAAAACCGAGATGAAAAATGTAACCTTTCGACCGCAGGTGAGCCAGCCACCACGACCACGGCTTTCTCGGCTGCGACGATCCTCTTGTGATACTGATGCATCACGAGTAGTGGTGTTCGGGAGTGTTGTTCCTCGCCCGTGCTAACCTATTTCATGCGAATTTGCAACACTGACCGAACGTCGTTGCCTGGGGTGCGTTGAATTGGGTGAGAGCAGCCCAAGATTGCATTGCTGTTGAAATGCTCCTTTTTTACTATGGTCGACATACGTGAGCTATAGCGAAATAAAAATAACCCAATTTTCCTCCTAATGTATATGAGCAGCGCGCATCTGCTCATCTGCAAGAAAGTATCGTTTGCATAAATCATCCATTGTTTTAAGTACGGCCGCGATAGGAAGAGACGCCAGACGGACGGAACCGCCGGCGCACCGAACCGCTGGGATAGGAGGTTCCGTTGCTTAACGCGCTGGGAAAACTAAACGCCCTAAAGAGGCAAAATATTATATTCCGTGGGTGGAAAAGTGAATGGGACCCGGTAACGAAACGCTCAACGCGCCTCGGTGCAAAAATCAGGTCAATTCCATTATGCGTTTGACATTATGCAAAAAAATGAAAACCGACCCGAGGATTATATGGGAATGCACGGTTGCTTCACGCTTCAGGCAAGTAGTGCTCCAGCACCAGCACTCGGGTGGTTCAGTTGCAGTGACCCTCAAAAAGGGCTGGTTCGGAAAGGTCGAAATAATGCTGCTCCGTGGAAAGTGGAGGTGCAGGTGAGTTACCCTATTTCATGCTCCGGCCCGGATAATCAATCGAACCAATTTTCTTTCCGAGTTCGAACTGCTTGCTTCACGGTGAGGTAAGAGATTCTCGATCGATTGATGGTGAAACTAATAAGCCGAAATAAAAAATCTTGTCGGGCAATATGTCAGAGGCGCCACAATCGGTCAACGATTCAATCAAAACGCTGAGCTCCGTCCATGTGCGTGCGGTCGGTGACTGATCTAGAGCTGGCCTTGGGTAGATTAGGATTGATTAGCGTGCGTCAAATATCAAACGCGGTACGGGCGACCTTGACAGATTGCTCGATAATGGTGTCTGATGGGTGTTTGAGGACGTGGGAAAACGTTAAGTAAAAAGTGATACTGTCGGGTGAGAAATAAATTGAACAAGGTTATTACCATTATGGCATTGTAGTTTTATAGCAAAATTACTTATAGGGACGGATAATACTTAATTAGATCAACTAGCTCAATAAAACTATTGCTGTCAAGATTCTTCTAGTGGGTCTATAAATCTATAACAAGGATTAACAAAAGCTATGCCTTCTATTATAATGTTGCAGGAGTTAAAAATAAACTAAACTATTACCTTTATTTATTCTTTTGTAGGCCGAACGTATTGCAAGTATAGAATTGCCCTTGTGTATTATGTAATGTCCTTTTAGAAAAGAAGGTCAAGTCAGAAAACTCCCTCTTGTAAAAACTGCATTGTAAAAAATACAATGCGAAGCTTCATTTTTGTTACATTTACTTGAGCGTTAACATAAATTAAGTAAAACATGTGCTTATAAACATGTGAAAAAATGGGTGCAATCTTAAAAATACAAAACAAATAAAAATAACAGATAATAGAATGGCAAGAATGGTAAACTACACTAACAAAAGAAGAAACACTAGGTGTGAACGATCGAAAGAGCAAAATAAACAGAGAAGAAAGTAACAACATAAAAAAACGAAAGAGAGAGAGCGAAAACAAGATCTCACGCATTAACGATCGTCGAAGCATACACGATTGTCGAAGAGAATATAAGAGATGACGAAAGATACTGGAAAGCAACACAATCAAAGAGAGAGGGAGAGAGAGAGAGAGAGAGAGAGAACATGAGTCAGCGTCAGGGGTGCAGCGTCGGTAAAATGTGGGTCAATTGCGTACTTGACATTTTTTTATGAACACTATCAAAGTGTAATTTTTGGCAGCCCGTCCGTCGTGCCAGTGAAGTAAAAGTAAGTGCGCACAATCGTGCGTTCTTCATCCGTTTCCACACTGCCCAGCTTCACGCGTTGGCAGCTGGATCCTTACACTTTGGCACATATTAAGGTCACGACGACGTACCGAAAATGAAAACGGAAACGTTAACGGAAGAAATACCTGTTTGCTGCGATGAAGGGCCACAGTCCCCCGGGAGAAAGCGAGGAGCAGTAGCGAGACGAACGTGGCGGATGCGTGTGTCTCATCCAGGATTGCTAGAACGGGTCTTGGTTGTGGCCTTCGGTGTTAGTCGGTGTCGATCGTTGGGTGCGTTAGGATGGCCGTGAATGTGCGATTGTTGATGGGTTCGGTGTTGCTGGTGCTGCTACTGTGGGCCGGTTGTCTCGTCCAGCAGAGTAGTGGCCAGCTGGGCTCTGGTGGTGGTTCGTGGCTGGACAAGTTTAACAAACTGCTCAGTAGATCGAAGACGCGTAACGCAACGGAAGGTACGATCGGAATATAGGTCGACTCGGTGTGTAATTTACGCCACGTGTGTTGACGGTTTCGCTTGTCGTTTTATGTTCCTTCTAACGCCCAGACAACGAGGTGCTCGATTCGGTGGAGTATGATTTCATCGTGGTCGGTGGTGGAACGGCCGGAATGGTGTTGGCCACCCGGCTGTCCGAGAATCGTAACTGGAAGGTGCTGCTGCTAGAGGCTGGCCAGTATGGTACGAAGCTGTTCAACATCCCGATCGGGTTCCAGCTTGCCGTACTGTCCGATGCTTACAACTGGAAGTTCTTGAGCGAACCTCAGCGTCATGCCTGTTGGGGTAAGTGGTCGGTGAAGGTGTGACTGATGCCGGCGGCACTGTATTAGGCCCTCTTGTCTTACCTTCAGGAACGATCGATGGCCGTTGTCCGGTTGATATTGGTAAGGGCGTTGGTGGCAGCACGCTCATCAATGGACTTATCTTCTCCCGCGGCAATCGTGACGATTACGATCGTTGGGCAGCGGCCGGAAATGATGGATGGTCGTACGATGAGGTGTTGCCCTACTTCCGCAAGTTTGAAAAATCTACCAGTGAAAAGCCGGACGGTAAGTTCCGTTCGGCAGGTGGTCCTCTCCGTGTAGAACGATCGGCATATCGATCGGAGCATGCGCGTATCTACCTCGAGGCGGCAAAGGAAGCCGGCTATCAGCTGGTTGATTATAATGGCCGTACCCAGTTTGGAATATCACCTGTGCAAGCAACGATGACAAAGGGACAACGATTGTCAGCGTATAACGCGTATCTTCAGCCCGTTCAGAAGAAGCGTACAAACCTGAAAACGTTGACCGGTGCACTGGTTACGAAGATTATGATCGATCCAACTACGAAAGTGACCGAAGGAGTCCGGTTCACCAGAAATGGTCAGCAGTTTGAAGTGCGCGCGCGTAAGGAAGTGATCCTGTCCAGTGGTGCCATCCTTACTCCGCAGCTGCTGATGGTATCGGGTGTGGGACCTCGCGAACATCTGGAATCACTCGGCATACCGGTGGTGGAAGATCTTCCCGTCGGCGAAACCCTGTACGATCATCTGGGCTTTTCCGGCCTACAAATCGTGATGAACGGTACCGGATACTTCGCACCCGGTGATATCCCTACGTTCGAAAACTTCTACGAATATCTCAAGGGCAAGGGCGTTCTCACCGTGCCGGCCGCAGTGGAGCTCGTCACCTACCCAAACCTAACGCTCGCCGGCCGACGTGGACCAACGCTGGAGCTTACGAATCTGATCAGTTCGTTCGCGGTGGACAAGGGCACGACGGCCAAGAACAGTGTGCGGATGCGAGACGACATTTATGAAGCCGTTTACCGGCCACTCGAGACGCAGAACCACTTCACGATCATCGTGCAGAATCTACACCCACTGTCCAGGGGCACGGTACGGCTGCGCAGTGCCAAGCTGTCCGATGCACCGGTCGTCGATCCGAACTATCTGGCCGAAGAGCTGGACGTGGACGTGGTGCTGGAAGGCATTCGTGAGGTTCAGCGTGTTCTCGAGACGGAGGAGATGCGTCGGTACGGTGCGACCGTGTGGGCCGCACCGCTACCGAACTGTGTGCAGCACGAGCGCGACTCGGACGACTACTGGCGCTGTGCGGTGCGTACCGTGTCGTTCTCGCTGACCCACTTCACGTCCAGCTGCAAAATGGGGCCACCGACGGACGACTATGCGGTCGTTGGCCCCGACCTGCGGGTGTACGGTGTGGAGAATTTGCGCGTCGTCGACGCGAGCATCATCCCGGAACCGGTTTCCGCGCATCCGATGGCGGCCGTGTATATGATCGCGGAAAAGGCGGCCGATCTGATCGCACAGCAGTACGCCGACGATTGATCTTGCGGCGGGGAAGCGACACTCTCCGGGGAGGGGGGAAGAGATGGCGGGCGAGACTTTCTCGACGGTTTTGCGACTCTGTGATGGCCGTGCCGTGTCGTAATGGGGCAAACGAGCCATGAGTTTGAGCGGATGCTTGGCGATTATCACATCGTTTGGCTGGATGGTTCAGGAAGGATGCCGGCGCTCAGGCCCGGCCGTGCTGAGGTTTATTAGGTTAGGAAGAAGCACAACGATCGATAATAAATTAGCATTAATATTATACAAACTTGCGTAATGGGCGCCGTCCCAGATGGCTTAGCTAGTTTCTGGTGTTGAGGGAAAATTTGGCCGATTCACATCTGGAACGCAGATCCACCGCCAAGATTGGGCAATAGAAGGAAATCTGAATGCGGAACGATGCCATTACATTCTTAAATGATCATGAAAAGATTTTGAAACTGATCAGTTAAGAAGTTTCAAATATAATCATATTTCGATCGTTCGAAAAACATTCAAGTTTTTGTACTTTAGTACAGGTTTGAGGATGGATAGTTTAAGGATTGCTTAAAAAATAAAGACTTTTGTTAAAAAATTGTTACATTTTATTCAGATATTGTTTTACAGGTCACAGCTTTAACTTATTGCTAAAGCACACACACTTTTTTATAAACTGCTTAAACCCGTTTCGTCCAACTTTTGCATCATGCTCCTCAAATGTCAATTGATAGTGGAATTATTTTAAATCATAAACATAAAAACCAAAAAGTATCATCCTTTCTCCTCATAAAGCCCTATTAGACTTCCTCACGAACCTTAACAAGCAAAAAACAAATCCGAAAGGCGCTTTTTCTTCTGAAGCGTATATCAGATAAAACGTTTGATACAATGTATCATTTAGCTTTGCCGGTGGAAAACAGTTTCTGATTACATCTTGAAGAAGCTGCTAAGCGGATTATAACCTTTGCAACGTTCGCCACGGTAGGCTCGATCATGATAACTGAATGTTTTGAAGTTACAAATTAAGATTGTTGACTGGAATGCTGGATTTCGTCACGAGTTTTATGATAAGCATAAAAGTTTCGGTGGGCTAACGCTAACAAGCTTGGTCACAGAGACAGCAATAAATAGTCTTAAAATGGATGAAGAAGATCTACTGACACTGTGGCTTCCAGTCTTCAGAACTTTATGAGTTCAATAAAATGTTGTACAAAATCTCCACCATAATATTTTTTTTGCCTCGAGAATCACATAATCTTGTCTTAATTTAATTTACTTGTGACAAGATAATCAGCTAGTATTACACGTGTATCTGTAAAGTGGATAACTAGCGACGAAGTTCAACATTCTCTGGTGATCACTGTCAATCATAACACAAGTATCCTAAGACGTTCAATGTCTATCAAACACCTTCAATGATACTGTTTGATGTACTCTACTGTAAACAAAGAGAAACACTTGCGCTTAATGTCACCCGTAACGCAACGCCATTTAAATTGAACACGCTTGCCATCTCAACAGCAAACTGATAACCGGACATCAACGACCGATCGAACATCTCGTCGTCCAAAAACACTTCCCCCGTAACAAGGACACCTAACTGCTCCTTCCACCGCAAAAGGGAACCGTCCCTTCCGACCGCCCTCGATGTCATCTGTATGGCCTCGGGATTTGGTCGGGTGTTAATTATGTTTCTCCCATCCCTGACACCCTGCGGGCATCGAGAACGCTGCAGACAACCGTACACCAACACTCATTACCTGAATGTCAGACGGTTTATTAGAAGCGCCTTGACGCGCGAATGACTTTACACGACCGGGTGGTAGCTACCGCGGCCCAGCAGCTCGCACATGCTGTGGAATGTTGAACGGGCGCATTTCCCCTTACAGTCACGCGGAGCAAATCAAGCGAGAAAATCAAAACAAACAACGGCAAGCC